>NW_026705923.1:0-361511 GCF_029867415.1 Vicia villosa
ACTGTGAATCCCGCTACTCCATGCTCGAGAAGACGTGTTGTGCTTTGGCCTGGGCTGCCAAGCGTCTCCGCCAGTACATGATTCGACATACTACTTGTTTGATCTCTCATATGGATCCAATCAAGTACATCTTTGAGAAGCCTGCTTTAACCGGGAGAATTGCCCGTTGGCAGATGTTGTTATCAGAATATGACATTGAGTATCACGCACAGAAAGCCGTGAAAGGAAGCATTCTAGCTGAGCACCTGGCTCACCACCCACTCAATGGTCATGAATCAACCAGTTTCGACTTTCCGGACGAGGACGTCATGTACCTCAAGATGAAAGATTACGACGAGCCACTACCAGACGAAGGACCTGAGATAGGATCCCAGTGGGGCTTGATCTTTGACGGAGCTGTCAATGCTTATGGACGAGGAATTGGGGCAATCATTGTTACACCTCAGGGTACCCATATTCCATTTACTGCCAGATTAACTTTCAAATGCACAAATAATGAGGCCGAATATGAAGCTTGCATCATGGGTCTCGAAGAAGCCGTGGATCTAAGAATCAAACACTTGGATGTATACGGAGATTCTGCTTTGGTCATCAATCAAATCAAAGGAGAATGGGAAACACGCCAACCAGGGCTAATTCCTTACAAAGACTACGCGAGAAGATTATTACCATTCTTCGACAGGGTAGATTTTCATCACATTCCTCGTGAAGAAAATAACTTGGCTGATGCATTAGCCACACTCTCTTCCATGATTAGGATAAATCATTGGAATGACATTCCTCGGATCGATGTTATGCGCCTGGATAGGCCCGCTCATGTGTTCACAGTAGAAGCAATCATCGACGACAAACCGTGGTATCACGACATCAAGAACTTTCTTCAAAAGCAAGAGTACCCTCTTGGGGCATCAAAGAAAGATAGAAAGACTTTGAGAAAGTTAGCTTGTAGATTCTTCTTGAATGAAGATGTTCTGTACAAGAGAAACTTCGACATGGTTCTGCTCAGATGCGTTGACAGAAAAGAAGCAGAAATACTCATGAGAGAAATACATGAAGGTTCCTTTGGTACTCACACCAATGGACATACCATGACAAGGAAAATACTGAGAGCAGGATATTATTGGCTGACGATGGAGTCAGATTGCTACCAGTACGCAAAGAGGTGTCACAAATGCCAGATCTACGCCGATAGAATTCATGTGCCACCATCTCTTCTCAACATACTCTCTTCCCCTTGGCCTTTCTCCATGTGGGGAATCGACATGATTGGAATGATCGAGCCAAAAGCGTCCAACGGACATCGCTTCATCTTGGTAGCTATAGACTATTTTACCAAATGGGTTGAAGCAGCTTCCTATGAAAACGTTACAAGACAAGTTGTCATCAGGTTTATCAAGAATCACATCATCTGTCGCTATGGCATTCCTAGCAAGATAATCACTGACAATGGGTCAAATTTGAATAACAAAATGATGAAGGAGCTTTGTGAAGAATTCAAGATAGAACATCACAACTCATCTCCTTACAGACCGAAGATGAATGGAGCTGTAGAAGCAGCTAACAAAAACATCAAGAAAATCATTCAGAAGATGGTCATCACTTACAAAGATTGGCATGAAATGCTCCCGTATGCTCTTCATGGTTACCGTACATCAGTACGTACTTCGACTGGAGCAACTCCTTTCTCCCTTGTATATGGCATGGAGGCAGTCCTACCTATAGAGGTTGAGATTCCATCAATGAGAGTTTTGATGGAGGCAAAATTAACAGAAGCCGAGTGGTGTCAAAGCAGATTCGATGAATTAAACTTAATCGAAGAAAAGCGCATGACAGCTTTATGCCACGGACAGCTATATCAACAAAGAATGAAGAAAGCTTTCGACAAAAAGGTTCGACCTCGCACAATCAAAGAAGGTGACCTTGTACTCAAAAAGATTCAATCTTTTCTCACAGATTCGAGAGGGAAATGGACTCCCAATTATGACGGCCCCTACGTGGTCAAGAGAGCTTTCTCAGGAGGAGCCTTAATACTCACGACTATGGATGGAGAAGAATTCACCCGTCCTGTGAACGTCGACGTAGTCAAGAAATACTTCGCCTAAATAAACAAAAGAACAGCTCGCTAAGTTGAAAACTCGCAAAGAGCGACTTAGGCAAAAAAGAGCGTCTCGGTGAATCGAAAACCCGAAAGGGCGATTCAGGCAAAAGTTAGAGACATAAAAAAATAAAATAATCAATCCCGGTAGACTTAAAACCCGAAAGGGATAGTTTACGCAAAAGTTAGGGATATATGGCAAGTAATTGTGTTCAGGACACACTTGATCATTCAAAATCCATAGCGGAGTATTCATCAGCAGTAGGTCATCTTCTACGAAGCACGAATACAGCGCAACTCGGAGTGGAAGGGAAAGATAACGGTCGTCACGTTTCATCGTAGCCCTTTTCCCGAAAAATTACCAATTTCCAACTTTGTAAATACTCCATGGAATCAAGCATTTGGCTGATTACCATTCCATATATAATAATTTGAGCCTTGTGCTTTTCCTTTGCAATCTAGTCTTATTCAGTTTCTTGGAATGCATTTTAAGTTTAAACAGTCAATTTCTTGAAACAAATGTTTTCATAAAATAAAAATGAATTTACTTGCAAAAATAAAGGTGAAATTTCTTTCTAAGGTTTACAAACAATAGGAAGAATGCAAACAGTTGCTCCAAGAACGGTTGAGACTCCGGGAACCAATATTTCCCCATGAGGTCGCTTTGCGAACATCTCCCGATGACGGATCTTTACTTCAATTCATATTACTCATTTCGGACAGCGGACAACTGATAACCAGATATTCCCAACAGAGTTCGGACTACAAGAAGAGGACATCTTCTGATCCACAAGAATTTCAGTCGTATCATAGGATTTTACATCCGCGACAATTCTATTCACATTCACTTTACATTTTATCATTGTCATAATATTCATGCATACATTACATCATAATTGCATAGCCGAATCAGGCTTTGATCCTGTGAATGCTTAAGTCATTTAGGCATGAACTCAAGTTTCCCCTGCAAATTCCGGAGAAACTTTTTCCTTCGAAACAACAGTTCATACACAAGGATCTCCTCAAGCAAGTCAACAAATGGTAATCTCCCTCAAAGAGATAGTTTGTTCACTTTTGGAATTCCTCAGCCGAGAATCTCTTGCATAGCGACATTCGACAGTCTTCTTCAGATAAGATAGTCTGCTTCACATTTTGGAATTCCCTAGAGGTTTGGTATTTCCCCAGCAGGGTCAAGAGGTGCCACTTCTTGTCAAAGAATAATTCAGAATCTCCCAGCAGATCGACAAATGATTCCCCAGCGGAGTCAGTGAATGGTAGTCTTCATCCAGGAAGATAGTTCACGATCCCCAGCGGAGTCAGTGAATGATAGTCTTCGTCCAGAAGATAGTTCAGATTCCCCAACAAAGTCAGCAAATGGCAGTCTCTTTCATTAGAAGACAGTTTGCTCACTTTTTATCACAACAAAGTCAGCAAATGGCAGTCTCTTTCAGCAGAAGATAGTTTGCTCGCTTTCTATCACAACAAAGTCAGTAAATGGCAGTCTCTTTCAGCAGAAGACAGTTTGCTCACTTTTTATCACAACAAAGTCAGCAAATGGCAGTCTCTTTCAGCAGAAGATAGTTTGCTCGCTTTCTATCACAACAAAGTCAGTAAATGGCAGTCTCTTTCAGCAGAAGACAGTTTGCTCACTTTCTATCATAACAAAGTCGACAAATGGCAGTCTCTTTCAGCAAAAGACAGTTTGCTCACTTTCTTTCATGACAAAGTCGACAAATGGCAGTCTTTTCCCAAGAAAAGACAGTTTGTCTGTTAAATACTCAAGAGATCGACAAATGGCAGTTTCTTTGAACAGTTTGTCTGTTTCTGGGATGTTTAACTCCCCACAGAGTCGATGAATGGCAGTTTTCCTTTTAGGAAAACAGTTCGTTGATTCCCCAGGCATCAGTTGACGAATGGCAGTTTTCACCCCGAAAACAGTTTGTCCGCCTTCAAACAAAGTCATTAGCCCCTCAAAAGATCATGAGGCCATATGACATTCTTTCAAAGACGTCAAGTCAAAAGGGAAGATGGTGAAGTTTCTCTACAGCCGTCAAATGGCATCTTATCTCCAAGCGCTGATAAGAAGTTTGACGAGGAAACAAACCTTTAAAGTTTCTCTACAGCCGTCAAATGGCATCTTATCTCCAAGCGCTGATAAGAAGTTTGACGAGGAAACAAACCTTTAAAGTTTCTCTACAGCCGTCAAATGGCATCTTACCTCCAAGCGCTGGTAAGAAGTTTGACGAGGAAACAAACCTTTAAAGTTTCTCTACAGCCGTCAAATGGCATCTTACCTCCAAGCGCTGGTAAGAAGTTTGACGAGGAAACAAACCTTTGGAAATTTTCTCTTTATCTGAAATATTGTCTAAACACAACTAAGGCCAGTTTCGAGATATGGACATCTGAAACAAGGGGGAGGTTGTTTACCTTTTTCTAAGTATCAACACTTAGTTAAAGAAGATGGATTGTGCATCCTACATTGCCATCCATTCACCAGAGTCCACATCAAGTATTTCTACAGGAGTTTGTCTCCTCATCCCCCGCCAAGTGCGATAATGGGATCAAATCATGCAAAGATTTTATCATCTCAGGAGCGCCCAAAATTCGGGCATTCTTTGATATTTAAGTCTCTTTTACGCAGGAGAGATCGAGATCTCAATCTCTCTCCCTCCAGATAAAATAAACTTAAATAGGGGCATCTGTCATACCCTAATTTTTGACCCCCCTGAGATGACATATCTTCAGGATTTTCATCAAGTCAAAGCAAGTACCCAGAGCAGCCTGACATTCAATCAAGGGTGTTCAAAGACAAGAAAACTCAGGCAAAGGATCAATCAATAGAGGGATTAGTCTCTAATACAATCATAAGACTCAAAAGCTTCATTATTTCACCTATGATTGATTAGACACCCAGTCATCTAAGTACAGAATTACTCAGATCAACAGACTAGGGTTTGGAGCCTATCAAGGACTAAAATCAGGGATCACTCTTGGGAAACCCTAAAAATCTCCAGGGAACCATTCAAAGACATCAACCATCTTCAAATAACTCATATGACAAGATCCACTGGACATTACACCTCAATTCAAAGTCTACAGTCATTATTTTCACATGATCGACAAATTAGGGTTTTGACCTAATTCACCAAGATAGTTGACTTTTAATCAGGGCATGGATCCAAAACTCAAGACATGATTCAAGAATCTCTACTACCTCAATATAATCCATTTACATCAATCCTTTGAGGAAAAGATCTTGTTTCTACACAAAAGCCCAAAAATTCACTTTGTTAGGGAAAAGTCAACTGTGAAGGACAATCATTGACTTTTAAGGTTTTTGGTCAAAAAATGACTTTCAAAGATCAATATCATCAATATATGGATATTAAAGTCATTTGACCAAAGAAATTCAAAGAAATTAACCAAGGAGCAAAAAGTCGGGAATTAGGGTTTTTGAGGGCATGGTGAGAACTCAAAATTTCACCTACACAACTCAAAAAACTTCCAACATGAAAGTTGTAGATCTTGCAAAATAAAACAACATCTTACAAAGGAACTTTTTTCAAAAGATCAATCATTTATGAAGTTTTGGAAATTTTGAAGTTTAGGTCATAAACACTTAGAAATTTTTCTAAGTGTTTTAACCTAGTTTTCATCCAACTTTGGGCTCATTTTTCACAAATTTCCCAAATGATTCTGAAGAAGACATAAACTAATGATTTAAAGTAGATGTTTAGGGCTTTCCAAATTGTGTTCAACCTTCTCCAAATTCAATTTGAGCTAAGAGTTATGCTTGTTCAAAGTTGGCCTCATGAAGTAAAATTATAGGTCATGGACACTTTTGGACTTTGCAAATTTTGTGCAAATAACCTCTCTTATGGATGCTACACGACCCATAACATGTCTGAAACAATACCATGCATTCATTTTCACCATGCCATAAGAATTGAAGAAGATTCTAAAAACAAGAACATGTGATTATGTAATGATTACTTTTGTGAATTTATGGCAAATTGATGAATCACCCAAGGAATCTTCTCATCAACCAATTGGAGCTCACTTTGCATCTGAAATGTCCCCTAAGATCAGATAAAATCAATGGATAGGGGAAGCTAGCCCGAAAATGCATCATTGCATTTTGGAGATTCTTTGAATTTCTTCATGGCTAAGAAACCAAAACTCTCCCATTAAGCAAGCTCACACTCTCACTCAGTACTGAACCATTTGCCTATAAATAGAGGCCTCATTCTCATTCAGAAAACACACCAAAGCAACCATATTCCTTGCTTTCTCTTTCTCTTCTCATGTTCATTGTTTTTCAAAGTTCTTTGGCAAGAAGAATCGATTTCTTCAAACCAGAGCTCATCTTTGGGAAGTGAACATTCTAACATCTCAAGGGAGGTCATTTGAGGTGATCCAAGCACCTGGATCACTTCTGTAAGTGGAGGAACACCATTGTTACTCTCACTTTGGAGCATTTGTAGTTGGAGGTCCATGGAGTAATTCAGGGGGTTCTGAGCCAAGCCAATCATCCAGGCACACTCCTCAGGTCATAGTGAAGCTAACCAGATGTCTGCAGCTCATCTGTAACTCAAGAATCAACACCCTCCATGCTCACTTGAAGCTGAAATCGAGGGAGGTCCATAGAACAACTCAGAAGGATTCAAGCTCCAATAAGCATTCAGTTAGCATCATTGAGTCTCAGGGAAGCTATTGAGATCATTCATTCAAGCCCAGGTGCTCTCTATCATCCTCACGACCTCCATTTTCAGAGGTAAGTTTCTGAACTTCACCTCTCTAATTTAAGCACTCTTTGTGAAATAGCTCGATTCTATCTTGTTCAGCATCATCAGAGGATTGAAAACCCTCTATCATCATTCATTTATCTTTCAGTATAGTCATTTAATTTGATTTTGAAATTTTAGGGTTCTTCACGATTTCTGGTAAATTAGTTAGATGTAGTTAATATTAATCCATGTTAGTTACATATTCAAAATCGTGAGTGAATTTAGAGCAAGTTTCATGTTTACATCGTTGCAAATAGTTGAGAAACGAGTAAGTTCAGAAATTCAAAAATGGAGAACTTGAGGTTGAAGACGAAGATGGTGAAGCGCGCCATTTTTGAAATCTCAGGGCAAAGTTTATTTTATTTTGAGTGATAGGTGTTTTATAAACGACTGAACAAACTTGCCCCAGTGGCCACACATACGCCCTTAGTCTCATCATGCCTCAAGTCTGGGGTTCGAATCCCCCTCGCCCCAGACTTTTTGCTTCATTTATTTTTCAATGTTTTGCCACTTGTTTGAAAATATAATAAGTTGGATGTGCATCTTAAACAAACTGCGCGCGTAGCCCAGATGGTGGGTGTTTTGGCCAATGACTTGGAGGGCGTGAGTTCAACCCCTCTAGGTGACAAAACCATTTTTTTATCACTTTTCACACTAAATTTCTTCACAACTTCACACAATTAATTCACCTATCAAATTAAATCATTTTCACTTCATTTTTCATACACCTATTATTTAATATATCTATTTTGTGAATAGTCAAAAAATCATAAAAAATATTATTTATTTCTTGAATTTTAATTAGGTTTAAAATAGTATGTTTTTAAGTGTTTTCTTAAATACTTTAAATATATATTATCACTTTATTTTAACCTAATCACTTTGTAAATAATTTTATGATAAAACCCTAATTGTTTAGGTCTTAATTAGTTAAAAAAGTCTTTATCTTTGCCTTAATTAAGTTGACTTTTGTCAATATTCAAAACTGTTTTCAATCTCTGATTAAACGGATGATTAAGGTTTTCAAACAACAAAACCTTGCATCATTCCAAATCATTTTTCAAATTACTTTTACACCAGTACTGTAAAGTACTGGGCCTCTAATAGAGTGTAAGTCCCAAAAACCTTCTCTTCTTAGCTTGTTTTCAAAACTGTATTTTCAAAATCTTCTTTCTATTTTCAAAACATTCTTCTGGTATTTGAAGGGCATTATTCCCGGTGAAACTCTTCAGATACCTATGTGACCTCTGTCCATCTTCACTTCTTCTGTTTTCAAAAACCATTAACTGTTTATCATATATTCAACTGTCATCAACAAAACAACAAAAATTACTGTTGAGGCTCTGTACATACTTCTTCAATGGCCTCCACTCCATCCAGGTTAGGCTTTACAAGCTTTCAATTTACAGTCTTTATTTAAATTACTGTCAAATATAAATTGTGCATATATATATTAGTTTAGAACTACGTTTGAGTATAAACCTTAGGACAGTTAAACTATATATATATATTATAGGAATATGACCTAGGATTGAGAATGTCTTCCCGGTGAAGGCTCTTTCCTAATTAGAGATCTGTAGTTCAAACCCCCAAGATGAATTATTCCCGGTGAAACATCTTGGCAAAAACCTTAGAATCCAAATAATAGGACACATCCACCCAAAGAGGAATTATTCCCGGTGAAACCTCTTACCCATTTGCTTAGAGCCAAAATAAGTTCAAAACTACATAGCTTTCTCTTGTGCTATAACAAGGACCCTCGATTAGCCTCCTCTTGGGCTTTGTACAAGGACCCACAGGCTTCTTAAAAGCATTTCCAGCTTCCTCTTGAGCTTGTATACAAGGACCCATCAGGTTTCTTATAAACATAGGAACAGGTCTTTAGTCACCTTTTAGCCTACCCTGGTGAGTTTCTTCCAGTTTAAACCAGACTTTAAACAAGCTAAGTTTGTCTCAATTTTGCATTGAGTACACCTTTTGGAATGAGAGACATGGACAGTCTCTGTCACCCTTATCTTCATCAATCTTCCTTAGCAGAGTCTAGGATCCATGTTTGATCATCCTCAGCATGCGTCAGCCTTCATCTTGGGCTTTAAACAAGAAGTCTCCATTAGATAATCTTTCTGCCATTCATTTTCAACAAAACCCCTGGAAAGGGTTAGCCTCCAAAGTCAATTAAAATCAACCTCCATTTCAATAAATCCCTGGAAAGGGTTAGCTTCCACACATTCTTTCATTTTTAATATAAACCCCTGGAAAGGGTTAGCCTCCAAAGTCAATTAAAATCATCCATCATTTCAATAAATCCCTGGAAAGGGTTAGCTTCCACACATTCTTTCATTTTTAATATAAACCCCTGGAAAGGGTTAGCCTCCAAAGTCAATTAATAAAAATGTCAAATAAATAAAGATTCATTTCTCTTAGGAGATAATTTCCCCAAAAGAGTCAAAACCCCTGGAAAGGGTCAGCCTCCAAAAAAAACATGATAAAGTCAGTCTTTTAACAGACAAATTCTCCAGCTGAGTCAAAATCCCTGGAAAGGGTTAGCTTCCAAAGAAAAACAGTCTTTTAATAAATAAAACCTCCTCAGTAGTGTCAAAACCAACAAAAACAGTTAGCCTCAACCTTGGGCTTCATACAAGGCACCCAAACAATAAAACTCCCCTGTCAAGAGTCAGCCTCAACCTTGGGCATTGTACAAGGCAGATAATAGAGTCTCCCCAGTGAGTTCTTCATCACTCAGTAGCCACAACCTTGGGCTTTGTACAAGGCAGATAAACCATACTTTCATGTGTCAAAGATTCCTAACACCTAGGATCTTTTCCCCATAGAGTCATCCATACTCAGTTTATTTAAGAGTCCGCCACAACCTTGGGCTTTGTACAAGGCAGAGAATAATGTTTTCCCTAGCTAGAGTCAGCCACAACCTTGGGCTTTGTACAAGGCACATAAAATAGAGTCATTCATTCAATTATCCTCAACAGTTAGCCACAACCTTGGGCTTTGTACAAGGCACACAAATAGAGTCTCCCTAAGTAGAGTCAGCCTCAATTCTGGGCTTCGTACAGAACACAAAAATACCCTGTAATTAATCCTCAGTGGAGTCATCTCCCAAAGTCAATATTAATTAATCAATCAAAAAGCCTCAAGCTTGGGCCTCATACAAGCCAGCTAAAGTCAAATCTTTTATACAGTAGATAGACATAGCTTATCTCTATAGAGAGATATTTTTACTACTCTACCACATTCAAACAAACAAACATTTCAATTTCAATTTCAATCAAAGTCTCCCATTTAGGACTCTGAAAGACATGCTCTGGCACATCCCCAGACTTGTACACTTTCCCTAATTTGGACGAGCATCTTTCTTTCATTTTAGAGGCACAATGGCTGTCATACTTGATCAACCAAGTAGACTCCCCTCTTGAATGAAATGAATTCAGTTATTCTGTCACTTTTAAATGTTTGTGGTAGAATAGTACAAATACCTCTCTGTAAAGATGATTTCATGTCTCTTTACTGTAAACAGAGATTTAATTCCAAGCTTCAACCTTGAGCTTCAAGCAAGGCACCAAAAACAATTAATTTCCCTAGTTAGTTCCCCGAACTACATTAAGCTCTGACTTCCACTAGGGATATGTAGGCATGAGGTTCACAAGGAATCTCAGCGAGCTAATAAAATACCAAAAATAGTCAGTCTGTCTGTCTGTCTGTCTTTTCAAATCAAATCAATTCCTTCTCCTAACACAAAGGAGAAACTTTCCCAATCATTAGCAGCAAACACAAACACAATGACACAGAGAAGGTTCCTGTAGAGTACTACAGATATGTAGGGTGTTTAAACACTTCCCTATGTATAACCGACCTCCCGGACTCCAGAATTTCTAGTCTAGGTGAAATCCCCACACTTAGCAAACTCCTAGGGTTTAGTTGAGATCTTTTTTCCCCTTTCCTACTCGTAGGACCAATAAGAAAGTTCGTGTGATATCGTAGGAAGAACTGAAATAAAATTCATCCCACCACGGGCGCATTCTCCTTCCAAATTTCGCGTGAAGGGTTTAGCGTGCCGTCCTCCCAAGTGAAACGGGGAGGTAAAAGAAAACGACACCACAGTCACTTTGACTTTTATCGAGATTGGGTTGGTATGAAGTATACTCATGATCTTTTTTTTCCGGTATGCCGCTCCGCCAGCAAGGAGTGCCACGCACGAGCGGAGCGAAAACAAAGCAGGGGGAATTATTCGTTGGGAGAAATCCTTTGATTGCGTATTTAATATAGATCCATGTCTTTCTTGTTCCACTAGCTAGGACAAAATTATCAGATGTCCCTTTCGTTATCGTTATTACAACCTTCTTTTTTGATGTCAAAGACCAGAAGCTGTGCGCTAATTCTCATTGGATCTCGGTTGTTCTTAACAGCGATGGCTATTCATTTAAGTCTTCGGGTAGCACCATTAGATCTTCAACAAGGTGGAAATTCTCGTATTCTTTATGTACATGTTCCTGCGGCTCGGATGAGTATTCTTGTTTATATCGCTACGGCTATAAACACTTTCTTATTCCTATTAACAAAACATCCCCTTTTTCTTCGCTTTTCCGGAACCGGTACAGAAATGGGTGCTTTTTTTACGTTGTTTACCTTAGTTACTGGGGGGTTTCAGGGAAGACCTATGTGGGGCACCTTTTGGGTGTGGGATGCTTGTTTAACCTCTGTATTCATCTCGTTTCTGATTTACCTGGGTGCACTGCGTTTTCAAAAGCTTCCTGTCGAACCGGCTCCTATTTCAATCCGTGCTGGACCGATCGATATACCAATAATAAAGTCTTCAGTCAACTGGTGGAATACTTTGCATCAACCTGGGAGCATTAGCCGATCTGGTACATCAATACATGTTCCTATGCCCATTCCAATCTTGTCTAACTTTGCTAACTTCCCCCTCTCAACCCGTATCTTGTTTGTTCTGGAAACACGTCTTCCTATTCTATCTTTTCCCGAATCTCCTTTAAGGTATGAAATAGAAGCTCGAGAAGGAATAGAAAAACCTAGTTTACTTCCCAGCTCAAACTGAACGCGATGTAATCAAACTTATGGTTGACGCCGTAGAGAATATAAAGCCCATATGCGAAGTGGAAAAAGTAGGAGTAGCAGGTACTATTTATGATGCCCCTGGGATTGTAGCCAGGGATCGTCAACGAACCTTAGCTATTCGTTGGATCCTTGAAGCAGCTTTCAAACGACGTATAAGCTACAGGATAAGCTTAGAGAAATGTTAATTTGCTGAGATACTGGATGCTTACCGAAAGAGGGGAATTGCACGTAAGAAAAGGGATAATCTTCATGGACTGGCTTCCACCAATCGAAGTTTCGCGCATTTCATATGGTGGTAAAGTGAGACCACATAAAGAGCTCTCTGATCCTCATTCAGTCAGATTCTTCAGTAAGATATGGTTTTACCCTTTTCCTTTTTGTTTGAATATTCATTCATTGAGTATGAGGAATCCAAAAGCAGTAAGACCCCGATACAACAATAAGACAATAAAATTTTGTTACCTACACCTAATTCAAGACCGGTTAATGCAAGAACTATAAATAATAATATATACAGAAAAAGGCCATGACCGAAGGAGACTACAACCTAGTTATGATTTGAAGCCCGGCTTTATTTTTTACCTTATTACCTATTATGGTAAGGGCAACCCCTGTTGTCGACGGAATTCGTCATCGGTGAAATGCGAGTAGAATTCACGATAGATTTCTTAATTGCGGCCGCTTAGGTTGACTTGTTCTATAAAGAACGTCAGACTTCCATCCATGAGATGGCGCGGATAGGCATGTTCAAGGGAGCTAAGCGGGGAAACCTTCTCCTGAATGAAGTCGTAGGCTTCCTACCAACTATTTGAATAGGGAGATAGCTCCATAATTCGAGCAAGATTCTGCTCATCAAGCATAAGATTGAAGAGTTTATCCTGCAGACCGGCCTTTTTATCTAATACGCGTAGTTTGAGATACTCTCGATCAAAGATTTCCCAGTAGTGATCTACGTTTAGGGCTTGATCGAAGTGCTCTCGAACCAGCCTCGTGTAATCTCCCGGGTTATTATGAGGGGGGATATTGTAGTAATGCTGGTTCTCGAGAACCCTAATTCGCTCATATATTTCCGCTTCATTTTCTGCTGCGATAACATTTCGAAAAGTAGCCAGAGACTTGTAACTTGACGACGATTCCAACGCCGGCAGATTGGAACTGTCAGCGCCGTTGTCGAAACAGCAAATCCACTCAAAGTCCAGAGGCTGAGACCCCCCACAAGTCAGTCCAAATTTACTATATGAAATAAAGAGAGTATGAAATGAATATAGAGCCAATAAAGAACAATTAACACAATCAAACTTCAATTTTAGTAAAAAGGGGGAATGCCGCAGCTCTATAAAGACTAAGATGTTATGTTTATATTACATTACCGAGCTAGCTGGTAATTAAATCCAAAAACTTAAAAACCTCGTTGCATAACCAACTATTTTGTCCATATAACATAACATCAACATATGAATCCTTGAGAAAGCCTGGGATGTGAATAGCCTCGTCCCCAATCACTTTCCGAACAAGCAAGGCCCGGCATGCTCCATTCTGGGGGTAATTGCTTACCGGCTCTCACCACCCACTCTGCGTATTCATCACAGATTCGATCAAATACCCGCTCTAACTCAGGTGGAGCGCTTTGCGCGTCCGACCTAGTTGAAGAAAGAGTTTAAGAGGTACTTGACAAGAAAGATGGCCTCTCAAAAAAAAAAAGAGAGACTCATTCTTGCTCTCAAAATTTAGAAAGACTTGTCTCCAATTCCCGGTTGGTCCAACCAATAAAGACATGGGAGTCTTTGGGCATTGCTTGGGCCGACTTAAGTAAAGACTGGTTACCTAGTGATTTACAACCACCCTCACTGCACACTGTCTATATCTGTCTACTATTGATTCAGGTGCAAAAATAAAAAGAGCTTATTATCAAACTTCCCCTTCTTCCTCAAAGCACTTTGACTCTTTAAGAACGGGAGTGACAGTGGTCGAAGCTAGTGAATTGAATACCAGACGGGGTATAGGGTTCTTTTCCTATTGAATCAGATCTGGCATTAGTAGGAAAATAAAATTGGATACCTTATATTCCGACTACATGAAATAGAGCACCGGATAAGCCCCCCAGACTATCACTGGAGGTGTAAAAATGAGGAAATATCGCATCTATGCTTTGCGGATGATCTCATGGTGTTCAGCAATGGTGACTTATAATCTATTGCCATTATCAACAATGTCCTCCATATCTTTCAACATCTTTCTGGTCTCACCCCAAATAAATCCGGCTAAGAGTGAGGTTTTCATTTTATTTTTGTAAAGGAAACCACAAAGAATCAGATCACGAACATGCTGGGTTACAAGGAAGGAAAACTTCCCGTAAGGTAATTAGGGGGACCCCACCCCAACTTACGACAAATCTCAAAGCTAGTGATTGCAAAGTACTTGTGGATAGAAAACCATCCAAACTTCAACATTGGACGGGTAGAATCCTCTCCTACGCTGGCCGGTTACAGCTGATAAACTCCATCCTTTTCTCCATGCAAGTTTCCTCATTCTCCCTGGAAAAGTAGTTAAACAACAAGTAGAACAGCTAATGCGCTCCTTTATCAAGGGTGGGACGGTACCTCTATCTATCTACGCAATATAGGAGTTCCATTCCAAAACGTACAGCACGGCCTTCCACGCCACCCAAACACCTATCGTCAGTCAACCTTCCCATCAGCCATTGCTCCACCAGTAGTCAGTTCTGCTCCTTTGAATTCCGGGGCTACGGTTCAATAAGTTTTTAAATTAAAAAAAAAAGTGTTCCTCGGGCGGCACAAAACTAGAGATGTAGAATCACATCTTACGACATATGTACTGAGGAGATCATCACTCGGGAGACATGGTAACAAGCCCGGTAACCTGTTTCCTTCAATGTGGTCAACCTACCCAGATAAAATGTTGGCATACCAATCAGGGTTCCATCCTTCCAGTGAAGAAGGACTTGCTATAGCAGATTGGAACGACTTTACTCTCTCTATATACGATACGATATTTTAGTCGCTTCTTTCTTTTTTTATTGAATTGCAAAGCCGAAAGCAAACAGACCAACAAGCAAGAACGATTACTGATTCCCTGACTTATCCTAATCCCCTGGTTGCTATATCTAAAGCATCCGAAATGGATCCGCCTCCTTAATAGGGAAAGCCCTTTCCTTATTGATACTCGTTTTTATCCCGTATAACCAGGTCTTGTGTTCGGCGAACAACTGCCTTGAAGGAATTCCCCTTCTTTTTCTTTGGCCATAAATGGGGGAGACGGGAACTATGCCAATCCCCAATCACCAACTGAAAGATAAACAAAACTTGAGAAAATAAGTCAATCGATCAGCAAGACATGAAGCCAGGAGCTACTTTTATCTTAGATTGGAGACTAAGGGGATTACTAGAAAGAGGTCAGCTACTTAACCTCTCAAAACGAGAGCTCCAGGGGATAGAAGATAAAGATGGTAGGCTAAGACAGAAGGAGTTCAAGTTAGATCCGCTAAGATCGAGTTGAGATTCCTAATTAAAGTAAGGGACTGAGTGGGCCGTTGGCTATGCTATTGAATGCGTTGTCGGAAGGATGGGAGGATAGAATACCCGAGACTAGCTGCCGGAAAGAGCTCATTAGAGGCATTCCACTTTCTTCCAATGAGATGTCTTACGCTTCATGATGGAATTTAGAGGGCTCTGCTCTGTAGCCAGAGTATAGTAAGGAGCGAGGGATAGATGGGATTCAAAAGGAAAGACTAAAGTTTTGCAATAAAAAGAACTGATTAATCCAGCTGCCATTTCGCTAGATACCAGAAAGAGAAGAGAGTTGACGTTAGGGTGGCATATCTCGACCGATAGGGCGAGGAAAGGCAAGAGAGCAGAAGAATCCACCTTATAGGACCTACGGCATCCTAAGGGACTAGCTCTTCCAACCTTTCGTTCAAGTAGCTCTTCCGCTTCTTCCTTATACAAGAATTAACCTATCCTTGCCCAGCTCATCTCACGGAAGGAAACTATTGAGCCCCGCACTTCAAGATACTCTAACTCTAAAAGAGGCATTTCATATCTATCTTTCGTGCTAACAGAAGCCAACTACGGTATATCATCATACAATTGACATTGCCTTAACATCTAGTTTACGTAAAAAAGTCTCGACGAAAAGGTGCATTGATGCCACGGTCCTACTGAAGTTCTCTACAGGCTAGCGTACTACAGGGAAAGGAGGAAATGTTCATATTTGAATCTCTCCAGAAATAAAAAGAGACTGAGCTTTCGAGGTGGAGAAACTGCTCAGCGTGCGTTAGAATGACTTTGTCTCAGTGGAAGAGGGCAGAGAGTTTACACGAATGAAAGACAGGATAGGCCCAAGCAAAGAGCAGGCTTCACGAATGCTTAGCTCAGAACCTAAACTGCTGGCTTTCTCGCATTGAAGGTATCTGTTGAGGGAATCTATCCCAAAGGTAGGCCCAAGGCTGCTTAATGAGCGCCCCTTGAAAGAACAAGAGCTGCATTCATTCCACCTGCGGAAGTCTCTTAACCACCTCTAAATGTCCCCTTTTGGCTAGTATTATCAAAAATATAGAAAGAAAAGTGGGGGCTTAATAGAGCTTGCATCTAAGGCGAGGGAGTGAGATGAATCTCTTTCTTTTCGTCTCGTTAAGTGGCCTTGAGCCTGAATTCTGGCACAAGAGATAGTCAGACTGTCTCTTCTCTTCTAAGGTGTGGGCTTGCAAGAATTCAATAGTAATAAGTCCTCGAATCGGGAAATGAGCTAGCCTTAAAGGAAAGATTTTTATAACCTGAAGTCTCTTTCATGAGCTCAGCTTTAGTGCCACGTTCAAGCTCAAAGCAGGGAAAGGCGGGTATGAACTCATACTAGTTAGCCTGGATTGGCACCTCTTCTCGGAAAGATTCCACTCGATCTAACTCAAAAAATTAATCTTTCACTGGATAAGGAAGAGTAAGGTTAGCAAGTCCTCAAGCAGCTTCTAGCACCTAATAAAATCCTTGATAGTAACCTAACTTCCAAGCATGCATGAGATTCTATCTTATATAGAAAATGCACTTAAGCTGTAATAATAAGATAATAAGTATCATTCTATTTCCAGCTAAGAAAGCATGTTAAATGATCTAGCTTCCCAAACGAGCTCACAAGCGAGTGGAACGGAGTAAACAAGAAATAGAGCATAGAAGTGGAATATCTTCTATTTACATGCTGGTGATTGAGCTGGAGATAAAGTATCTTCCTCTCCTTTACTTACAGTCGAGCTCTATTAACATAGACCCTATAGCTTAGCTCGAGTAACTACGTGCCTTTAGCTCTAGTTCAGTTACACTTATTAACACGAAGGCTAGTGCTAGTTGAGATCAGGGACGAACTCTAACAGCCCCGCTGGCCGGAGGGAAAAAGAACTCCATAGATTGAGTAAATTTACACAAACAGAAGGAATATTGGCCTATTGATCTTGACCAGCCTCGACAGGTTCCACAGCATTTGTAATTAATTTCAGTTGCAGAAGTATGGTAGAAGTTTGTGCAACTGCAGGCTCGGCTTAGTAGGTAGCAGTCCCCTAGGTCAGACTTTGAGTTTTATTTATTTCCATCTTAGAGGTACGTAGTTCTCGACTGTAAAGGAGAGGATGGAAGACTTAGCAACTTAGCAATTACGTAAGCTTTTGAATTACAAGTAATTCTAACGGCTTTGGAATACCTTATAGTTGCAAGCAAGAGCAGAGCGAAGGTTCGGAGATCTCGAGCGAAGCCAGGAAACATAAAGAAAGTCTGATTATTATATTAGCCTTACCATTACAGTGAGCGAAGAAAGTTACCTAGACTAATAAGGCGAGACTTAGGGACCTAGCTAGATTCACTAGCACCGTCTACTCTCACAGCGGATAGGGATTCCGTTCCCTTTCTAACTGTAAGAGCTGCTACGGATATAAGTCCCACAGATCCCCCTTCTCGAGCTTCTTCTTTTTCAGAGACTGATGCCAACTATGAATATACGATCGAATGCGCTCTTGTCTATTTTTAGACTTCTTACTTTTTTTTTCCTTTGATCTTTGAAGCCTTCCCCAACGGAACAAATGCTGCTGCTCCTTCTGTTCAGAGTTCGCATGACTTTGCTCTCGTTGTGCGTGGACTTCCTAATCGAACTAAGATGGATCGGGCTGTTGGCTCAGAGAAGGTTTTATCGGGGAAGGAATAAGAAAAAGCTTTGTTGACTGAAGAATAAATAATTTATTTTCCATGGGAGGGAAAGCTAACTTAACTTCAACTGAAAGGTGGGGCTGTGAACTAAAACCAGGTATCTGGAACTGGAATGGTGTTCAAACAGAGATTCCACAGAAATATAATCTGGAGAAGGATAATCAGACATGGGATACCAATATGGGAGGGCATATAAGTATATTACTTTGGGGATCCCTCTGAAAAAGTAGCTGCAAGACCGAACGAAGCAGATGTTGAGACAAGTAACGGGGTTTAGTCCTTTTCTGAGTCTTTGGAGTTTGGGCACGAGAGTAACTCGACTTCAAGGCCAAGGTCCGAAGATGTTGTCAATCTTGATTATGGCAAGGTAGGACACATAAGCCTAACCCCGAGCTGAGCTAGAGTTTTTTCTTTTTATTTTGAGGTATAGTGAAGTAGCAGGAGGGGTAGGAGTCATTCCCTAGAGCTAAAGTGAGGAAGGGGAAATGAGACAAAGTCTAACTAAGGACGAAGTACGGAAGATTCTTACTCCTAGGTGAAGGTTCTAGAATAAGGATAAGGAAGTCCACCGGGATTGGCTTAAAGCTAAGCTAGGTGCTATAGGTGAGGAAGGTTTTAGAAAGCTAGAGTCCGGAAGTGAAAGATGAGCCAACACTGCCCTACGTTCTACCCTTCCAGCAACTAGTGAATAAGCATACCCAGGTTCTAGAAGTAAGAATAGTAGTCAGTTTACTTGAAAAGTAGATTCGGATTTGGAAATGTATAAGAGATGTTGCGACTACCAGTCTTCAATGGTGGAGCCATGTGTTGGTCGGAGACAAAGCCAAATATTCCTGAAAATAAATGAACATGCATGTTAAATGATATGGCGGAATGCGTTTCATCGGGAGAATCCTAAAGTCTTTTCATTATTTCTTTTCTTTTCTTTCCTTTTCTTTTCTTTTCTTTTCTTTTCCCTTTTTTTTTTTGCAAAAAGAGTATATACATCCTTTTTTTGGAAATAGACTTTAGGATTCTCCACGAACGAAGTGAGGTGGATGCAATAACATGATGTGTCATGTGTGTGATGTGGTGAGAGACTGAATGTCCCTCGCAGCTCTGGATATCTGGGTAACACTGAATGTAACAGGTTCAAAATTCTGGCTTCAGATTGCGAAATGGAAATCCGGGTGTGATGAAGGCTAGTATCCTGTCCCTCCCCAAACTCACAGGTATGAATTCTAGACACGGACAGGTGGTCCCTAATGGTCACCAGGGTCTACAGTTCCCATGGGGTACAAAGTGTTTGAGGCAACAAGCGTGCCAGACACAGTGTTCCATGAAAGAACCTCGCCCGGTTGTGGTACCCCATGTCAAACTCGATCATAGCAAGAGCCACGGGAGTCAACATGAGCATCCACGCTAATCCTATGTGTCACTGGCCTGGGTAGTGGGCCTTTTACCTCACACAAACCCCCCACCTGCAAAACAAAGCAGAGAAATATGTGTCCCCCACGGGGACCCATAATATAGTCCAGATGCATGCAGAAAGTAAACATGATATGCAAGCATATAGTAAACAATGCAAAACATAAACAATATATAAGCACACCCAATAAACAAACAATAAACAAAGGCTAGGATCGACTTGCTTAGGATCCCCAGCAGAGTCGCCAGCTGTCGCACGCTCGCGAAAAATGAACAGAGTCGCCACCAATATATTTATCCCATAAGGGAAAGGAATATCAGAAAACCTAACAAAGGAAGGAACAGGGTCTTGCGACCAGATAATCTAGGTACGGGAGTCGGTTACGCGAGGGGAAGGTATTAGCACCCCTCGCGCCCATCGTACTCGATGGTATCCACCTATGTTTGTTTCTATCTAAAGGGTGTGTACTATGTCTACCTACATGCGAATGAATGCAAATGAAATACGGGGAAAAGAAGGATTATTTACAAATGTGCTCGTTCAAGCCCCGCGACTTGATGCCTACGTATCCTTTTCAGGAATCAGAGCGCCGTAGTTTGGCTCACGATTTTCTGTTTGTTTTTGTGTTTTTTAGTTGGGCGGAGTTAACGTTCGCGCTCTCGCATAAGGGATCGACCTACGATGCGTACGAGCGGAAATAACATTGCCCTTAAGAAAAAGAGATGAGAGAGAGAGATTTTGAGTGTTTCGAGGAAATCCCTTAAGCAAGGGAAACTCGAGTTACTCTTTGGTTTGTGTTTTTTAGAAGTTGGGAACTTACGCCTGAATGGTATCCTTAAGCAAGGGAGATCCAAACACTCGAACATTCCCTTAAGCAAGGGATGTTCAAGCTTCCATTCCCTTTTTAAGAATTTTCACTTTGATTATTAGTGTTTTAACTATTTTCTTTGTATTTTTTATGGGATTTTAATCAAGCATTTATTAGATGTTTTATGTTGTAAAAGAAAAAGAATGAAAAGAGGGGGACCAGCCTAATTCCTAAGCCTAGAGTTATTGTTGTTCGAGTACGTCACAATATATTGAAAATATTCACAAGAGGAAAAGAAATAAAGTCTAGACTATTTATGAGAATATTCACAAGCAATGGTAATGAGAAACTATTTTATTAAAGACAAAAACTATTTATTTATAGTAATCAACCAATCAACAATCAAAGGAAACAACAATTAAAAATCAATTAAAAGAAAATAAAATTCTAAAAAGTCTAATTGAGTGAAAAATATTTTGTCTTTTTTATTTAGGCCAAAAGAATTATCAAGCAAAAGCATAAAAAGAAAAATCAATTATTATTATTGCTTTTATTGTGCAAAGGGGGTGTAAAAGCAGTTTTAAAATGAACTACAAAACAGTTAGAAGTGAAACTGGGCCAAAAGGGGGTGGAGGCAGCATCTTGCGCTAGGCCCAGACTCATGAGGCGCGTGGTTCATTAGTAATAGGGATGTACAGTTTAGAAAAGGGGTCCAGGCCCAAATGCGTGGCCCAGCGCATCACCACCTAGCTCCATCCAATTATTTCCATTTTATTATCTTATCTCTATTTCATTATTATTTTTATTTACACTTATGGCTTGAAGAAAACGTGACTCAAACATTAGCAACATAATATCAATCAGTCAAGTTGATTTTAAGTCATAAAATCCAAAAGCATCTGAAGACCAATCACGTGTTAACACCTCCAGCTCATAATCATGTGAATGAGACAAAACTCTATCCTAAAGGAAGGATCAGCCAGTACATGCGAGCCACGTCGGCGTCCGGAAAAAAACGAATGAAGCAATGCGCAGGAGACGTTTCCGGTCGTCTTCTTTCGCTGGTCTCGCGGCGGCGCCGCATACGACCTTCCCGGAAATCTGCGAAACCGGCATTATCCGACTTGTTTTCGCATGCTGACTTCAACTATAGCTTTGGTTTTCACTGATTCTTCTTCTATTTTACAAATAGAGCACGCTTTGGAATCTCAATATGAACGACGAAACTTACGTCAAACATAACAACTACAATCCTAATCATTCACCGATCCTAAACAAGCGCTTAAAACGTCTTAAATGCAATCATTTCATGTAGAACGAAGCCAAACTTCAAGAAGATAAAGTGTCTACAATGAAACATAGGGAGCATCGGATTTAAGCAGCAGAATACACAGGACCTAAGATATGCAAATGACACATGCTGAGCAGAGTTGTTAGGCTTACCTATCTGTATCTTGAACGGAAAAGATTAAAGAACTTCGCAGATCTTGGAGCTCCTCAGTGATGATGATGATTAGAACTCTTTAACCTTTGCGAATGATGATGATGACTGTGAGTGTAACGAAGGTTGATTGAGGAAGACGAAGGTTGATGACGGTGGCTGAATGTGGTGGTGCCACGGTGAAGATGAAGGTGGTTGATGGTTAGAAGTTTGTTACGGCGGCCGGAGTTTGTTATGGCAGCCGGAGTTTGTTGCCTCAGGGTGGTTGGCGGTGGTGGAATGAGTGGAGGAAAAGAGAACCGAAGGGGAGGGAGAATGAGGAGAGAGAGAGTGAATGCAGAATGAGATAGAGGAGAGAGTATGCGTGAGTGAAAAATGGAAGTGTGTGTGTAGAGTCAGAAGTTGTGTGTATGAAGTAGACGATGGTAGCTTTATATAGGGCAAGTGATTGGTGAATAGAAGGGCTTTTTTGGATATGGGACTTGAATGAGATAAGCATTTGCAACAGACTCATTTCTTGGATGTGGGACATTGTTGTGCAATACTTAATGCACAAGTTTGTGCTTATTTGGCAAGTCTATTGCATGCTTTTAAGTCTTGCAATGTTGCATGGTTCAAACAAGTAAAGACATCATTGGCCTATCAAGCTGCTGCAGCCATGCATTTGGTTTAGCTCAAGGTGGCAACTTTGTGTGCATATATCTCCCCCCATGTATGGCTGAATGAAGCAAGAATGATGCCATTGCAACGAGAGGATGGGATAGATCAAGATTGACGTTGGCATGCATAATCAATGATGTCTATATTCTTCAAGAAATAAGTTGGAACATGGTTCATGCATCTGGAATGTGCCTTGCGCGCATGACTTGAGTCTGATGCATATGTTTTGGCAGGAATGTGGTTGAGTTGAAGAGTGACTTTGCAGTCTTATGACTTGCTCAATATGTGTCCAAAATCAATGAAATTAGATTCATTGGTTAGGGGGCATGGCAAGGAACAATTTAAGATCATGCTTGTTCAATGTAGAGACTTGTGGAGGGAGAAAAATGCATTGAGATTTGGCACACCATGTGTTTGCTGAAATGCATGCGTGTGCCCTAGAAATCTGCCTTGTCTGGATGCAGGAACTGGTCAGTGTAAGGGTGCAACTTTAAAAGCTTGCATCTCACTCAATACTTGTTCAATTGACCCAATTCTTGGCTTGTTGGGAAGAAGACACGGCAAGGATTAGAATGATACCAAGTTTGCTTCCATGGCCTTTTTGTAGAGCTCTAAAACTGGCTTGAGATTTGGCATTCCATGTGTTTGCTGAAATGCTTGATCATGAGCTGGCTTGTGACTTGGATTATGACTTGGGTTGAATAGATTTTCAGTCACTTCAAACCACTTTAGCTCTTCATACAAGCTTCAAACGAAAAAGTGTCCAACTACAAAGTTGTTCTCCTCCATGAGAGGAACAACTTTGATGTTGGAAATTTCTTCAAAAAATGTCATTTGCCACATGTAAATTAGGGCTGAAGTGGACTGTTCAACAAGATTCAAAGAGCCAAAGATTTTTCTAAGTGTTGAAATTTCCCTTTTTTGTCTTTTTGCTATTTTTGGCAACCTTTTGTTGAACTCCCGATTTTATCCATTCTTTGACTTTTCTTGATTAATTTTCCACCAAAAGTCAATATTTGAATAATTCTTCTGATTTTGACCCAAAAGTCAACTGTTCTGATTTTTCTGATTATTGATGGAATTCTTGATTAAATCTCCTCCAATCAAACCCAGTCAAACAAACACATCCACATAGTCAGTATGAGAGCTTCCCATTCATAGAATCCACTCCTGATTAACTGTTGACCAGAAAGTCAACTGGTTGACTTTGGTCAAAGAAACCATGGTTAAGAGGACCAGATGACTTCTGGATTTGTACATCTCCATCAATGCCTTGAGCTGAGAAAACTTTCATCCAGGAAGACTTCAATGTAAGCAAAGTCACATAATCACACCTCAGATCTCCCCATTTGGTAGGACACCCTCTGCTATGAAAGCTCTTTCTTGCTAGTCCTTGATTGATACCAATGATATGAATGCATGAGTATGGGTCATGACCTAAATGATGTATGTTCATGAATCATAAGCCAGCCGAATAGGGGTAGGACAAATTTGGGGTATGACAATGCTTCCTACTTTTTCCTGTTGGTTTGAGACACATTCATACTTGAATTGCAAGTTTTGACATCACTTAAAACACAACCTTGCCCTCACTGGTAGGTTATACAAAGGGAAGGTGTTAGCACCCTTTGTATCCATGGTTATCCATGGGCTCTTAATTGCTTAGCTCCCTTTGTTTTTGTTTGACTTGTTTGAAAATGTGGTGTGTGTTTAGAAAAGCAGTTTGTTAAATATCTTTAACTTTGTAATGATTCTCGTATGAATGTATACAAAGTGTAGTCTTTGAATATATTTTGAAATATGAGGTGTGAAAGGCATTTGAAGTTTTGATTTGTTGTGAGCAAGCAATTAGGAACTACTTACCCTAAGTTGTAAGGTCTTTCCTATACTTTAAGGATTTCTTGAGTGATAGCATTATCCATACCATTTGTGGGTAGGTAGTCCTATGCATTGGATGTGAATGGATAAGTGTGGGGTTATCGTATGGTCATAGAAGGCAACATGTAAGGATGTCTTAGCATTCGAAGGGACTATCATCATTTTCGTAGGCAACTCGAGGGACAAGATCATTTCATTGTAGGCAACAACGAAGGGACTATGATCTTTATATCGAAGGGACTATGATGATATTAATCGGAGGCAACATTGCTAAGACATCCCTAGGTTTGGGGGACTTGACCATATAATCGAAGGCAACAAGAGAGGGCTACCCTAAAGGTGAATGTGCAAGAAGTGTGTTGTGCTCAGATATTTATCTTGAAGTTAGTGATCTAACGGTTGATTTTATCTTTTCATGCAATCCTATTAAGACCTACATCTAAGCAGTTATATAGTGCGGTCAACCATTCAACGCTCCTGTTCATCTTCATTAAAATAATAGCTACGAAATTGCTTCCACTTTACCAATATTTTAGCTACGAAATGTTGTAGCTATTTTCTGCAAATATCAAACTCACAGAATTCACGTTAAACAATGAGCAAAAGTGCCCAGATCCCCTTAACAGGTCTCACGAATTCAATGGAACAGTTTTTATATCCTGAAAGTGGCTGAACACATGAAAATGAAGAGAGTGACCTCTCTTCCCCTAACAATGGCGTCTCATAATCCCTGTGTCCAAAATCAAAACAAACTATTCAAATACGTTCTAACAGAGTATATGAACTTGAATGCATGATTAGAATTCATCTAAAACACGTGAATTATTGAAAATGATTTTGAGAAGGAAGAAAAAACTGTGGAGATGGTGAACGTGATTCCAGATGCCACAAGCTTCAAGAATGATTGGAAAAGCTTCCTGGAGCTCCAAGGATTATGAATGAAGCTTTAGTTTTGATTGATACATATTGGAGAGAGAATTTGGATTGCTCCTCTTCTTTGAGAAATTTCACCTTTTAGAATCCTTGCCTCCTTCAGCTCCTTTTCGTCCCCTTGGAGGCTGGATGTCTTGCATATTTAAAGAGGGATAGAATCAGGTCAATGGCTTTGGAAAGAATCAATTGAATCAATTGCTTTGATGGTGAGAAAATATGATTTGATTCTTGTTCCAAATCTTTCTATTTTTTAGTCTAATTCTATTTCATGCATATTTTCCATTCATTCTTAGCCCTTAGATTGATTTTGATCTGAAAAATAAAAGGGAATATTCCATAGCATCTCCTATTATTTAAATCATGATTTAATTTGAATTTAAGTGTATAAATTCAAAAATAAAATAAATAAAACCATAAAATAAATAAAAAATGATTTATGGGCCTCTTATGAGCTTACTATCACGTGGATAACTAAAAAATGTGGGTGCATTACTCAAAAGTTTGAAATTGCTAATTTAGGGTATCGTGCTTTTTCCCAAATTTTCCCAACTTGCATCGATCATAACTCAATCAATTTTTATCACACGGAGATGATCTTGTACTTTTTGGAAATCCCAAGATGCCGACTACAACCCACTTTCGAAACTTTTTTGCATTTGCAGATTTTATCTTGGTGATATTGGCTCTGACAACAACTGACTTATTGTGAACTTCTAGAAGGACCTATAATATTTTGGCGCCTATCTTTAAATTGAAGCATTTCTTGGTCTTGGGCCCAATATCAAAGTTGTAGAGAATTGAATTTCCTTAAGAATGAGCTTTGGTTGGGTAATGTTTTATAAAGTATATGAAAGTTATGGCTGGTCAAAGTTCAGTTGACTTTTCCTGCAAAAACCCTAATTTAGCAACTATGAGTTTTGTTGATTTCTGAGCTTTTTTTGTTGAATCCTGATCATCCCTTGATCAAATGATGAATATAACTTCAAATCCTTGATGTTGACCAAGAACCTTGAAGTTTGAATGTATTTTGACCCTAGTTGACTTTTAGGTCAACATAGTCGATTGTTGACCATTTGAACCATTGACTGAGCAATCTTGTGATTCAAAGCTTGAAACTTGGTATGAAGATACTTTGAGTCATATGAGATATCATAAGGTCCACTTGACGTCTTGAAGAATCCATTTCCTTTGACTAAGTCAAAACCCTAATCTGAGTCCCATTGCCTAGGAGGAGGTTTTGTCTGATGAAACCTTGAGCACTCTAGAGTAATTGAGAAATCTTTGACTATGGGGAGTCAAATTGTCTTGAAATATGAGGGAAAATTTGAGGGTGCAACAACTACTCCTGTTCAATCTTCTTAAATCTGAAGAGGTAGATAGGCTCGTTTGCCTATCGTGATCTGAAGGTAGAAGATGATTGAACACTTGAGTGCCCTAAAATTGGCACTCGTCGATGTAGGAAGTAGTGTTGTTGGAGATGGGCTTAAAGATGCCATCCTGATGTTGACATAGTGTTGTTGGATATGAGCTTAAAGATGCCATCCAGAATAGATATTTTTTAGAATGTCTGTCTGAAGCAGATGCTTTCCATAATGAATCATACATCTTGATTGTATCTGATGGATAATAATTTGTTGACGATGTGAGTATCAGAATGAATCGTACGCTAGACTGTATCCAAAAGTATAAAGTAGAGATGTTGTTGAGAGCCATAATGAATCTTTGTGCTGATTGTATCTGCCTTATCTCTTGATTGTCTCTGGAGGATTACCAGAACTAATCCCTAGGATTGTATTTGTGGATTTATTGCCTTGACTGTCTATGAACTGTCTCTAAAGAGTATCTGGAATAAGTATCAGACTTGAATCATTGGCTCGATTGCCCTGAGTGTCAGGATTAGATTGGTGAATCCATTGTCATGACTCCATTGTCATGTCTTCATTGTCTTGATCGTCTTTGAACTGAGTATCAGGATTAGATCTGTGACTCTATTGTCGTGACTCCATTGTCGTGACTCTATTGTCATGACTTCATTGTCGTTGTGACTTCATTGTCGTGACTCCATTATCGTGACTTCGTTGTCGTGACTCCATTGTCGTGACTTTGTTATCGTGACTCCATTGTCGTGACTCCATTGTCGTGACTCCATTATCGTGACTGAGTATCAGGATTAAATCGTTTGTCTCGACTTCCCCTACACTGTATATAAAAGGTAATGTTCATTTGATTGTGAAATAACCTGAAGAGGCAAAGTTAGTTTTATGCAATGTCATGATGCATGTAATGTATTGTGTAGTGAGGTTCTCAAAATAAATAAGAATTTTGTATGTTATGTATGTATTTTCCATGATACATTATAAATGATGCATGGACACGACTATGTAGTTGAATGAATGACGTATGGACATGAATATGTAGTTGAAGCATATTGATAACTCTGTATAGAAAATTTTGATTGGGAAAATAAGTCCCTATTCGTTGCTGGAGATAATGACAATGTGATTGTGTTGAGGATTCCTATCTTCTGTTCGAGGATATCCAGCTGGGGACTTTTGATCTCCGCTTGGGGATGAAAGTAACTTGAATGATCTAATCTTGATGTACCCTGACTGGGGATAAGAGTGATGGATAGTCCTCCGACGTACTATATGACCAAGTTGTGAGTGTCAACTTTTACTGGGGATAGTGAGCTTGAATCAACCCTGTTGGAGGAGAGGATATCAATATGGATTCTGCTGAGGAATGTATCTTTGTTGGGGAGGAGCTCACTTGAGATAATTTCTCGAGGATACTCTGTGAGATTGTTCTGTGGGACATTTCCAGGAAGCTGATTCTGTGGGAACACATGGATGCCTTGAACATTATTCCAACTATTATAGTAACTGCTATTCCTATTTTTATGCATATGTATTTTTTTCAAATTTTTGGTAAACATCAATCATACTTAAACGTATGTGTTCATTCAAAATAACCCACAAATGTTTACGCAGACAAAACGGGGGAATTACACATAGACTTGTATTGATTGAAACACCAACAAGTATCGACCGAAGTATCAAACGGGCATTGGTTTTCTGAGAGCATGCCACTACATATCTTTGCCCCATCCAGTAGGGACTTTGAAGAGTTTCGCCTCGTGAGGACTTTCTAAGATATGTGCTATCATAGGTAACTTTCCCCCAGTATCATAAACTTAAGAAAAATTCCCCTGGTGGATCAAGAAGTAGCTTCAACCATGCTTGGGTGAATGCCCCTGATTGCTCGATGCTCTTGAGAGATTCTTCGAATCTTGACCTGATTGCCCCAGATTGACTGAGTTCTTACTCAACGGAGTATTAGACAGCTTTTGGTGCCCCTGAGGGTGATCAGAATTTGAGATATTCTCGCTCGAACTTAACGGAGCTCTAAAGACAACTCGCCCTTTGGGAGGATTAAACTTTTCATCTGAAGTTCATGATGGAAACTTTTCCTGATTTCAAGCACTTATTCATATGCAAAGAACGTATATCATGAGAAATATAATTCTAATTCAAAGTTCATATTTGTCTTGAGGTTTAAAAGAAACTTTTGAAAGGATGTCAAAACATCGATTTTTTGTGAAAGGCGGTGTGATACCTAACTCAAGTGTTTTCAGCAAAACTCATAGGAGTCGGTTTATCGCATTCTCGTTTACAGTATTCTTTCGAAATAAACCTGCTTCAAGTAGGACTTTAGAAAAGAAGGATTTTTAGGCTCAAAATTTTATTGGTGCCCACCCCCTTCGTGATGTTCTCCAACCTAAGTTCAGTTAATTCGATGTAAGCATTCATCCTTCAAGGGGAGTTGGAGATGATTGAGGAATCGATGAGGTATTTGGACATGGCAGTCACTCTACCTTTTATATTTGGTATCTGATCACACGACTTTGTTCTTTTGTTAAGGATCTTTTTGTTTCCCAACAAATTCTTTTGAGTTTCAGGTTTACAATCCAGCGGGATGCCTTAATTTTTGCCCAAGTCACCTGTTTTCAAGTTTGTTGACTTAGCAGGCTTTTCTTTTCTCTTTTTTTTTCTGATTTCTTCTTTTATTTTTTTTAAACAAGTCGTATGATCCTGAGACATCTTCGATTTGTTGGAAAGATTGTGACTGCCTCATTTCTTGGTTGACGAGGGATAACCATTATGGTATTGACTTTCCTCAACCTTTTGAAGGATAACCATTGTTGTATCCTTAGATGCATGCTCCTGATGAATCTTGAACGCCCAATCAGGTTAACTGAACACTAGCCTTCCCCTGAGTTAAATGTGAGGGTTTTTTCGTATAGAAAAGAAACTCCTACTTCTAGGCTCAAAGGGGTTAACGAGGGTTGCACTCCCTTATATCTCCAGTGTTTGGGGATTTAAAATAATGCTTGTACATCATCAACATGGTTTTACTCGAAAGCACACCAATTGAGATTCTGGGTATTATATATTCCTCCTCCTCCTTATAGAGTTACCATGCTTTGTTAACAAGAGTTAAGTATCACACACAAAGAAAAACAGCTAAGAGCGAAAGCGAATGGATTTTTTCAAGACAAACATATCCAATGCATTATTATTATTATAGTTCAAAAACAAATAAGTTTTGCATTCAAATAAGTATTGAACAACACAAGAAATATTACACATGGAGATGCATGAGAAATTACGACTTGCCAACGTTGAGGAGATCCTCTCCGTATAGACTTATTGTTTCAGAAGATCCGTTGAGTTAAAGGGGAACTTCAAATGTGGCATGCAAGTGTGAATGTAATAGCCTTTGCATCAATCAAGTCTTGAACCTTGTCTCTGAATGACTGAAAATCATCGATCGAATGGCCAAGTTCCCAGAGCGGAAAACAAACTAAGAGTTAGTATCTGAACCTTTGGACGTCCTTCTATAAAAATCAAGCTCACCATATCGAGTGAGTCACAACCTCTGATTCAGGATAATGTACTTTTAAATTTGAAAGTATCTGGCTAGAGAAAAATAAATCTTCTTTCCCCTTAACAGAAATTCAGAACCATCTCTTGGAGTTCGGCATTCTAAGCTTGAACAGCGAGAGAGGATGAGGAACTTGTTGTGGAAACCTGTTATGCAATGTTATGATATGATATGCATAAGCAGCGTTTTCAAGGATCTTTATGGAATCTAGTTTGTAACATTAACATTGAATTTGGTTGTGGCTTTGTTTGAAGAACTTTGACTTTCATCTTTGAACGTCCTTCTATAAGAATCAAGCTCACCATATCAAGTGGGTCATCGCCTCTGATTTAGGATATTATACTTTTTGATTTTGAAAGCATTTGGCTAGAGGAAAATAAATCCTCTTGCCCCCTAGTAGGAGTTTGTCTCTTGATAATCCTTCCACGATAGCACTTGGAAATTGTGCGCCATAAATCCATAAGATCCTTGAAAAAGGTTAGTTAACATGCTATATGATGAGATGATGCAATGTGTATGCTATAGATGAAAGTTCAAATCACACAAGTAGCCCTAGAAGTATAGGGTGATGAACATATGTAAGTCCTGCAAAAAATTACAAGCTGTTAGATATAAACAAAACCTGTAAGAAGGTAAGATTGTTAAATAAAGAACATGCACAAGTCCTACAAAGAAATCAGATGGTTAGATAATGAATACAAACAAGTCACACAAGAGTCTTAGGTTACATTAAATCCATAGGTGATACCTCCCCCTTGCAGTTTAGTTGGTTCAACCTGTTCTAGAATAGTAATCGGGTTCTAGGGAGCTCATATCATGGATCTTTCTCGAAGGCATTATTTTAGTTCGGCAATTGCATCTCCAACCAAAAACATCCTGAAAGTATGATCTTAATGAGTGTAGCTTCGAGTATCAACCAACTTCAGTTTAAACCAAAGCCAGTTATCTCACTAATTTCTAATGGCCAAAGCTGAGTTCTGAAGGATAGAAAAACACTTAGAAAGGGGGGGTTTGAATAAGTGTAGCTTTAAAAACTTGACAGATAAAAATAAATTGCACAGATATTTTTATCCTGGTTCGTTGTTAACTAAACTACTCCAGTCCACCCCCGCAGAGATGATTTACCTCAACTGAGGATTTAATCCACTAATCGCACGGATTACAATGGTTCTCCACTTAGTCAGCAACTAAGTCTTCCAGAGTCTTCTGATCACACACTGATCACTCCAGGAACAACTGCTTAGATACCCTCTAAGACTTTTCTAGAGTATACTGATCCACACGATCACTCTAGTTACAACCTGCTTAGATAACCTCTAAGACTTCCTAGAGTATTCTGATCCACACGATCACTCTAGTTCCTTACAACTTAATGTAATCAATTCTAAGAGTATTACAATTGCTTCTTAAAAGCGATAATCACAAACTGTGATATTTCTCTTAACGTTTAAGCTTAATCTCACTAATATATTACAACAGCAATGTAGTGAGCTTTGATGAAGATGAAGATTCTGAGCTTTGAATTTGAACAGCGTTTCAGCAAGTTTAATATGAGTTGTTTTGGTGCAGAATCGTTAACCTTGCTTCTCATCAGAACTTCATATTTATAGGCGTTGGAGAAGATGACCGTTGAGTGCATTTAATGCTTTGCGTGTTCCGTACAGCATCGCATTTAATGTTATACGCTTTTGTCAACTACCTCGAGCCTTGTTCACGCTGTGTCTACTGACGTAGCCTTTAGTAGCTTTTTAACGTTCCTTTTGTCAGTCAGCGTAGCTTGCCACTTGTACTTCCTTCTGATCTGATGTTTGTGAATACAACGTTTGAATATCATCAGAGTCAAACATCTTGGTGCATAGCATCTTCTGATCTTCTGACCTTGAAGTGCTTCTGAGCGTGATACCATCAGAACTTCAGTGCTTCTGTTCTCTTGTTCTTCTGATGCTTCCATAGACCCATGTTCTGATTCTGCTTCGACCATCTTCTGATGTCTTGCCAGACCATGTTCTGATGTTGCATGCTGAACCCTTTGAGACAAAGCTTCTAAGCGCTGAATTATGCGTACTCTTTATATATTTCCTGAAAAGGAAATTGCATCGGATTAGAGTACCATATTATCTTAAGCAAAATTCATATTATTGTTATCATCAAAACTAAGATAATTGATCAGAACAAATCTTGTTCTAACAATCTCCCCCTTTTTGATGATGACAAAAACATATATAAATGATATGAATTTGCGATCAGAAAGAACAGACGGCAAAAGACAAATTACACAGCTATAGCATAAGCATATGAATATGTCTCCCCCTGAGATTAACAATCTCCCCCTGAGATAAATAATCTCCCCCTGAAATAAATACTCGAAGAACTTTAATAAAAGACTTCCCTGATTATTTCGGTAGAGACGATCATATAAGCTTCTGTCTTCAGAGAATTCATAGCTTCTGACTTCTGCTTCCATTGGACAGCTTCAGAACTAGAATTTCTTTAGATCCCTAGAACACTCACAGCTTCTGATTCCTGCTTCCATCTAGGACAGCTTCAGAACTTGAATTTCTTTGATCTTCTGAACATTCACAGCTTCTGACTTCTGCTTCCATCTAGGACAGCTTCAGAACTTGAATTTCTTTGATCTTCTGAACATTCACAGCTTCTGATTTCTGCTTCCATTTAGGACAGCTTCAGAACTTGAGTTTTCTGGATCTTTAGAACATTCGCAGCTTCTGATTTCTGCTTCCCTCGGATAGCTTCAGAGCTTTGAATTTCTACCAACATCACTTCATGCTAGATTTGTATCAGAACATTGTTGAATGTACCAGAGCATCATTAGAGCATCTCTACATCCTGAAATGTTACAGAACAAAAACTAAACGACAAAAGTCAGCATGAACGAGTTAGAACATAAAATATATATTCGAACACATTATATGTATCAGAGCCATATAGGCTAAAATAATGTATCAGAGCAAATAGAATTTTGTCAGATCAAATAGACAAATATGGATCAAATTCTATTATCAGTGCTTCTGATTTATTCTTCTTTCTTGCTTCTGATCTCTGAAGCTTGATAGCACTCAGCTTGCTTCAGTTTCCATGGTTTTGCTTCTGTGTTTGCTTTGAAGATTCTCTTTACTTCTTTATACCTGCAAAACACTTAAACCATATAGAACTTGCAGTTCTTGTTAGTGAATGTGTGGGAGCTAGCTTTACCCAGCAACTGATAGATTAATCAAATCATTTATCATTTATCTTCTCCCCCTTTTTGTCATAACATCAAAAAGAATATGTCAAAAGATTCAGATGAATAAAACGACAAATAAAATTACTGGAATGTAAAACAGAGAAACTTTTCATTGATAATCAACAAGAAGGAATACAGGAGAGGAATGCAGGAAAACAGATGCAACAAGGAGAGAAAACTACAAAGACCAAAGGACTAAGATCCTAGCCTACGCAAAAACGCAAAATCCATACTGGTGGGAAAAGGGTGTGAGAGAGATGAAGATATGTCTGATGGATGGGTTGAAGGAGAGGAGATATCAGATGGTGAAGAAGGTGGTTCCGAGAGGATGAATGAGGAGGAAGAGGTGGTGGAAGTCTTTGAGGAGGGAGTGATCCTTACTCTTTTTGGTTTGGTTTCTGGTTCAGCAGTTGCCTTTCTCTTTTGTTTCCGATCATTATCTTGATTCCCAGAGCTTGACGGTGGATTCATGATGAAGTTGCAGATATTTGAAACTGCTAGGGTTTATGATATGAATGTAAAGAGAGAGAACGAAAAAGAAACTGAATGCAGAGTGAGAGAAATATAAGAGGGAAAAGAAACGTTTGAAGAATATAAAAAGAAAACTGAAAGAGAGTAAATGATGAAAAGCATTTAATGTTACGTGACGTGAGGAGAGATAATAATGACAAAAGACGTGATTTGCACAGTTACCTAAGTAGACGTCCCCTCAACTGCACGCACGCTTGTCCAGGAATAGTGAACACGTGTTTACCATCTGGATAGCCAGTTACAGCTGTTTTGCTTCTAAAGAGATTCTGAATCAACTTAGACAATGAAACGTTAGTAATAACCGAGTCATAATTTCTAAAAGATTTCAATCAGAACTTCTGATTAAAAAATAAATCCACATTCATTTCAGAAGATACTCATACGTAAGAACTTCTCATCTTCTCATTCTGGGCATAAATCCATACTGATGTTCTTCAGAATGAACTTAAACCTATCTTCAGCCAGGGGTTTTGTAAAGATATCAGCCCATTGATGGTCTGTATCAACAAAGATTAAAGATATAACACCCTTCTGAACATAGTCCCTTATGAAATGATGTTTAATCTCAATATGTTTAGCTTTTGAATGAAGAATAGGATTCTTAGATAAACATATAGCAGAAGTATTATCACAGAATATAGGAATGTTACTCTCAAATATCTGATAATCTTCCAGCTGACTCTTCATCCAGAGCATCTGTGTACTGCAACCAGCAGCAGCGACATATTCTGCTTCTGTTGTTGATAGAGCAATAGTTGCTTGCTTCTTGCTATACCAGGAGATCAAATGACTTCCAAGAAATTGGCAACTTCCTGAAGTACTCTTTAATTCTGTCTCCAGCATAGTCAGCATCGCAGAATCCTACTAAGTTGTATTCTTTAGATTTTCTGTAAACTAAGCCAACATTAGTAGTACCTTTCAGATACCTTAGAATTCTCTTAACAACAGTTAAATGAGATTCTCTAGGATCTGATTGGAATCTAGCACACAAACAAACACTGAACAGAATGTCAGGTCTAGAAGCAGTCAGATATAGAAGAGATCCAATCATACCTCTGTATAACTTCTGATCTACCTTCTTACTTACCTCATCCTTACCTAGGATGCATGTTGGATGCATAGGAGTCTTGGCTTCTTTGCAGTCTAGAAGATTAAATTTCTTCAGAAGTTCCTTCACATACTTGGTTTGGTGAACATACGTTCCTTCTGATGTTTGATTTATTTGTATTCCAAGAAAATACTTGAGTTCTCCCATCATGCTCATTTCAAACTCAGCCTGCATAGACTCAGCAAACTCCTTTCCAAGTGTAGCATTAGATGTTCCAAAAATAATATCATCTACATATATTTGACAAATTAAAATATCCTTTTTAAAGGTTTTACAAAAGAGAGTAGTGTCCACTTTTCCTCTAGTGAAACCATTATCCAGAAGGAAAGAACTTAAGCGTTCATACCAAGCTCTGGGAGCTTGTTTCAATCCATATAACAATTTCTTTAATTTAAAAACATGATTAGGAGACATAGAGTCTTCAAAACCAGGAGGTTGATGGACATAAACTTCTTCATCAATATAACCATTTAAGAAGGCACTCTTAACATCCATTTGATAGAGAGTGATGTTATGTTGAGTGGCAAATGAAATTAATAGACGAATAGATTCTAACCTGGCCACTGGTGCAAAGGTTTCTGTATAGTCAATCCCTTCTTGCTGACTATAACCCTGAGCCACCAGTCTGGCTTTGTTCCTTACCACTTCACCTTTCTCACTGAGCTTGTTTCTGAAGACCCATTTTGTACCGATTATATTGAATCCATCTGGTCTAGGAACAAGATCCCAAACATCATTCCTTGTAAACTGATTCAGTTCTTCTTGCATAGCAATTATCCAGTCTGGATCTTCTAGAGCATGATCAACAGAAGTTGGCTCGATCAAAGATACAAGACCTAATTGACAATCTGCATTGTTCTTAAGGAATGCTCTTGTTCTGATTGGATCATCCTTCTTTCCAAGAATGACATCTTCTGAATGACCAGAGATGAGTCTGGATGATCTTCTGACAGATGGTTCTTCAGAAATGCTTAGATTCTCCAGAGAAGCTGATACTTGATCTTCAGATTCTTTGCTTCTGAGAAGCTCTGCTTCTGATGCGTTGCTTCTTGGCTCAACAACTTCTGATATATCAATATCCCAATCAGACTTTATAGTTCCAGAGCCAATTATCTTGCCCTTCTGATCTCCTCCAAACTTGACTTCTCCTCCAGACTTAAGCACCAGGTCTTGGAACATAGACCTTCTTCCTGTCATGTGTCGTGAGCATCCAGAGTCCAGGTACCATGACATGTTGTGCTTTGTCCTTTTTGCAGTCAAGGATATCTGCAATAGGAATAATCTTATCCTTAGGTACCCACATTTTCTTGGGTCCTTTCTTGTTAGATTTTCTCAAGTTCTGATTGAACTTGGGTTTAACATTGTAAGCAATAGGAGGAACAGCATGATAATTTTTAATGTGAGTTTCATGATATTTCCTAGGTTGTGTCACATGCTTTTTGGTGTGTGTCATGTAAAAACTTTGAGCATGTGCAGTGTGCCTAATATCATGGGAGTGGCCATACTTGAACTGATCATACAATGGCTTGTATGTGAATTTCATTTCATCAACAGGTTCAAGTTTGTATGGGATTTCACCCTCAAAACCAATGCCGACTCTTTTGTTTCCAGACACAGCATATATCATAGAAGCTAGCTGACTTCTGCCAATACTTCTAGATAAGAACTTCCTGAAACTTAAATCATATTCTTTCAGAATATGGTTTAGACTAGGAGTGGATTTTTCTGAATCAGAAGGAGATCCAACATTATTGGATAATTTTAAAAGTTTTTCTTTTAATTCAGAATTCTCCAACTCAAGCTTCTTTGTTTCAAATTCAAATAGCTTTTTCAGCTTTTTGTATTTGAGACTAATCTGAGACTTGAGTTCCAAAAGTTCAGTTAGACCAGAAACTAACTCATCTCTAGTAAGTTCAGAAAATACCTCTTTAGAATCTGATTCTGATGTAGATTCTGATCCGTCATCTTCTGTCGCCATCAGCGCACAGTTGGCCTGCTCATCTTCAGAGTCTGAATCATCTTCTGACTCATCCCAGGTTGCCATAAGACCTTTCTTCTTATGAAACTTCTTCTTGGGATTTTCCTTCTGAAGTTTTGGACATTCATTCTTGAAGTGTCCAGGCTCATTGCATTCATAGCACATGACCTTCTTCTTGTCAAATCTTCTGTCATCAGAAGATTCTCCACGTTCAAATTTCTTTGAACTTCTGAAGCCTCTGAACTTCCTTTGCTTGGTCTTCCAGAGTTGATTTAGCCTTCTGGAGATCAAAGACAGTTCATCTTCTTCTTCAGATTCTGATTCTTCAGGATCTTCTTCTCTAGCCTGAAAAGCGTTAGTGCATTTCTTGATATTGGATTTTAATGCAATAGACTTACCTTTCTTTTGAGGCTCATTTGCGTCCAGCTCTATTTCATGACTTCTCAAGGCACTGAAAAGCTCTTCCAGAGAAACTTCATTCAGATTCTTTGCAATCTTGAATGCAGTCACCATAGGACCCCATCTTCTGGGTAAGCTTCTGATGATCTTCTTTACGTGATCAGCCTTGGTGTATCCCTTGTCAAGAACTCTCAATCCAGCAGTAAGAGTTTGAAATCTTGAAAACATCTTTTCAATGTCTTCATCATCCTCCATCTTGAAGGCTTCATACTTCTGGATTAAAGCTAGAGCTTTAGTCTCCTTGACTTGAGCATTTCCTTCATGAGTCATTTTCAAGGACTCATATATGTCATAGGTCGTTTCCCTGTTAGATATCTTCTCATACTCAGCATGAGAGATAGCATTCAGCAAAACAGTTCTGCATTTATGATGATTCCTGAAAAGCTTCTTCTGATCATCATTCATTTCTTGCCTTGTCAGCTTTACGCCTCTGGCATTTACTGGATGTTTGTAACCATCCATCAGAAGATCCCATAGATCACCATCTAGACCAAGAAAGTAACTTTCCAGTTTATCTTTCCAGTATTCAAAGTTTTCACCATCAAATACCGGTGGTCTAGTATAACCATTGTTACCGTTGTATTGCTCAGCAGAGCCAGATGTAGATGCAGGTGTAGACTTTTCACTTTCATCAACCATCTTTTACTGAAGCGTTTTTCTCTTCCTGAATCTTTTCTAAACACGGTTAAGTGCTTGCACCTTAGAACCGGCGCTCTGATGCCAATTGAAGGATAGAAAAACACTTAGAAAGGGGGGGTTTGAATAAGTGTAGCTTTAAAAACTTGACAGATAAAAATAAATTGCACAGATATTTTTATCCTGGTTCGTTGTTAACTAAACTACTCCAGTCCACCCCCGCAGAGATGATTTACCTCAACTGAGGATTTAATCCACTAATCGCACGGATTACAATGGTTCTCCACTTAGTCAGCAACTAAGTCTTCCAGAGTCTTCTGATCACACACTGATCACTCCAGGAACAACTGCTTAGATACCCTCTAAGACTTTTCTAGAGTATACTGATCCACACGATCACTCTAGTTACAACCTGCTTAGATAACCTCTAAGACTTCCTAGAGTATTCTGATCCACACGATCACTCTAGTTCCTTACAACTTAATGTAATCAATTCTAAGAGTATTACAATTGCTTCTTAAAAGCGATAATCACAAACTGTGATATTTCTCTTAACGTTTAAGCTTAATCTCACTAATATATTACAACAGCAATGTAGTGAGCTTTGATGAAGATGAAGATTCTGAGCTTTGAATTTGAACAGCGTTTCAGCAAGTTTAATATGAGTTGTTTTGGTGCAGAATCGTTAACCTTGCTTCTCATCAGAACTTCATATTTATAGGCGTTGGAGAAGATGACCGTTGAGTGCATTTAATGCTTTGCGTGTTCCGTACAGCATCGCATTTAATGTTATACGCTTTTGTCAACTACCTCGAGCCTTGTTCACGCTGTGTCTACTGACGTAGCCTTTAGTAGCTTTTTAACGTTCCTTTTGTCAGTCAGCGTAGCTTGCCACTTGTACTTCCTTCTGATCTGATGTTTGTGAATACAACGTTTGAATATCATCAGAGTCAAACAGCTTGGTGCATAGCATCTTCTGATCTTCTGACCTTGAAGTGCTTCTGAGCGTGATACCATCAGAACTTCAGTGCTTCTGTTCTCTTGTTCTTCTGATGCTTCCATAGACCCATGTTCTGATTCTGCTTCGACCATCTTCTGATGTCTTGCCAGACCATGTTCTGATGTTGCATGCTGAACCCTTTGAGACAAAGCTTCTGAGCGCTGAATTATGCGTACTCTTTATATATTTCCTGAAAAGGAAATTGCATCGGATTAGAGTACCATATTATCTTAAGCAAAATTCATATTATTGTTATCATCAAAACTAAGATAATTGATCAGAACAAATCTTGTTCTAACAAGTTCAACTAGAATTCTAAGGGTAAATTAGAGCTTAATGACACTACATGGCAGCCTAATGTTATCCTCGATACAAGCCACAAGGAACATCAGTACAAACCAAAGTGTCACACTAACGGTGGTCACCAAATCAATCATAGCGGTATACGTCGTACATTCTCCTTGGTCTATTGCCACATACCTAAGGTACACTAGATCCGGGTGTAGGATCTTTCACACAAGCAAAATACCCAGGCAAAAGCCTTAAAAGTAAAGAAAACAAATCAGACAAGAAAATATTAAAGTGAACTAAACTCTAAGGTAACCCCTCTTTTTCTAATATTCCGCAGCAGAGTCGCTAGTTCTGTAATACGATGGGAGAACTGACTTTTTGTTTTGTTATTTCACAAAACATGTTGCGGTAAGCAAGAGTCTCTATCGACTTTAATTTTATCCAATTAGGAAAGGCAAAAAGAACAGGAAAGACCTTTTTAAATATTTTGAGTTTGAGGGTAGGTTATACAAAGGGAAGGTGTTAGCACCCTTTGTATCCATGGTTATCCATGGGCTCTTAATTGCTTAGCTCACTTTGTTTTTGTTTGACTTGTTTGAAAATGTGGTGTGTATTTAGAAAAAAGGTTTGTAAAAGATCTTTAACTTTGTAATGATTCTCGTATGAATGTATTCAAAGTGTAGTCTTTGAAAATATTTTGAAATATGAGGTGTGAAAAGCATTTGAAGTTTTGATTTGTTGTGAGCAAGCAATTAGGAACTACTTACCCTAAGTTGTAAGGTCTTTCCTATACTTTAAGGTTTTCCTTGAGTGATAGTACTATCCACACCATTTGTGGGTAGGTAGCCCTATGCATTGGATGTGAAGGGACAAGTGTAGGGTCATCGTATGGTCATAGAAGACAACATGTAAGGATGTCTTAGCATTCGAAGGGACTATCCTCATTTTTGTAGGCAACTCGAGGGACAAAATCATTTCATTGTAGGCAACATCGAAGGGACTATGATCTTTATATCGAAGAGACTATGATCTTTATATCGAAGGGACTATGATGATATTAATCAGAGGCAACCTTACTAAGACATCCCTACGTTCGAGGGACTTGACCATATAATCGAAGGCAACAAGAGAGGGCTACCCTAAAGGTGAGTGTGTGAGAAGTGTGTTGTGTTCAGATATTTATCTTAAAGTTAGTGATCTAACGGTTGATTTTATCTTTCCATGCAATCCTATTAAGACATACATCTAAGCAGTTATATAATGCAGAAAGTAAAGAGCGAAAATTAAATCTTACGATATTACAAGGCTTCGGGATGGGGGGTACATAACCAATAAAAGGGAAGTGCGGAAAGTAAAGGTGCGGGAAAGTAAAGTCCTAGTTAAAAGTATTACAACCTCGAAGCAATTTTATAATTATATAAATATACGAATAAATAAATAGTGGGCGAGGAGATTCTACGGACACATCAGGCTGAGTTGGACTACACTCAGGATGTTCTTCCTCGGTGTCGTGAGATAGCTGACACGGGCCGGGGAGCCATTGCAGATGGTTTATTCCCTGAGGGGTCTGATAGAGGCGTGTGCTAGATGTTATGATTAGGCTGACAGAGGAGGCATTTCTGTACACTAGACATCGTGCCAGGACTGGTGGAGCACTTGACGTTAGGGGTAGAACTATCAGAGGGCGTGGTGGACGTAGAGGCGGAGGCGGAGCCAAAGGCAGAGGAGATGCGCTGGATGATGTCCGACATACATAGTAGTGATTTCAATGATGTACTTCTTTTTCATTTTTGTATGTTATTTTGATGATGAATTTGACATTATGACCGATATTATTTATACGATGTATTTTTATTGGTCTACCTACTTTTGTTTTTAAAATGCATTACTTTAATTTTACATTTTTGTAATAAAAATTGAGTTTTGGAGTGAAATAAACATGATTTTAAAAAAATAGCAGACTGTTCCGTAGGTGCATCTACGGAACACTCTGTTTTCACCACATTTCGTAGATGCATCTACAGAAGGATTGCTGAATTGAAAATAAGATGAATTTAACTGTGCTATACTATGTTTTAAACGCTTCTGTAGATGCATCTACGGAAGAAGACAATTTTTTTTGCAAAATAAGAGTGCTCCCGAATATGTATCTACAGAAGCAGGGGCAAAATTGAAATTTTGCACGGTAGATAAGAGATCCATGAGGTGGATTCAGAAGTTGTCGATAATAATACATCAATAAAGAGTAAAATAAAAATGAAAAAAATAATTTTTAAACATTAGAATGCATATTATAAAAAAAAAACTAAATTCATTGTACCTTTTAATTAATATAAATGTTTTTTTATTATTAAAACAATAATAATTTATAAACACTTTCCAAAATTAAAGAAAAAAGATTTTTTCTGAGTCAATGCCATCCAATAAATTATTAAAAATGTATAACTTTTATGATAATTATTTTTAAAACCATGCTGAATGCTGATGAATGATTGCGTGGACATAGATGATAATGATGAACATTTCACATAAAAATGCATAAAATTAAAATTTACTATTAAAAAATAAAATTTAGTAAAAAAGTTTTATTTTAATTGTATTTCTTTATTCAATGTATTTTAATTGATCACTCCCTTAGGTTTAGGCAAGTTTTTGTTTCGATTAGCCTTAAGACTTATCCCTTGTTTATTAACCAAGCCACATTACAACCTTGAAAAGCCCTTGTGATTCTTGCTTTTATATCTTCAATGTGATTTTTGGATGAATGCATAATTTAATCTTTTGTTTGCAAGATTGTTGGATGAGTGTTAAAAGTCCTCCACCTTTGTGTGTTCTTCATCCATTGATGAAATTTTGCTAGGTGTGATTCATGATGTGAGCATGTATTGTGTTAGAATGTTTGGTATGCTTTTTGTGCTTAGGATTCGTTTCGTTTACATGTTGTCGTTGTAGTATAGTGGTAAGTATTTACTTTGTCTATACATTTTTGTGTGAGCCATACATTTGTTTTTGGTTTTCAAAACTTGTTGATTCACAATTCTTTGGTTTATTACTTTTGATTCTTTGATTTATTTGACATTGTTTGAGGACAAACAAAGTTTCAAGTTGGGGAGAGTTTGATAAGTGTCAAAATGTCGATGTTTTGAGTATGTAAATAGTGGCACTTATCGATACTTTTGTTAATACCGTTTGAATAATTCCCCGTTTTGTGTATAAATACGTATACTTTGTGAATAATTGTATTTTCATATACTTTTATACCATTTGATAGTTTTTCCTTTATTTTTATAGGTATTCATGCTTATTGGAGGCTTGTGGAATAAAGTGTCAAAGGCACGGCTTCGATTTCGCAGTTTTGGTGAAAGCCCGCTTAGCCACCATCAAGCGGACTTCCATAGGCTCAAAATAAGGATGACCAAAATCATCATTTTGGGTTCCATTCATTCATTATTGGATAGAGCATTGAATAAGCTTTCCAACGCTTCGAACCGGGCGCAATTCGGAGTTACGGTTCTCGAGTTATGGCGAAAACAAAATCTGATTTTTAGCAGACTCCGCTAAGCGGAGGGGGTCCGCTGAGCGGAGCCAAAATCACATTTTTAGGTCATGGGTTGGGTATTTTTGAGTCCCAACACCATCAACTTCATTCTTAGAGTAGAATTGGCTTAGAAAACAACTTCGGAGGTTGCATAAGGATGATCGGGGGTGGATTGAGCATCAACCGGAGCTGACAACCCGCGAGATGTTTGGTTTATCTCTTCTATTCTCTGTGTATTTCTTTTGTGTTGGGTTTGTTTGTATATTTACTTGAATCTTATGTATATTTACCGATTATAATGTTATGTTTAACTTACTTTACAAATCTGTGTTGATGTTATCCTGGATTTTTGCTCTATGCTGGGGATTTGGGTTGCTTTAGAGATAAACTTCTTGAATCCTTATCTAGGATGATTATCTGTTAGTTTCTGAACTCTAGAGATAGATTTAGAGCTAGCATTCACTGTGGGTATCTGTTCTTAATGCTTTCGTGTTTGAGCGGCGCGCGAGAGATCGCCGACGCGAGAATATGGATGTTCTCGTGACTTCGCGTTAGAGATAACCTTAGTTGTGAGATGATCTCGTTTGTGCTCCAGAGATGGACGCTTATGTGAGAGATACGTGATGACATAGATGAGTATTGTAGGTTGAGTATAACGGGTTGGTAAGTGTATGTTTGTGAAGAGTGAATATATTTACATTCCTGATAAGTTATTTCTCTTCTAAGAATGTGTTTATTCTTTTCTTGTCTATATCTTTGTTTATTTTTTTCTCATTCAAAGCCAAGCTCGAAACCGTAGAAACTGTTGAATGGCATCTCTCCATCTCTGTGGACGATAATTCCCGGATCAATACTTCCCAATCTTTTTTGTTGCTTGCCCTATACTGCACTCAACAATTGATTATGCTAATTCATGCATCCTTTTCATAATCTAATTGCATAAGTATGTTTGTCATGGCATGTTAATCGTTTCTGGAAAGTTAATTGTGTTTTGATGCGTGTTTGAGCCAGATGCCATAGCTAGGTTTTCAAAGCTCTTTTTAGGGCTTTCTTCTACAGGTAAAATTGGCCTCCATTAATGGCATGGATGAACTCGTGAGGTCTGGACGAACGTATCCATGGCCTCGCGAAGAATTTTTATTGCGTTTTGCTTGAATTCGTAAACACAGGTTTGTAGCGACGGGAACTGTCCGTAGGTAAAAACCTTTTGCAGGCCTAAGACGACGGCCAACGGTAGACGATGAAGAGGTGGCACGCCCTCATTGACCAGAACGCGCGCGTAGGGTTTCTTTCAAAATCCAGGGATCGTGTGCATTAAGACATATGCGCTATCATGCTCCCTCATCGTTCCAGCCATCAGATCCTCTTCCTTTCAGATCCAACGCGCTAAGAGCTGAGGGTCTACCATGGTCTTGCTACGCTTTGCCACATAGGATCAATAGCTAAGTTTTCCAATTTTTTTTTTTAATTATATAACATATTGCTTTTTTTTTTTTATTTATATATTGTTTTTTTAAAAAATTCTTTTAAATAATTTTTAATCAAAAAATTCATTCTTATTTTCTCTTTTTTTTCTTTCCTCATAAAAAATATTAAAAATAATTATTTTTATTGTTATTTGATTTCAATTAATTTAAATTGTTTAAATTACTTAATTAATTATAAAGATTTTTATTAATTGATTAAAATACATAATAGGGTCAGGATATTTAATCGAAATTTTATTTCGGCCGATTTAATTAATTAGGTTAAAAACCAATAATTAATTAATTTGTTTTTTTAATCATAGTTAACTTGTGCCCTAATCAGGGTTTACGAGGATCCTTCCTACACTAAAATTTTTTCCCTTTTCTTTGTGCAGTTTTTCAGGGTTACCATCAGGGTTCTTCCGATTACGCGCCCCGTCAATCAAAAAGCTAAGTCCTGATTCTTTATTAATTTAAATATTTATTTTTGCCTTATAAAATACATTAGGGTTTGCCTTTAAATGTCAATGAACTCCTCCTACACTTACCCTCTTTTTTCCTTGCCTTTATTAATTTTCAGGGTTAACCAACCGGTCAAAGCTCGAATGTTCGGTAACCCTAAAATTCATTCTATTTTAATTATTACTTGTGTCAGACATATTGCTCTATTGGGATTTGTTTACTGCTTTCTATCCCCTTCCCCATGGCTTATTATGTAACTACTTCCTGGGTGTATTGTGTGGCCTTGAAGGCACTTAAAACTGTTATGCATTATATTATTACTGCGTGGTTAGTAATTTTAGGGCGTGAAAACCTTGAATTGAACTTAGAATAACTAATTACAAAATAATTATTTAAATTAATCACGTGATTGTGCACCCACACACCTTTTATGGTAACCTCTCTTGTTGCCTGTTGCCTGTTGCCTTGTTGCCTTTTGTTTTCAGTGCAGAATAGTCAAGTCCCTCAAATACGAGGACGCCTCAGCAATGTTGCCCTCAGTTCATTCTTAAGATCATAAGTCCCAATGATGCTGCCTTCGATTCGCTTATATGATCTCGTCCCTCGAAGTTGCCTACGAAATGCTGAGGTGTCCTCTGGTTTCCTAATAATGATGACTATTCTGATCCTTCCCTTAGACTACCTGCCCTCTCTATGGCAGGGCCAGTCTTATGGCGAACGATAATTACGACGACCCTTTAACCTCCAAACAATAGGACTTCCTACCCTCTTATGGTATGGATAGTCCTGAAAGGCTAAAAGAATCTTTTTACAAATATCAAGGTAATTTGCCCTTAATTGCATGCTCTGGTTTAAATTCCTTTTTCTACACTTTTCTCAAAAACTCCAATAAGGCTACGCTCATTTACGAGCTAAAGTCCTTATTTTCTTCTTCTACATTTCTAAACTTTTGGTTTCAAAAAGAGCAAAGCAATTAAGAGCCCATGGATAACCATGGATACAAAGGGTGCCTTACACCTTCCCTTTGTATAAATTACCCCCCGAACTCAGTTTTCTTTTAAAAGGTTTTTTTCTGTTCTTTTAGCCTTTCTATAATTTGGATAAAATAAAAGTCGGTGGCGACTCTTGCTTACCGTACATTTCAAATAAAGTCAGTTCACCGTATTACACATCCCATGCATCTCTCACGCACCAACGAATTGGCAAAAATGCCCTCCAGCTTCCGTAGATGCATCTCCAAAAGCACACATTTTTTTGTTTAATGTTGTTTTGTTCCGTAGATGCACATACGGAACACTTCCGTAGATGCATCTATGGAAGTGTTTGAAGTTATAACTCGCGTCAGACCTTTCCCCTCCCTCATTCTCCTCATTTCAAACTCTCTACTCTCAAACACTCTCAAACTCTCTCAAACCCACATATCAAACTTCAAATTTCTTTCTCCCAAGTTCGGCCTACATTGTCAACATCAAGTGTCAACACATTCCATTAAGTTCAAATCTCTATTTAATCGGTAAGTTTTTGACATTTCGAGTTATTTTAGAGTATTTGTAAAATCGAATTAGAATTCAATATTTAGGTGTAGAAATGATTAGATAGTTTAGAGAAAATATAGGTGTTGTTTGATGTGTAAAACGTATGATCAAGCCACAAAAATGGAGTTTTTTAGTGGCTGAAACAATTGAGTTACACCATTGTTGTGTTTCAGAGCTTCAATGTCTTCCGTAGATGCATTTACGGAAGAGATGAACGTTAGGACATTCCGTAGATGCATCTATGGAAGCACCATAGTTTTTGAAACTAAGGTACTTTCGTAGATGCACAGAAGGGTAATTTTCTGTTTTTCTTTTCTTATTTATATATAAATACACATTATCTAACTCGAGATTATTTGTATCATAATGCAGACATAATGACCCACGGCACGGATAGGGATATTCATGGGAGAACTACACAACACGCAACCGTGCAGCGAGAACGGCCGCGTGTAGTATCTCAGGTCACTGATGGAGCTGTTGTTCCACCTGATGCACCTTCTTCATCTAATACACCCACTCCCGCCAGGCATTCTCCATCACCCGTTCTAGCTCGGCCTTTTCCATCTGCTCCAGTCAGGCCTTCTTCGTCCATTCCACTGGATTTTACTTCCCCATCTACTACTGCACCAGGGAGGCCTCAGGATGATGTTGATCATGAGATTTCCTCACAAATGCCACCCCCCGCAGACGTCGTCGGGGCAGTTCTTTTGCTTCTACTGCTGTGCCACCTCCAGAGCTGCACGAGGATGATCTGATGTTTGAGTCTGTATGGTACCCGGGGACCTTGTAGACGCATCCCTGTTGACTAGGTATGTAGATCATGCAACCACGCGTATCTGGGAGGGAGATGTAAGTTTTCTTTGGTAATTACTTATTAATTTATTTTCTTCAGTTTCTGACCTTACTTATTAATAACCGTTTTTATTTTTTAAAAATTTCAAGAGAGGGATCCCTAGAGGTTCTACAACCATGCATGAAAGATCAGGGATCTCGCGTAGCTTGACGAGTCGTGGTTCCATGAGGTACTATCAGCTTCTGGCCTGAGGGACCTCTGTCAGCTCAACTACGGGATGATACATAACGGGATGCTGGCGGCATTTGCGGAGAGATGACATCTAGAGAATTCCTCTTTTCATCTACCTCACGGTGAGATTACCATCACTCTTGATGATGTGGCATGCCTCCTGCATCTAATCTATCAGGGGTATCCTCCTTAGTCACGGTAGGATGACGAAGGAGGAAGCTCAAGAGATCCTGATTGCTGAGCTGGGGGCTGATCCTGATGAGGTGGAGAGCACCTGTGGGGCCCACGTCAGATTTAGCTTCTTGTAGCAGAGGTGTGAGGAGGAGCTCCTTGCGACACATTAGGCTGCTGGAAACGAGGTGGAGGATATACACAGAGAGCGGGCGTTGAAATGTTACTTCCTATATTTGATAGGCACTCAGATCTTTGTAGACACGAGCTCATCGTACACAGATATCGTCTATCTGACGTACTTATCGGATACATCACGTATCCACGAGTACAACTAGGGATCAGCTATACTGGCGTACATCTCCTATAGACTCGGAGAGGGATGAACATGGAAGGTAAGGACAGTTGTCTGCTATACCCTTTTGGTGGTAAAAATCTTATACCCTTCTACTTATTATATATTTCTGATAGTACGTTAAAATAACCGTGTTTTTTTCAAAGGTTGGATACTACAACACTTCCTAGAAATTATTGACCGAGGAGAGGTTCCTAGCTACATTAAGCTCATGTCGCGTGCTAGTGTATTCAGCCCCCGGAAAGGGAACCAGGTGACGGATCCTTATAGGCACGCACTTGATCGCATGACTGCCGAAGACATACGTTATGACTCCTATACTGAGTACCGTGAGGCGATTCCGTTTGATGAGATATCACTATATACTGGATGGTTGGCCGCTAGCTCGACCATTATTGTACGTTATATTCCGGAGCGCGTCATGCGTTTGACTACGCACAGACGATACCTCGCGACCCTATAGTTTATGCTACTATCACCATGACTCGTCGGCAGTTAGATGAGGTCTTTGTAGACTGGGAGCATCACATGGTTCATGAGGAGGCTCGGGCGACAATAACAGAGCACGAATGGAGCTATGTTGAGGGGTACATCTCCTGGTACTACAGAGTGTCACACCCGTACATGCTTCCCGCTACAGATGGAGATCCGCCCAGACCAGCTCACGAGGAGATTCTACGGACGCATCAGGCTGAGTTGGACCACACTTAGGATGTTCTTCCTCGGTGCCGTAAGATAGCTGACACGGGTCAGGGTGTAACACTCTATCTATTTTCATAATTTAATTTAATTAATTTAAATAAATTATGGGGAATTATTTGGAATTATGGAAGACTATGAGGAATTAAGCAATTGGGCTTGTGTTGTAGTTAGTAAAGAGAGGGTGCATTGGTAGGCCCTATTACTAATTAAAATAAGTTTATTTCAATTTTAATAAAATAGGAGGAGTTGTGGAATAGAGAGGGTTACAGCATTTTGGGAAAAAAAGAGTCTGAACGTGAAAAGAGAAGAGGAGTGGAGAAGGCGACGCGAGGAAGAACGAAGAATCAACCTTCAGGTAAGGGGGGACTCTTCCGTTTATCTTCTATTATGGGATTATAGGTAGTATGATAGAATTTGATCGTGTTATTCGGATCAATTGGGTTGTGCTTAGGTTGTAGAAATGTTAGGTTTTGGGAGGATTGATGCATAATGATTATATTGATCATGTATTGGTGATAATTGGATGGTTGAATGTATTATAATGTGTTATAATATGTGTTATTTCACTGTATGCGAAATCTGGTTGGAATGAGATTTGTATGGTAGTGATTCGGTGAAAAGGGGGACGAAATCGCAGGCTGTTTTCTGCTATTCGGAGCGCAGGAAATCGCCAGTTCGCGCCGCGTCCAGGAGTTGGCGCCGCGAACTGCTTGGCAAAAGGCCAGGAAGTTTTGTTATGCTCAGTACGCGCTGCGAGAGTATGGTCGCGCCGCGAAGGCGTAGTTTCTTCTCGTTCCGCACCGCGAAACCTTGTTTGCGCCGCGAAGGCGTAGTTTCGATTCGTTCCGCGCCGCGAACGTGTGTGGCGCCGCGTGCTGTTAGTTGTTGCGACAGGTCATTCTGGAAATGTTTAAAAATGTGTAACTTTTAAACCGTAAGCCGGATCTTGGTGCCGTTTCGAGCACAGTGAAGCTAATCAAATAATTTATACAATCAAATGGTGTTTTGAGCTGTGGTTTGAATCATTTTAAAAACAATCGATCTTATTTGTTGTGGTGGGATATGCTTATAGGTACACTAACGAATGTCTTACCTGTATGATGTTGTGGTTATAACTGGTGTTTATTATACATGTATTGTTGGTATGAAATATGTGTTTTACTGATGATTATGACATTGATCGATGTATGTGGGTGATGAGCATGTTATGGTTGATGCATGCATTCATAATCATTTGTGGCTGGTCCTTGACGATGGTGGATCAGTAGTAGCTAATTCCCATTGTGTGGAATTAGTGAGTGGGTGTTGCCGTATCCTTGACGATGGTGGGTCGGTGAGTTGGGTTATCCCAGATTTTGGTACCACATGCATGTAGTTGCATTGCATTAGGCTGTTTTGATGTTATAACATGAATGGAAGATTGTCCAATGTTATAATATGTGTTAATTTGGTTGTTTGCTTACTGATTGTATGTTTTGAATCTGATCATAACTGTAATTGGGTGAATTGCATGTGAAATGATATTTTATTATCTATATCTTATAACATTAGTTAAATGTGAATGAGACTCACCCTTACTGTTGTTATTTTTCAGATTAAGGAGTAGCTCTCGTACTTGGTGAGGATTAGCTCGTCAAGTAGTTCGTTAGAGTCAGTTGGGTCCGTGTCATGCTCTGGTCGTGTAACACTGGGGGCGTCGTTTAGAGTTACTTGTTAAACTTTTGTTTTGGATGGATTTTATGTTAACGCCTTAAGTCTGTGACTTGGCTGTTTGTTATTCAGATGTTAAAGATAATTCCGCTGTGTTAAACATGATGATCTGAATAAATTTGATTGACGTTCTCTTTTATGGCATGACATGAGTATTATTGTTTAATTATTTGGAAGTTGTAATGCCCTTTTTCATGTTTACTCTGATTATTATTTATTATTTATGCGGGGTATTAGAAGGGTGTTACAATAGTGGTATCAGAGCATTGTCGGTCGTTTGAGTCAGAGTCTTAGTGTCGGTTAATCCCTCGTATACGATTAGTGTAAGGTTGACACTGTCGATACTTCTTGTTCTAATAGATATTGTTTGATATTTAGCAGAACAATGGCCGGAAGAGGAGGAAGAAACGATGATGCTATCGCTGAGGCTCTGGGCATGATTGCTGGTGTGCTGGGAGGGAATGCCAATGGAGCTGGAATTGGTGCTGACAGGCAGCTGAATAGTTTTCAGAGGAACAACCCTCCGTTGTTCAAAGGCACTCACGATCCCGAAGGCGCCCAGAAGTGGTTGAAAGAGATTGAAAGGATCTTCCGGGTGACTGATTGTGACGAAAATCTGAAGGTGAGATATGGGACTCACATGCTGTCTGAAGAAGCCGATGATTGGTGGATGGCTAGTAGGGACGAACTGCAAGCTGCAGGTGTTGCAATCACTTGGGCTGTGTTCAAGAGAGAATTCTTGCGGAGGTACTTTCCTGAGGATGTTAGAGGCAGGAAAGAGATTGAATTTTTGGAGCTGACACAAGGTAACATGACTGTGCCGGAGTATGCGTCTAAGTTTGTGGAGCTAGCAAAGTATTATGTCCACTACAATAATGATGAGGCTAGTGAATTCTCGAAGTGTGTTAAGTTTGAGAATGGTCTCCGCGATGAGATTAAACAGGGTATCAGATACCAGAGGATTCGCAGGTTTGTCGATTTGGTTTACTGCAGCCGAATCTTTGAAGAGGACAATATTAAGCTGAAGTCGTCGCACTCTCGCGAGTTAAGTCGACAAGAAAGGGAAAAAGCATATGGATCGTGGTAAGCCGTATGGTAAGGGTAACCAGAAGGCTGGAGGTTGGAAGAAGCCTAGTGGGGGAGACTCTAGTGCCCCTATCAAGTGCTTCAAGTGTGGAGAACCTGGACATCGCATTCACGAATGCAAGAGTGAGGAAAAGAAGTGCTATAGATGTGGGAAGGCAGGTCACATTGCTATTGAGTGCAAAGGGAACACGGTAACTTGTTTCAACTGCGGGGAAGAAGGTCATATCAGTCCTAAGTGTCCCAAGCCGAGGAAGAATCAAGCTGGTGGTAAGGTATTCGCCTTATCTGGTTCAGAGAATACTCCAGATGATCGGTTGATTAAAGGTACGTGTTTTATCCATGGCACTCCTTTAATTGCAATAATAGATACTGGGGCAACTCACTCGTTTATTTCATTGGATTGTGTTAAACGACTGAATTTGGAAATATCTGAGATTAATGGAAGTATGGTCATTGACACTCCTGCGTCGGGTTCAGCGACTACTTCGTTCGCTTGTTTGAACTGTCCAATTGATATTTTTGGTAGAGAATTCGGAATGGACTTAGTGTGCCTTCCGTTGGAACAACTTGATGTTATCTTGGGTATGAATTGGTTGCAATTTAATCGGGTTCATATCAACTGTTTCACGAAAACGGTTATTTTCCCCGAAGATGTCATTGTCGAGGATTTAGCAATGACCGCTAGACAAGTGGATGAAGCCATGAAGGGCGGGGCCGCCGTGTTTATGTTGATTGCATCCATGGAAGTGAAGAAGAAATCAGTGAGTAGTGATTTACCAGTAGTATGTGAATTTCCAGAAGTCTTTCCAGAAGATGTAAGAGAGTTACCGCCAGAGAGGGAGGTAGAGTTTGCTATTGAGTTAGTCCCTGGGACTAGTCCTGTGTCGATGGCGCCGTATCGTATGTCGGCATCTGAATTAGCAGAATTGAAGAGTCAACTGGAAGAGTTACTGGAAAAAGAATTCATTCGTCCTAGTGTGTCACCGTGGGGTGCACCGGTGTTACTAGTGAAGAAGAAAGAAGGTTCAATGAGGTTGTGTGTGGATTACAGACAACTCAACAAGGTTACTATCAAGAATCGGTATCCCTTGCCAAGGATTGATGACTTGATGGATCAACTAGTTGGGGCATGTGTGTTCAGCAAAATTGACTTGAGGTCGGGATATCATCAGATTCGGGTGAAGACGGACGATATTCAGAAAACAGCATTTAGAACGAGGTATGGTCATTACGAATATACAGTGATGCCATTTGGAGTAACCAATGCGCCGGGGGTTTTCATGGAGTATATTAATAGAATCTTCCATCCTTTTCTGGATCAGTTCGTAGTAGTATTCATTGATGATATTTTAATATATTCTAAGAATGAAAAAGAGCATGCGGATCATCTTAGAGTGGTATTGGAACTATTGAAGGAAAAGAAACTTTATGCAAAACTGTCAAAGTGTGAGTTCTGGTTAAACGAAGTGAGCTTTCTTGGACATGTAATTTCTAAGGATGGTATTGCCGTTGACCCAACGAAAGTAGAAGCAGTGTCTCAGTGGGAAGCTCCGAGGTCAGTTTCCGAAATCCGTAGTTTCCTTGGTCTGGCGGGTTACTATAGAAAGTTCATTGAAGGTTTTTCAAAGTTAGCATTACCGTTAACTAAGTTGACTAGGAAGGGTCAAGCGTTTGTTTGGGATTCGAAATGTGAAGAAGGATTCCAAGAGTTGAAGAAGAGGTTGACTAGTGCGCCGATCTTGATTTTGCCGAATCCGGCGGAGTCTTTTGTTGTTTATTGTGATGCTTCGTTGTCAGGATTAGGAGGTGTACTGATGCAGAAACAACAGGTAGTCGCTTATGCGTCGAGACAACTCAAGGTGCATGAGAGAAACTATCCGACTCATGACTTAGAGTTAGCAGCAGTGGTATTTGTGTTGAAGTTGTGGAGGCATTACCTATATGGTTCGAGGTTTGAAGTATTTAGCGATCACAAGAGTTTGAAGTACCTCTTTGACCAAAAAGAGTTGAATATGAGACAAAGAAGATGGTTAGAATTTCTCAAGGATTATGATTTTGAACTGAATTACCATCCGGGTAAAGCAAATGTTGTTGTCGATGCATTGAGTAGGAAGTCCTTGCATATATCTATGCTTATGGTGAGAGAATTGGATTTAATTGAGCAATTCCGAGATTTGAGTTTGGTATGTGAAGACACTCCTACCAGTGTTAAATTGGGTATGCTGAAGCTGACTAGTAGTATTCTGGAGGAAATCCGAGAAGGTCAGAAGACTGATGTAGAGTTAGTTGATAAGTTGGCTCTGATTAATCAAGATAAAGGAGGTGAATTCAGAATCGACGAGAATGGTATAATAAGGTTTGGTAATCGTGTTTGTGTTCCTGATGTTGCCGAATTGAGGAAGAGTATTCTTGAAGAAGGACATCGTAGCGGATTGAGTATTCATCCTGGTGCTACCAAGATGTATCACGACTTAAAGAAGCTGTTTTGGTGGCCTGGAATGAAAAAGGAAATAGCTGAATTTGTCTATGCTTGTCTGACTTGCCAGAAGTCGAAGATTGAGCATCAGAAACCGTATGGAGCTATGCAGCCGTTATTTATTCCAGAATGGAAGTGGGATAGTATATCTATGGATTTTGTTTCCGGTTTGCCGAGGACGGTGAAGAATTGTGAAGCTATTTGGGTTATTGTAGACAGGTTGACAAAGTCTGCCCATTTTATACCAATGAGAATGGATTACCCAATGGAGAAGCTGGCTCAATTGTATATTGAGAAGATAGTGAGTTTACATGGTATTCCTTCGAGTATTGTGTCGGATAGAGATCCAAGGTTTACATCCAGATTCTGGGAAAGTTTGCAGAAGGCTTTGGGTACTAAGCTGAGATTGAGTTCTGCTTATCATCCACAGACAGATGGACAGACAGAAAGAACTATTCAATCACTAGAAGATTTGTTGCGTGCTTGTGTGTTGGAAAAGGGCGGTGCTTGGGATAGTTATCTACCCTTGATCGAATTTACTTACAATAATAGTTTTCACTCGAGTATTGGTATGGCTCCGTTTGAAGCTTTGTATGGTCGGAAGTGTAGAACGCCTTTATGTTGGTACGAATCTGGCGAAAGTGCTGTGATTGGACCGGAAATTGTTCAGGAGACAACAGAAAGGATCAAGATGATTCAGGAGAAGATGAAGACGTCTCAGAGTCGTCAGAAGAGTTATCATGATAAAAGAAGGAGGACACTTGAATTTCAAGAAGGAGATCATGTGTTCTTGAGGGTGACTCCTACAACTGGTGTTGGTAGAGCACTGAAATCAAGGAAGTTGACTCCGCGATTCATTGGTCCGTTTCAAATTTCGGAGAGGGTGGGAGAAGTGGCGTATCGTATTGCGTTGCCACCGACGCTTGCGAATTTGCATGATGTATTCCACGTATCACAGTTGAGGAAGTACATTGCTGATCCATCTCATGTGATCCAAGTCGATGATGTACAGGTAAAAGATAATCTGACAGTTGAGACTTTGCCCATGAGGATTGAAGATCGAAAGGTGAAACAATTGCGTGGCAAGGAGATAGCGTTGGTCAGAGTAGCTTGGGGAGGACCAGCAGGTGGGAATGTGACTTGGGAACTGGAAAGTCAGATGAAGGATTCCTATCCAGATTTATTTGCCTAAGGTATGTTTTCGAGGACGAAAACTATTTAGTGGGGGAGAGTTGTAACACTCTATCTATTTTCATAATTTAATTTAATTAATTTAAATAAATTATGGGGAATTATTTGGAATTATGGAAGACTATGAGGAATTAAGCAATTGGGCTTGTGTTGTAGTTAGTAAAGAGAGGGTGCATTGGTAGGCCCTATTACTAATTAAAATAAGTTTATTTCAATTTTAATAAAATAGGAGGAGTTGTGGAATAGAGAGGGTTACAGCATTTTGGGAAAAAAAGAGTCTGAACGTGAAAAGAGAAGAGGAGTGGAGAAGGCGACGCGAGGAAGAACGAAGAATCAACCTTCAGGTAAGGGGGGACTCTTCCGTTTATCTTCTATTATGGGATTATAGGTAGTATGATAGAATTTGATCGTGTTATTCGGATCAATTGGGTTGTGCTTAGGTTGTAGAAATGTTAGGTTTTGGGAGGATTGATGCATAATGATTATATTGATCATGTATTGGTGATAATTGGATGGTTGAATGTATTATAATGTGTTATAATATGTGTTATTTCACTGTATGCGAAATCTGGTTGGAATGAGATTTGTATGGTAGTGATTCGGTGAAAAGGGGGACGAAATCGCAGGCTGTTTTCTGCTATTCGGAGCGCAGGAAATCGCCAGTTCGCGCCGCGTCCAGGAGTTGGCGCCGCGAACTGCTTGGCAAAAGGCCAGGAAGTTTTGTTATGCTCAGTACGCGCTGCGAGAGTATGGTCGCGCCGCGAAGGCGTAGTTTCTTCTCGTTCCGCGCCGCGAAACCTTGTTTGCGCCGCGAAGGCGTAGTTTCGATTCGTTCCGCGCCGCGAACGTGTGTGGCGCCGCGTGCTGTTAGTTGTTGCGACAGGTCATTCTGGAAATGTTTAAAAATGTGTAACTTTTAAACCGTAAGCCGGATCTTGGTGCCGTTTCGAGCACAGTGAAGCTAATCAAATAATTTATACAATCAAATGGTGTTTTGAGCTGTGGTTTGAATCATTTTAAAAACAATCGATCTTATTTGTTGTGGTGGGATATGCTTATAGGTACACTAACGAATGTCTTACCCGTATGATGTTGTGGTTATAACTGGTGTTTATTATACATGTATTGTTGGTATGAAATATGTGTTTTACTGATGATTATGACATTGATCGATGTATGTGGGTGATGAGCATGTTATGGTTGATGCATGCATTCATAATCATTTGTGGCTGGTCCTTGACGATGGTGGATCAGTAGTAGCTAATTCCCATTGTGTGGAATTAGTGAGTGGGTGTTGCCGTATCCTTGACGATGGTGGGTCGGTGAGTTGGGTTATCCCAGATTTTGGTACCACATGCATGTAGTTGCATTGCATTAGGCTGTTTTGATGTTATAACATGAATGGAAGATTGTCCAATGTTATAATATGTGTTAATTTGGTTGTTTGCTTACTGATTGTATGTTTTGAATCTGATCATAACTGTAATTGGGTGAATTGCATGTGAAATGATATTTTATTATCTATATCTTATAACATTAGTTAAATGTGAATGAGACTCACCCTTACTGTTGTTATTTTTCAGATTAAGGAGTAGCTCTCGTACTTGGTGAGGATTAGCTCGTCAAGTAGTTCGTTAGAGTCAGTTGGGTCCGTGTCATGCTCTGGTCGTGTAACACTGGGGGCGTCGTTTAGAGTTACTTGTTAAACTTTTGTTTTGGATGGATTTTATGTTAACGCCTTAAGTCTGTGACTTGGCTGTTTGTTATTCAGATGTTAAAGATAATTCCGCTGTGTTAAACATGATGATCTGAATAAATTTGATTGACGTTCTCTTTTATGGCATGACATGAGTATTATTGTTTAATTATTTGGAAGTTGTAATGCCCTTTTTCATGTTTACTCTGATTATTATTTATTATTTATGCGGGGTATTAGAAGGGTGTTACACAGGGAGCCATTGCAGATGGTTTATTCCCTGAGTGGTCTAAGTAGAGGTGTGTGCTGGATGTTATGATTAGGCTGATAGAGGAGGCATTTCTGTACAGTAGACATCGTGCCAAGACTGGTGGGGCACTTGACATTAGGGATAGAGCTAGCAGAGGGCGTGGTGGACATAGAGGCAGAGGCGGGGCCAGAGTAGAGGAGACGCGCTGGATGATGTCCTACATACACAATAGTGATTTTAATGATGTATTTCTATTTTATTTTTTATGTTATTTTGATGATAAATTTGACATTATGACCGATATTACTTATACAATGTATTTTTATTGGTCTATCTACTTTTGTCTTTGAAATTCATTACTTTAATTTTACATTTTTGTAATAAAAATTGAGTTTTGGAGTGAAATAAACATGATTTTAAAAAATAGCAGACTGTTCCGTAGGTGCATCTACGGAACACTCTGCTTTCACCACGTTCCGTAGATGCATCTACGGAAGGATTGCTGAACTGAAAATAAGGTGAATTTAAATGTGCTATACTATGTTTTAAATAGGAATGACAAGCAGACCCAAACCCGTGGGGCCCACCCGCACCGAACACGAGTCAACGTGTGTGTATGTGCGCACGCGCGTGCGTGCGTGAGTGTGTGTGTGTTTGCGTTTTCTTACGGGTTCGAGTTTGAGTGAAAAAATTCGAAATCCAACGGTGTGGGCGTGGGTGTTATTTTGTCGCCCGAACAGTATTTGGGTTTGGATGCCAACTTTGGGTGCGAATTTGGGTAGTGTGAAATCCGCACTCTACCCGACCCGTTGCCATCCCTAATTTTAAACGCTTTTGTAGATGCATCTCTGAAAGGAGGCATTTTTTTTTTTTGTAAAATAAGGGTGCTCTCGGATATGTATTGGTGGATAAGAGATCCCTAGGTGGATTGAGGAATTGTCGTCAATAATACATTAATAATTAGTAAAATAAAAATGGAAAAATAATTTTAAAACATTAAGCTGCATATTAAAAAAAAAAAAAGCTTAATTTATTGTACCTTTTAATTAATATAAATGTTTTTTTATTATTCAAACAATAAATAATTTATAAACACTTTCCAAAATAAAAGAAAAAGATATATTCTGATTTCTGAGTCAATCCCATCCAATAAATTATTAAAAATTTATAACTTTTATAATAATTATTTTTAAAACCATGCTGAATGCTGATGAATGATTGCGTGGACATAGATCATAATGATGAACATTTTACATAAAAATGCATAAAATTAAAATTTACTATTAAAAAATAAAATTTAGTAAAAAAGTTTTATTTTAATTGTATTTCTTTATTCAATGTATTTTGAAGAGGTTAATGAAAGTATTATAAAGAGTTGTTTTTTTTGGCGTGGCTTCTTCACTCGACCGTTCTCTTTGTTCATACAAGGTTGCTGTTGCTGATACATAGTTGAAAAACCGCAGAGTGATAGTTCACTCCTCTCATTCTGAAATGATCAAGTCTAAGGGCTTTTGCTCAACCAAAAGTCCTTTGTGGATTGCAGCTTTCTTTTTCAAACAACTCAAGAAAGCTCAAATTTTTGATGCTGACATTTCTTCTTTTGTGGGTTAGTTTTCTTTATCCCTGACCCTTTTTCTTGTGTGTTGCTTCTGGAAACAACATTTCATTTTTCATTCGGAAATTTCAGTTTTTTATTGTTTTTTTGCTTCACTGAGACGCAATAAAAATGGTTGGTTGTTTTTTAATTATTATGTTTTTTTTAGTTTTCTGTGTGTAATTTGTTTATTCCCAAGAGAAATGATTTTTTTTTGTTCATTTTGTTGTTACTTATGTTTTGCTGAGTTTGCAAGTGATCTGGAAATTTGTGATGAAAAGGGGCATGACTCATTAGTGAGAAAAGAATGTTTTTTTTTTTTTTGTTAATTGTTTGATTACAAAATTTGTGATTAGGAGAGTGTTTTACAATTTTCTTCATGTTATTGTGTTTATTTATGTTTGTGAATTTGGTCAAAAAAGGGTTACATGCAAATGATGTTTTTTTGTAAAATGATTGATGTAACTCTGCAGATTGGCCAGTGAAAACCTGTGGTGCTGTGAATCATTTTAATTGTCCTAAGATGTCCTTTAGTATTTTATGTTGAATATGTATTTGTGTTGTTGTGTTTGTTTGAACTACCATATTGTTTAGGTTTCCCGGTTGTTGAATGTATAAATATGTGAGGGCAGCCTCACCCTGGGGTTGAGATCCAAGTATATTATTTAACATGGTTATGGTATCAGAGCCGAGTTAAGGACTTCAATGTGGGCATTTGGCCCAGCGCCTCTCTAGGCGTGAAATTTGGTGTTGAAAATGTATCTGTGTTGTTGGAGTCTCACATTGCTTAGGTTCTCGAGTGTTGAACATATTTATGTAAGCATATTTAACAATTTACATGTTTATTATTTGGACTGAGTTTTCATGTTAGAGAAGATCTGAAATGATGGATGTGGCCACATAGATGGTTTTGAAGAAAATGGATCTGATCTCTATTGAATGTGTTTGAACATAGCGATAAATACAAGTTAACATATCGGTAGCTTAATAACATGACACAAACCAAGTGAAAATCTATTCTCAGATCTTTTGTTTAGATTTTCTTCTGTCATTCCGGCCGCTTTGCGGCGCTGTTATAGCAGATTATAGCGGAAAAACCCGCAATATCGGCCGATATTCACCATTACGGCGAGCCCAAAAACCACCATGTATTCCGTCATAGCAGCCACGGCGCCGCTATTTGATAACACTGATCCTGATTCAAAGGAAAGAGTACATTTGCAAATGGACTCTAGTATCCTATGTTTTTGGCACAACCCTTGCAGTAATCCAGAAACCACAACGGTTGACATCACACACAAGCTATAGAGATATGGCTAAACTAGTCCTTATAAAGCTTTTGCAATCTTCACCTGTAGAGCTAGCTTTTGAAGATATCAAACATCAATCGGAGATATGGTCTAATTTGTTGCGTGTTATACGGCCTCGGCAAATCCTCATTTATAGACCTAACTAAATATTAACATTGTAAGAGAAACATTTGTATTTTAATTTTGCTTTGCTGGGTTACATTTGAAATATGTTTATTTGATATATCTCCTTCAGGGAAAGATCCAGACCGAAGCAAAGGCAGTTAATATTTAGTTATTATCGGATTGGATTTGATTTTGATAAATTTGATCGAATTTGGTTTTTATTTGGTTTCCTTTTTTTTTCTTCTTTCTTTCGAAGTATAATTTATTTATGTTCATTTATAGTTTTATTGTTTTAAGCCGTCTTGTCTATAAAAGTGGATGATTTCCAGGATTGATCATAAACTATTTTATTCTATTTTTTTCGTCTTGTCTGATTGATTATATCTAATTATATTCGTATTTTGTAAAATCCAGCTAATATGTTTTGCAACTTTTACCTTCTACAGACAGGATTTTGAATCATGAAATAGATACCGTTTCTTACCGAGTACTTGCATATCTCCTTCTTGGTGTTGTTAAAATATACTCAAAAAAGGCCGAGTATATGCTCCATGATTGCAATAAAGTGCTCTCTGGAATCAACAAATTTTTGATCAGTACAAGGAATAACACACCTGCCAAAACCGTGGGTATATCTTTTACTATACCGAAAGTATTTAATTTGGATGCTATCGAGCTTGGTGTACTTGAAGATACTTCCAAGTAAGGTTTCATTAGTTTCAAATTTTTAATTGGCTAGGGAAGTTTGTTTTGGTTTGTAAGTGTCTCATTACATTACATGTCTTATGTTGATTTCAGATACCATACTGCTCCCCCAGAACAAATCACTCTTAAAGGTATTAAAGTTTTTCAAAATTTTCTTTTCATAGTTTGTTTAATCTTGTCCTAATGTTTAAGTAATATGCCGTGAAATGAAACAGAGGTTTTGCCTGATACTTGGGGATTCACAAAGTTTTCTCACGAGACGGTATGTGTTCCATAGTTCATACTTGGTTTTACATTATTGTTTTTCAATCCTTTGAGAAGTATCTGAATGGTGCGTTTTCCCTTTTATTTTCTTTTTCCTGCTTGTATATCTTTTACTGATTGCTTCCCAGTTCAAGCAAATATTGCAACCTAGAATCATAAGCTCGTAAGAGGTTAAGAGTTAATTCGAGAGTTTGACAACATTGGTTAAGAGGCTTAGTTGTTAGTTAGATATAGAATAGTTGATTGATTCATTAGTGTGTGAGTTGGAGAGATAGTTAGGGTTTGTTTGGTTCAACGAATTGGAGGCGGTAAGAGAGATTTTAATGAAGAAAAAGTGTAAAACTATATATTTTCACCCTAGTAACATTTAATGTCATATTAAATAAAATGGTATTTATGTCTATAGAATATAATTTAGCAAAAACAACAGCAGAAAATGTTTAATAACAATTTTCTTACAACATCTATTGAATATAATCGGATAGAGATTTGTACGTAATAAAGTTGGAAATCTACATTAGATAGCGAACTACGGTCAGACATGTATAGTAATCTGCAGGGTATGTTTAGTAGATCAGAAGAACCATCAATGAATGACAGAAAAGTACATTGACGATTTTTGTGATTTGCAGTTTGATGATTTTGGTTGTGGCGAAACGAGCAGCTCTCTTGAGCATCTTATGACAGAAAAGTACATTTCTCAATTTTTTGAATTTTTAAAATTTTTAATTCATGTTATTGAATATCTTTTGAAATCATTACAGATCTTCTCTTTTGAACTTATTGATTTTGTGATATGTTTTGCAGTGTTCTTCAATCTCAATTTACGAACATTGACTTTGAAGCTTTTCCATCGAGTAGTTCAATTAATGTATTATCTCAAAAAGTTAAGCCATCTGAAGATGAGTTACCTGAAAAGAGTAGAATCTCTCAAGAGCAATCAATTGATTTCAGTATTTTTTTGGGAAGACAGAATATGAAAGCTGACGAGCTTAATACTTTAAAGGAAACACTAAGATTGTTATGCGAAATACCTGAAGAAATTGCCGACGTTGGTGAAGCAATAACCTTTCGAGAAAGTAGAGAAAGGTCTCAAATGCATGAAGAAATTGTTGATGTTGGTGAAGCAATAACCTTTCGAGAAAGTACAGAAAGGTCTCAAATGCATGAAGAAATTGTTGATGTTGGTGAAGCAATAGCCGTTCAAGAAAGTACAGAAAGGTCTCGGGATGATGAATCCTATCCAAAAGAAAATTTTCATCATGACGAGTCATTTGTTGTCAAAGAGAGTGTCGGAGAGCTCATTGAAGGGTCTATTGAAGAGCATTGCATTGAAGAAAATTTAGCATGTCCAAAAAAGGTTTCATTTGGAGATGTAAAATCTAGTGTGAATCCTTCTGTGTCGACGATTATTGACGTTACTCCTCAGTCAAAGTTTCAAGGTGGCTCCATTAGAAGGCCAAAACCAGGTTTATAAAACCATTGTTTTATAGAATCTTTGAAAATGCAACTTCTTAATGTTTTTCTTCATTTTGGGTATGTAGTTCACTATTCTACCTATTTTCATTTCATACTTAAAATTCTATTTTGGCAGGTGCTACTACATCAGAATCTATGCTGATTCCAACACCGGATGCAACGGAATGCGGCCGATTATCAAAGAAAAGAAAAATTGTTTTTGATGAAAGGATTGTCTTACCAAACAAGTATGTGATAATAAATATAGAAAATATTTCAACCATCCTTTTCTGCTAATATAGTCTACGATTTTATTACTTTAAGATACACACGAGATACTATGAAAAAGATGGCTAGAAAAACAACCCAGTATGACTTAACACACTACATGTTGAACCATTTCAGGGAACTTAAAAAGCGCACACATGATACAAGCGACTTAGTCTCTGTCCGAAGACCAGTACTACTCTCTTTGCTTGATAAAGAAAGGAGATCTCAAATTTCCCGTCTTCCAGATAGATTTAACGAATCCTTGTTTCCTTGTAAGTTTTAATTCATAATTTTTTTTGTTTATAAAATTTACATCTATACTAACATTGTTTTGCGGCAGGTCACTCCAAAAAGCTCCAGTCTCTCTTTTCGATTAAGAAAATTAGAATACCGGACTCTCTGAAAGTTGTAGAAACGCCACAGAGTTTAGACGTGTCTGAATCCCAAGCTGTTGGCATTCTGGAGCATATCGAGAATGGCCCACAAATCCCTCCTCAGTGTTCAGATTCCATTGGAAATGTGGAAACTGTTGGGAAGTTAAACGTGTCTGATTATCAAACTTGTGGTAGTTCTGACATCATAGCAACTGCTCCAGAAACTCCTCCCCTGTGCCCAAATGCTAATGTTCGGTCAGTTAAGCCTCTAGAGCAAACTGAAGTTCAAAACTCAGATGACTTTGGGCCTTCAAGTCCCAACGAGAGAGAGCAATCTTCCGAAAAGAGTGATACTATGGCAGAAGAGGTAATGAATAACTAAACCATGAAAGTTCTGTTGATGTTTGACATACTATGAATACTTTTTAATACATCCATAATTGTCTCCACACAATTAACCTATAGAAAAACTAAATTGCAGTTTAACGCCGTGACTTCAAATTCATATGAAACATTGGAGAAGGAGCAAAGCTTCACAACGGATGAAGATCTTGATCTGATCAACGAGGTAACAGATATCGTCTATTAAGTTTTCCTTATGTTCCACATTTATTCTTGAGTAGTTTGCGTGGAACTAGAATGAACAGAAGCCACTGCCAGCATCTGGTTCATTGCTGTCCGGGCAGCAGCCGACGCCTGGTCTCATTGTGGGGGCTTCTGTTTGCCGTGACCACACCTAGTCCATCACCAGGACCGCTGCTGGTCTATTTCTGAACACCATATAGAGAGTAATGGAGAAAATGATTTATCCTTACTTATATTATGTTTTTTGCAGGAGATAAGTTCATCCGAAACTGAGAATTCAAAATTGTGTAAGAACTCCATAAAATCTTGAGTTATAAATTGTAAAATATTTTATTAAATTCTATGGCCTGTCTAATACTGACTGCATGGTTTATTGATTATTTTCCTTACGACAGCCGGGTGGTCTGAGCGAACAAGGTGAGATGATGGTTATTGACTTTCTGAATATCAACATTTCTATTATTGTGTTGCAATACCGGTGCTTATATTTGTCTTCTATGACGATGTACAGGAAGGTTGCATCTTACTTGCACAAGAATTTTCAACATCTAGAGAAACAAAAAGAGGCGGATGCTGTGAACTTGTCACAAGTTTCACAAGGACGAAGCCGGAAAGAATCGGCCAGGCTATTCTATGAAGTACTGGTATGTTTAATGCGTTTTAGATAAGTTTTTTACGAAAAGATTCGGTGTCTTAAACCTTGTTTGCTGTTTAATATATTTCAGGTTCTGAAAACTACAAATTATGTGGATGTACAGCAAAAAGATGCTTATGGTGATATTGCAGTTAGGAAACTCCCTAAATTTGATAAAGCTTTTGGAGTTGATGGGCATTTGAACTGATAGATAGTGCAGTTAGAAATAGAAAGTTGATAGGAAATAAGTAGAATTTTACTTAAACAATACACTTTTTCAACTGTATATTTATAATATACAGCATTACTTATAAGTTTATATGGGTAAGGTAATACACTCTGCCACAATTTTCCCTGTACAGCAATGGCAGAGTTAGAAACTCCAAATTGCAAGAGAATCTTGTTCGTTTTTCAATTAATTTTGGTTACCATATTAATTATTTTTTATACTTTAATAAATGCTCCAATAGTTTCTATTATAAACTAACCTAAAGATGGGATGTCATGCGACATATCCAGTAATTAATGCACCTAGCTTCGATTAGTTTCCATTATAGACTAACCTAAAGATGTGAAAAAAATAGTCGTTATAAACTCTATCTCGACCTATGAATTGTCGGGAGCCGATTTATTCTTCATTTTCAACCATTTCAACAATAACATGCTCCTTTATAATTCATTAGTGACCCTTCATCTTGATCATCATAAACTTTTAGCCAAGCTAGTATTCTATGTCCATATTTTCTAGATCAAATATCTCTCTCTATCTCTCTCTATATCTCAAACATGATTTTTATCCCCAAAATTAAAACCTTGTTGGACTTTTGTTGCATGTGTAAGACAACTTTACTCTTAGTCCTTGCACCAATAAAGCAACTGTTGGACTATCCCTCCTATTTGGAGAGGCAGAGGCCCAATTGGATGTGGGTTAGTGGCCCATATGTGTGTAAGTCTTTGATATTGTCCAACAAAGAGGGATAGAGTTTAAGTGTGAAAAACAACAAGAGAAAAGGAAGAGAAGAGAAAAAAAAATCAGCCCCACATCAAAATCCGCAGTTCTAATTTCAGCACTCTTCAGTCCCACGAAATTGAAGCTTGCGCAAAATCCAAAGGTCGAATCATCCTGAAATTTTGACACAACGCTCATGACTTATAAGAGCACATTCTGAATGGTGGTGATTGGATTCAGAGCTTTCTAAGTCGGACTGTCGAGTCGATCTTTGAGGTCATAATTTCTTGGTGTTTTTGGGTTGTTTTGTTCCTCTTGATTCTTGTTGTATTCCAAGATTGATTGCAAATCTTGATGATGTTAATGTATACCTCTAACTAGTGTTAAAGAGAACTTTGTTTGTACCCATTATTAATTATAGTGGAGATTTTAAGTGGTCTACGGGTCCCGTGGTTTTCTACTCCTAGTTAACTGAAGTTTTTCCACGATAAAATTGTGTTGTGTTGTTTGATGTGTTTTTTTTATTGTCATTGCATGTGATATTTGAAAGAGTTTATTGTAAGAATTCATGATATCAAAGAAAAGGGAGAGAAAATTTTGAGAAATCCTGTATTGAAAATATTTGGAATAATACAAATGAATGAGTTAGTATACAAGTGACTATCCTTTGTCTCTTATATACTAATTAACTAATAAGCCTAATTATCTATATTTCAACAGCCTCCCGCAAGTTGGAAGGTTTTCCCAACACTTCCAACTTGAAATGAGTAATACAAAAAAATACAATCAAAGTAAGAAAAAAAGTAAACGCCAAAATGGTAAAATGGAAGTGGTTGAGGTGCATAACTTTTAGATGTCTTGGACCAACTTTAGAGCCCCTTCAAACTTTAAACTTCTTCCCGTGTCTCCATAACATTCACTCTAAAGGAATAAAAAAGCCTCCAATATTGGGGTTAATCATCTAAAAACCATAGGCAACAAAAAACATAACCATAAAGCAGAAACCTCAACTTAAGGTTTAACCACTTGTAGAAATTAACAATCCAACGCTTAACCATTAATAAGAAGCCAAAACTCAAGGCTTAACAACTAAACAGAAGCAAAATGCTTAACCACAATAGGGCATAAGCTAACACCAACAAGGCCATAAAGCTAAATGCTTAACCATCAAGAGGACACAATCACTCAAGAAAGAAGCACAACAAGTGAATGTCAAAAGATATAATGGCTACAAAGTGAAGCAAAAATACTCAAGTTGTACTAAAGGTGATTTAGAACATTAGAGGACCAACAATTCAACTAGAAAATCGATAAAGTAGCATGGTTGATGGCTAGAGAGTGAAGCAACAATACTAATGTTATGCTCCAGATGAGATAGCACATAAAAAACTAACTAATCAATCGGATAACAACCAAAAGCAACATGTACAAAGTAGGGCAACAAAGGCTGGAACAAAGAACCCGAATCATTATTTAATCTTCACAAATGTAGATACACCAAAACACCAATCACTAAGTGGAGAGAGAATTTATTTTCAAATAGCCAAACCAATATGTGAATGGTCTTTGCACATTAATAACCATGGTGTCAAATCTCAACTTGCATTAGAACTTGGAACTTGTCTTAAAAAAAGCAGTTTTTCACAACAGCATGTAAGAATTGCATTCTATGAGAAATAATTTTCTAACTTCATCAACCAAATCCAACCATGTAGTACAAACTTTAATGAACTTGGTCACGTGTCCCACAAGCATCAAAATGATGAATCTGCAAAATAGTACTTATCCCTCAGAAATTTACAACTCAAAGTTGTCTTTAATCTTCATATAATAGCAACATGACACAAAAAATCCAATTAGAGGCATGAAAAACCAAGAAAAGAACATGTAAGCATTAGAGATTCTCCCTTGCAACCAAAGCACTATCTCTATGAATTCTAGTAGTAATAGAAACACCACTAACAGTAAAACGCCTTCTAAAAGAAACAATGTGAAGGAAGAGGAATATGAAGCTCATTTACCATTTAATCAACCATCAACAATTTCAATTCCATGAGTTTCTTCCAAAAAAGGTTCAAACCATGCATAGATGTAAAACTATAGAACAATGAGATTCCTCACATCAGAACCAACTCAGAACATGATCCGGGGGCCAAAGAATAAGTCATAATCAAGATATGAATTAATTTAATCTTGAGCAAAAGAAACTTCAAGAATGTTAAATTTCACCTTCAACCTTTCAAATCAAGAATTCTAACCTCCAATGTAATACAATGAACTTCAAAGAAAAACCATTAAACGACAACTATGTGGCAACGATGCAAACGACAGCGATGCCAACGGTGTTTGCAGCTGTGAGTCGCCGCTATCTCCGACGAACTACTGAACCACCATCGTCAAAACAGAGAGAAGACGCAACCAAAATTTAGTAAATCACATTCAATCTGATGCTTTGAGATTTGCGATGTTTGAAGGAGGTAGGGAACCAATTAATCGTAATCCTTCGAAACCTGTTAAACTAAGAACTCGATTTCAAGAACCTCAAGCTGAAATTGAGATATCGGAGGACTGCATACAGAAGTAGATACCTACACCGTCAAATTACAACACCAAAAAGTCGATGCTGGATCAACAAAACCTAATATCGAAACCAAAGGCAAGATCGAAAACATCTATCGAATCTGCAATCTTGAATCTCAAATAGATTAAATGTAATCGCAAAGCGGAATTGTGAGAATCATCAAAATTGAAATTATCATCTTCGTCACCTTGAATCATCGTCAAAGATCACACAATACAAGAAACAGAATTCAAATGATATGTGATTGGAAGCGAAAATGGTAATAAACTGAAATTCAATAAAAAATGAAATCTCAAACCCTAGAATTTAGGAAAAAAAAGATGAGAATCAAAGAACATAAGAACAAAATGGAACAAAATTTAAATCAAATTAGAAGAATCATAGCTAAATGGAAGCTTGAATGCAATTGAAAGAAAATTGCAATTGTAAGAGAAAATAAACGAAACAGAAGAAAAGAATCTTAGGAAAGAAAGCTGAAAAAATTAACTGAAATTGGATTTTCTCTGGGAAATGCAGACGAATCATGCCTCAAGGAGGTAACCAATACCATGTAAGAATTCATGATATTAGAGAAAAGGAAGAGAAAATCTTGTTAAATCTTGTATTGAAAATATTTGGAATAGTACAAATGAATGAGTTAGTATACAAGTAACTATCCTTTGTCTCTTATATAATAATTAACTAATAAGCCTAATCATCTATATTTCAACATTTATGTGGTTGAATTTTTCTGATGCGTTTGTGTTTTCCTCCGAACAGCAACCTCTAATGATTTTTAGCTTTCTTATTCATTATATGTTGTCTTGTTTAAGTCTAACTAGAACATAGTAGTAAAAGATATTTTCTTATGTCCTCCTTATACATTCCCTTGCACATCATCTTAGTACGACTAAAAGGGAACTAAAAAATAGAAAATGATCGGGGACCCCTCTGGTTCCTCTATCTATGGTTTCTATTATACTAATTGGAGATTTTGGGTGAAGAACTTGATTCCAGCATATTTCCTAAGAAGGGAAAATCATTAATGAGATTATTAATTTGTTTTTCAAGTGGTGATGATATACCTATTTCCTTATGATTCATTTATTTTTGATACTCAAATCGCTTTGAGTCCTGGTGTGGCAGTAGTTCTAAGATGTGTAAGGTTATTACCTTTAGACCTTTTTAATATATCATAACAAATTGGCTTTTAGTTGTAAAGATTATTGCTGAAAGAGTATTTATAGATATGTTGATTTAATTTCTTCATATTCAAGCCTTCTATGTGATTTACCCGATTTCAAGCGTAACCCAATTTTATTCAAGAATGACCTTTGATTTTATAGAATCGAATCTAAATTTTCTTCCCCCCTTAGTAAATTTACTTAGAGTTTCATGCAATTCTTTCACTTACGTTTTCATCGGGACACAAGTCTCACATTTATTAGCTTGATTTTTTCCTTCTAAATTTTTTCTTGAAAATTGAAAACATTTCCATCTCTCGATACAAGGATTTGATTGGGTTTCTGATTCCAATTATTATATCTTAAATATTTATTAGTTGCGAAAGTTCTAAAATGTTTTCTAAAATTTCAAATGGTTGAACACCATATGGAAGATAACATTCACATTGATTTTGTGCTTCAACTTCTTCGCCTTGTGTGTTCATTCCCTATTGTTCAATACTTAAAGAGATTCCATAGATCATTTCAAGAGTGTCTCACATTTCTTTGGTGGAATTACAATTAAGTACATAATGAAGTTGATTTTCACTTAAAGACATAACCAAAAAGTTTTTTAGCTTCAAAATCAAAATAGAACTTTCTCTTGTCTTCTTTTGTCTAAAGGAGATCAGGTTTATTTACTAATTCACCATTAACATAGTGACTAGGGATAAAAGAACCATTGATTATTTTTTCATACATTACAAGATAAATACTTTGAAAGAAAATTTTAATTCTATCTTTCCACAAGTCAAATCTATCACCATTAAACAGTTGAGGTGTCTTTAGGAAAGTTCTCTTTTTAAAAGAAGTGTTAAAAGTTATATTCCTCTTGAGACGATTAGTTTTTAAATAGGAGTTAAGCTATGATGCTACTTGTTAAACATGTGACTCCATACAAAATTGGGAGGAGTGAATTATGGAAATTTGAAAAATGTTAGTTGAAAACAAAATTATTTGGATAATAAGAGTTTGAAAATATTATGTTAAACAAACAAGTAAATACACATCAAAATAAAAAGATAGAATGAAAACTAACATAAAAACAATAAAGTACAGAAATAAGGGAGATAGAGAAATATCAGAAATTTATACATGCTCAACTTTGTGGAACCTTGTTTTGCAGGTAATAAACCTTTAATTAAGACATCAACTATTGATGATGACAACTAAGTACAACCGCTGATAAGTCAAGCGCAACACTTAAACAGTTAAAGATGAAAACATAAATGTTATGGTTTGATGAACTTGACTATTCGAAGAAGGAAAACAAAGTGGAAATAAAATAAAGCCTCAAGTGATTGGGTCTTTGGTCTAATCAATTAGATTAGTTCAAACTTATGCCCAAGACATTTAGACAAAACCTTGAAGGTGCGAGAAACACAAGAAAGGGGGTTTGAATTGGGTTGCACAAAATATAATCTTTTTCGCAACTAAAAAACAAGGTTAACAAGTGAATAAAAATATATGAACATATTTATTTTTGTCATGGTTCACTGTTAACAAAGTTACTCTAGTCCACCCACCAAGGTGATTTTTCCTTTTCAATAAGAACTTAATCCATTATAACCAAACTGATTACATACAACCACATTGAGCGCAACCAATGCCTTATTGAGACTCCTAACTAGCACATAGCTTTCTCAAGGAAACAACCACAATAAGCTTCCAATCAACCTTGCTGACAATTCTAACATGTTTAGCTGATCCTTATCATGAAACCACTATGACCACAACCACAATTTTCTCAGGGATTTTGACTAGCATCTAGTCCCCCAAGGAAACAATTAACCAACTTGAATACAAGTGTGTATTACAAGATGCTTCTAATAAGCAGATTACACAATGTTTAAGTACAACAACACAAAAGTGTTGGCAAGCAAGATACGAACAAAAGCACCTTGCTTAAAATAAAAAACTATACAAAGATTTCTCTAATTGAGTTTATGCAGCGCTTTAGTGTTGTTTTGTAGAACTGATGCATTGATTCCAAATTCTTCCAATGGTTTCCTTTATAGAGAAGGATAGATCCGTTGGAAGGTAGAATAAGAAATGCAAAGTATAGCTGTAAAGTCCCCAACGGTCATGGTGGGAATGATAGATAACAGGTACAGGTTGGTCTGTCATTACGCCATCGTATAAGAGTAGAGGTCACAATCTACGTTAGTACTTTTATACTCACCATCACACACAAGCCTTTCTTGATATTCTACGTCTTCAGAGGCTTCTGATTGTATGTTGATTGAAACATGTTGTAGATGATCATAACTTTAATCTTCAAATCTAAGTCTTTTAGTCTTTAGAGCTTGTTCAACAGAACCTTTATCTTCAGAGTCTTTAGCACTTGGTCTTCAAAAGCGATGTCTTTTGATTTTTAGAACTCGTTTAAAAGAACCTCGTCTTCAGCATCTTCATAACATGGGACATGAAGTAAAGCTTAGAAGGCCTTCAAAGCTTCCCTTACAAAGTCACGATCATAAGCTCTTGTACTAACGTTCCTTGGAACCGTTGCATAAGTAGCATTCCAAAATCTTGACTTTCATTGTAACACAACACTAGTATTCTTCTAGAGTGTTGAGTTCAAAACCTGGTGACGTCACACGCCTTCTTACCTGTTTCAGAACCTGCAAGGAAAAAGCCACACACTAGAAAGAAAATCGTTAATGTATATAATTGTTCCTTAAGATAACATGTAAAGTTATCATCAAAACCTAAGGCCAGATGTAGAACCATTCTTGTTCTTACAATCTTCCCCTTTTTGATGATGACAAAACCATGTATTTTAGTTGAAAAATTTATACCGGGTAATCACCATGAAACTTAAATTTAGACAAGCTATCCAGCCTTCTTGAATCTGTTAATACTTTAAAATTCATTTAAGCTTGTTCAGAGTCCCCCCTTGAGCCCAAGATTATCAAAATAAATTTTGAAGTACAGAATGAACTATAGAGAAGGAATAATTATCCATTGACGTCTCATCAGAGTCTGGCTAGAGCTGCATGGTCTTCATCTCATAACCTGACGTACTATCAGAACACTATGAATGTCATAACCTAGTTTAGTTACCGTCTCAATGCCAAGCATCAAACATTACAACTTTACGTTGGTTATCCAGAGGCTTGATTACACACCAGAAAGTGCCAATATATCATTAGAAGGTTCGAAACATGAACCGACTCCTGACAGACCATGTCTTTAGATCATGTCTTATGACCGTGTCTTGGACCATGTCGTAGAACATGTCTTCTCACCATATCTTAGACCACGTCTTAGAATATGTCTTTTGACCATGTCTCTTGTGATAGAACAAGAATTGGTTTTGCATTCAATCTTTAAGTTTTGATACTAAAATTGCATATATTTGTATGAAACAATTTATACTCTAATAGTTTCTTAAGTGTGCAGATTCACTATTTTGGTTGATTAGGATTATTGTCCAGATAATCATCAGAATCAACGTCATCACATTAGAAGAACTATTCATCTCAATTCTGAAGAGACGTCAACAGTTCATAAGAATGTTGAACAACTCATCATAAAAGGAGAAACGAAATTATGAAGCAAAGTGACTATTTAGATACAAGAATTCAGTTCAAAAATGCTTGTTGCTTTCAGTTCAAAAATTAGAATGCGTCGTTCAGATAGGTTGTTTCTCTGGACTCTGAAGACCTCTTTCTGTTTCTGAAGGATTCTCTCTTTTAGAACGTCTGCGTCATTTGATCTCCTCAACAAACATTCTACTTCAGAAAGGAAGTATATTACAACTTAAGGACGATCAAAAACTTGCAAAAGAAGCAACATGATACAAAAGTACATCACCTTTTCTACTTTTGTAGAACGTAATGTACATTTCCGCCATTGGCGTGCGCACTGTTCCTCAAGTTCTTAGAGAAACTACACTAAACACTCCATTGTGAGAAATCTAATTTCTAAGAATCTGTAAGAACACAAGAGTTGTTGTTCATAAATTGTGTTAACATCTGAGCTAAATTGTTTGATGTTTCAATATGCTTTTTAGAAGAAATATCTTGTAAACATTCATTTGTAAATATTTTGAGATTTGTTTTCCTCAAGTGACTAGGTTATTAGTCTGTATACTTGGGAGGGATAAGATGTCTTTCTAGACTCTTAGAGGTTGTTTGTAATCTTTCAAGATTAGTGAATTAAGTCCTTTTCTAAGGCGAAATCACCTTAGCGGGTGGACTGGATTATCCTTTTCTAAGTTGAACCAGGATAACTAAAAGTGTTGTTTTTATCTTTCCTTGAACTATCTCTCGAACCTTTTCAATCATTTTTTAAATAAAAGAATCAAAGTTTTTAGAAAGCACAATTCAAACCCCCATTTCTTGCGTTTTTCTCAAACTTCAATTGGCATTAGAGCTTCGGCTCTTTGTTGATTTTTATCTGACACCTAACATGTGTAGAGAGTTCTAGTGTGAGAAAATTTTTTAAATGGATGCCGCTACTAACACTCATACAAGAGATAGTTACAATGATAAACCTCTAGTCTTTGATGGAGATAGATTTGATTATTGGAAAGATAAACTAGAAAGTTTCTTTCTAGGCTATGATATTGATCTCTGGGCACTACGCCAAAGAAGACCTTAGACAGCGCTTTAAAGCGCTGTCTATTTCAGCACTGTTGTAGGTAAAGACAGCGCTTTTTTGAAGGTAAAAGCGCTGCTAAATACCCCCTTCAGGCACCCTTCTTACTTTGAAAGCGCTGCTAAAGGCCCCCTTTAGCCAGCGCTTTTACTTTGAAAGCGCTGCTAAAGGCCCCCTTTAGCCAGCGTTTTTTCTATGAAAGCGCTGCTAAAGGCCCCCTTTAGCCAGTGCTTTTTTTTGAAAGCGCTGCTAAAGGTCCCCTTTAGCCAACGCTTTTCTGAAACAAAATTTAAAAAATGTCTCTTTACGCTGCACTTTTACTGTAAAAGCGTTGTCTAAAGCCTCATTTAGGCAGCTTTTTTTCAAAGCATTGTCTATTGTCCACGAAATTTTTTATATAATAGTTTATAAAAAAAGTGCTTTTTGAAATATACAATTTTATATGCGCAGATTTAACCATATTTGCACCAGGTTTTCACCATATTTTGCACATGTATATACCATTACAAATTTCACCAAATTTTCACAAATTGGAGCTTCAATCCAATTAAAAGCAATACCAAAATATACCATATACATTTACGCCAATGTACTTGTATATACTATTACTCTTGTACATATATATACTTTTACAAAAAAACAACACCAAAAGTTATGCCACATTTTGTTTGCACCATTATATACCATTACAAAATCTATTCATCTCTATCTTTTACATCTGCATATATAACCTGAAACAACACCAAAATATCGTAATTCATACCATGATACAAACAAAATATAATTTACCACATGACAAACAACAACAAAATTGCAACACTTGAATATACTCAAAATTCTCATCAATTAAAGTAAGATTATAATATACCTTATATAACTTTCAACTCAATCATGAATTTACATCAATCCTCCTTAAGTTCATCCAACTGAGAACTTGAGTAATAAGCACACTTGAATTCATCAAAGTACTACATAATAATATAACATAGTATGTTTAAGTTAAAACTATTTAATTATATGAGAAATATGTGTTAAATATTAAAATAAATCGTAAGTTAGAAATCCATACCTTGGATGGAATCTCTATTCGATCCATAAAAGAATTTCTTTCATAAACCTCAACATGTAAAAACCGCAATCTACTTCATTACGCTGCCCAGGACATTACATATGAAAAGAAAATATGGATAAGAACTAATTTTTATTAAGTATCAACACTATTAATATAATCAAAATTGTGATAATTAATTAATATTCCTCCACTATAATCCATGTAATGTTGTTGAATTTACTCTTTGGTACTTGATTACCTCTTTGTGTTCGGAAAACTTGTATAGCACTAATAAAACATAAACGCATATTTAAAACAATTCACATAAATAAATAAATAAATAAATACACACATAAATATTTAGAACAATCTCACTTACGTATACACTATCTTCTTCATAGCTTCATATGTACTTGGACCATTGTGTAAGGAATCCAGATAATATACAATTTCTTTGATAGGATTAATCGCGACCAACAACCAATGTCCACTGTAAGATTAAACAAATGTGAGATGAAAACATTCTACACAATATCAAAATATGAAAAATTATAATAGATGAATTTAGAATGAAAATCTAACCCGTTGTCGGTATTTATTTTGCTATTATTTTGCTATATAAATAATTTATGAGTAAACTATTATATTTTGCTATTTATTTTGCTATATAAATAATTTTAGAGTAAATTATTATATTTTAAAATAGATAAAATCGAATATTTATAAAATTCAAGATGTCAATGTAAATAAATCAAAGAATTTATAAAATCTAATTTTTGAAATAATTTGAATTTTCGAAGATGAGCCTCCTATTTTATGAATAATAAGCTCAATTGAATACACACTTTTATTTAATGTATACCCCCATTTTATAATCTTGATCACACTTATATATATATATATATATATATATATATATATATATATATATATATATATATATATATATATATATATATATATATATATATATATTAGGGTTAAATGACTTTTACCCTCTGCCATATGACCGTGTTTTGATTTACCCCCCTTAAAATAAATTGTTAAACATACCTTACCAAATAAAGATACCATCAAATTTAACCCTGTATCAAGATTCTAACAGAATCTGCATACGTGGCACGCCATGTGACATTTTTTTTTTATTTTTTATTAATTTTTAATTTCCACGTGTCATAATTTTATATATTCCAATATCATAATTTTTAGTGGCATATTATGCCTACTTAGACTCACTAGTCCCAAACCTACCAACCAAGTTTGACGAGTTTGAATTTGAGCCATATAATAGTAGGTGACATAAAAATCTTAATATTCCTCACGGACCATGTAATGGTAGGTGAAATAAAAATCTTTTCAATTCAAGTACTACGATATTATATTTTTAAGATTCATAAGAAGAAAAAGGCCAAAGCTACAAATGAATAATAAGAGTATAAATCATATAATAAAATGTAAGAAATTAAACAATAGAAGCAATTAAAATTTAAGAAATTATTTTCACTCAAACCTATTAGAGGGATAAGTAGGGGGTAACAAATGGATAATGTAATATATATATATATATATATATATATATATATATATATATATATATATATATATATATATATATATATATATATATATATATATATATATATATATATATATATATATATATATATATATATATATATATATATATATATATATATATATATATATATATATAATGCAATAAATTAAACAATAGAAGCGATTGACCTAATGGTAGAATGTGGCTCTTGTATATATTGTGTCTTGTGTTCAATACTCATTGTAGATAAAATATTTTAGTTTTGATATTTAACCTTTTAACAACATATCAATAAAGTTTAAAAAATATAAATAAAATAAAAGAAAATTTTAAACATATACTTTTTTTAAAAATAATAATTTTTTTTAAAAAAATTTAAATTTAAAAAAAAAAAAACGAATTTCCACGTGAAAATTTAAAAAAATGCCACATGGCGTGCCACGTTTGCAGATTCTGTTGGAATCTTGATCCAAGGTCAAATTTGATGGAATATTTATTTGGTAAGGTCTGTTTAACAATTTTTTTAAGGGGGTATACATTAAAAGTCATTTAATGTATATATATTAATACATTACATATTTTAAATGATATGCCAATGAAAATAAATAAAAAGGGAAAAGTCTTAGCGAGTCAAATTTGGGGTATGACATGATGATGACAAAATCATGTATTTTGATGAAACAATTTCACAGGGTAATATCATAAAAATTGTATATATTGGAAACAATACTCCCCCTGGGGTGGAAACTCCCCCTGAGTCTAAGACTCATGATGTCCTTCGAAGGAACAAAGTATCCTCAGAGACTAAATAAAGCATTTAGAATATACTTATCAGAGTTGCTTTGTCAGAGGGTATCTGCAGTAATTCTCAAGAACAGATTCTAAACCTTTTCAAGTATGTTAGGATGTAAACAATGGTTTATTTGAGAATTAGGTATATCAAAATCATTATCTCTTTTCCCCTTTTTTGTCATAATAAAAAAGTTAATTATGTGTGAAAGCATAAAACATAGAAAACAAGAACAATAAATAAAGCTTCATTGATAAAAGGGAGTAGAAACGAACACACGAAAAAAAAGTAAGAATACAAAGACACAAACTAGACTTCAAAGACATCACAACTTTCATTAAGCAAAACGGTTTCACTTGTGAATTATGCCCGTCAAAGAATTTTGATAACTTCAGCTTCTTCAAATAAAGAAGATATGACACGTCCATAAGGGATGAAGGACTATTGAGAGTGTTTGGAAGCCAAGATGGATTATTTCATATGGTTGAAGATAATGGCTGGCAGATTGACTGGTTGAAGATAATAGCTTCAACAACAGAGGATTGAGTGATCATAAAAGGAATACCATATATACTTGAAGTGATGCGACTGTCATCATTGCTAACAGACGCGTAAAGCGAAAAAGTCTTCACAATGTTATGATAAATGGGACCTCAAAGTATTGCAGCATATCCAGACCAATCCTGATTTTCTAAACATATATTGATGAGACTATCATCATTCACAATACTAGGGCATTTCTAACAGATAACTTCAAGCAAATTTTCATCTCCGTGAAACGTTTTGACAGCCATAAGGGAAAGAAAAGTTAGAAAGAAGTAGAAAAGAGAATGAAGACTAAGAATAAGAAGAGACTTTGAAGGGGACGAATATAAGTATTCAAGATAATTAATGTCAGAGGGACAAGAAAACATGACTTCTCAGATTTCAAGGATGAGAAGTGATTGATGAATAGCGCATGGCACTAGGAAGGAGTAGGTAGTGCATGGAAATCTTTTGGAAAAGACAAAAGATATGAGAAGTAATAAATGATATTTATAATTAGATTTTAATAAATTCCAATAAATTAAAACACACTGCTCGAGTGACACTTGGTAGAAATAATGATTTGCATAACCAAGGTTACACGCATTAATCAAGTCTGAGTGACACCTTTAATGTTCTCAGAATCTAGAAGATCCGAAGATCTCCATCTGATAAAAAATGTTTAAAGAAAATATTCCCTCAAAAGATTCACAGCTTCTGAAATAGTGTTGAAAAAGAATCCAGATTTATCATTCTTTCAGAAGATCTTTCAAATGATATTTATTAATCTTTTAGAGTTTTAGGTTACTTTCCTATACCTATGTCTGTTTATGATGATTTAGTACATACGTGAGAAATGTGAGATAATAGTGACTGAAGAAATGACGTAAAATAAGAAGTGTATCATGCAGGATATATGTTCAGCAAACAAAAACATAGCAAAGCAGTTAATACTAGTTTCAGAAGAAAGTATGGAGGACACAAAGGATAACCATTAATTCTTCAGAAGGCTTTATGGCTTTTGAACATTTTAAATGCTGAAATATGTTAGAAATAAGAGTATTTCTTGAATTACTTCTGGAAATAAATATTAATCCATTCATTAAGGAGAACACATTTCAGACACAAGCAAGCAACATAAAAACTAGAGAACATAGATACAATATGACAGAGTGGACATAGCAAAACTAAACTACACAGACAAAATTTTACATATTTCTTCTTTAAGAGTATTTTTGGGTCCATAGAAGCAAACTGCTCCAACAATCCCAGCTTCAAATAAGAGTGCAGAAAGAACTCTCCCAAAAGGTATAAAGGACTGTTGATGGTTTCAGGAGATAATAGTCGACTCCTTTAGATAATTGAAGATGGTCTGAGGTAGATTGACTATGACATGATGCATAAAATAGTAAATGAGGACTGTGTCATCAAATTCTATAGTGCTGATGTTGAACCTTCTAGGTCTAACGTTGTTTAGCATAAACTGGAACCACATAGCAGGAGTGGGAAGAAGTGTTTCAGGATTGGTTGGTGTATAATCACTAGAAGTGTCATAAATAGTGCTGAGATTTTCATCTCGAGAGTATTAGACATGAAAGTCTTTAACAATAACTCTAGTTAGGCTACAACAAGTGGCTGCCGAGATACTTATGGGATTGATGATGAATGGAATTCCAAAAAATTTTGAGGAGATATAAACACCTTTTGTGTTAACAATGGCATACTTCCAAAACTCTTTGTCCAAAATGGGATAAATTGGTCCATGTAGTATATCCATATATTTTGACCATTCTTGAAAGATGATGCTTTGTTTGAAGATAAGATCATAGGAGTTAGCCTAGAGAAAATAGGCCTTCATTCATAAAGAACTTCGAGAAGTTCTTCGTTTCCAAGGAAAGTTTTCGGAGACATAACAGAGAGAATAAGTGAAGAATTTTTTTAAGAAGACTATAGAGGAAGGAATAGGAATCAGAAAGAAACTTTAAGTAGAGGAAGGAAAACGTAATTGAATCGCTAAAAGATTTTGAAACTGACATCATAATAATTGAAAATTTATGAGACAAGATAATTGACTGGTTCCAATACAGATGTTAAAGAGATACGACCTAAAATTGGATAACGCATGCTAAAACTTTTCATTTCTAAAACAGTATAATCTACCAAAATGAATGTATGTTATGCATGAGTTTTAGCAAGAGTAATATCTACCAAAATGAATGTATGTTATGCTTAGGAAGTTTTTGTTTATCAGAAGTTTTCTATTATGATTTTTCAGAAGCTTAACGTTTCTTAGAAGCATTAAGCTTTCTTCGAAAATTGAGTCTTATTTTAGCTTCTGACTAAGTGAAGATTCACATATAATAAGCAGAAGCAAACAACACTCGATATATCCTGGTTCACTTAAGAAATTCTCAAGCTATTCCAGTCCACCCTTCCGAGGTGATTTTGTTAGAACAAGATTTGTTCTGATCAATATTCTTAGTTTTGATGATAACAAGGATATGAATTTTGTGTGAGATAATGTGGTACTCTAATACACTGCAATTTCCCTTTCAGGAAATATATAAAGAGTATGCACAAATCAGCGCTCAGAAGCTTTGACTCAGAAGGTTCAGCATGCAACATCAGAACATGGTCTGGCAAGACATCAGAAGATGGTTAAGCAGAATCAGAACATGGGTCTATGGAAGCATCAGAAGAACTTGAGATCAGAAGCAGAAGCACTGAAGTTCTCATGGTATCACGCTCAGAAGCACTTCAAGGTCAGAAGACAAGAAGATTCTTTGCACCAAGCTGTTTGACTCCGATGATATTCAAACGTCGTATACACAAACATCAGATCAGAAGCAAGTACAAGATGGCAGGCTACGCTGACTGACAAAAGGAACGTTAGAAGCTATTAAAGGCAACGTCAGTAGACACAGCGTAAACAAGGCTCGAGGTAGTTGACAAAAGAGTGAAACATTAAATGCAATGCTGTACGGAATACGCAAAGCATTAAATGCTCCCAACGGTCATCTTCTCAAGTGCCTATAAATATGAAGTTCTGATGAGAAGCAAGGTTACCGATTCCAACCGAATCTGCTGATAATAAACTTGCTGAAACGCTGTTCAAATCAAAGCTCACAAACTTCATCTTCATCAAAGCTCACTACATTGCTGTTGTAATATATTAGTGAGATTAAGCTTAAACTTTAAGAGAAATATCACTGTTGTGATTATAGCTTTTCAGAAGCATTGTAATACTCTTAGAATTGATTACATTAATTTGTAAGTAACTAGAGTGATCAAGTGTGATCAGGATACTCTAGGAAGTCTTAGCTTGTGTCTAAGCAGTTGTAACTAGAGTGATCACGTGGTGGTCAGGATACTCTAGAAAGTCTTAGCTTGTGTCTAAGCAATTGTTCCTGGAGTGATCAGGTTGTGATCAGGATACTCTAGAAGACTTAGTCGCGGACTAAGTGGAAAACCATTGTAATCTGTTGAGATTAGTGGATTAAATCCTCAGGTGAGGTAAATCACTCCAAGGGGGTGGACTGGAGTAGTTTAGTTAACAACGAACCAGGATAAAAATAACTGTGCAATTTGTTTTTATCGTTCAAGTTTTTAGACTACACTTATTCAAACCCCCCCTTTCTAAGTGTTTTTCTATCCTTCAATTGGCATCAGAGCGCCGGTTCTAAGGTGCAAGCACTTAACCGTGTTTAGAAAAGATTCAGGAAGAGAAAAACGCTTCAGTAAAAGATGGCTGGTGAAATTCCAACAGACCCACCTGCATCTACATCTGGCTCTGCTGAGCAATACAATGGTAACAATGGTTATACTAGACCACCAGTATTTGATGGTGAAAACTTTGAATACTGGAAAGATAAACTGGAAAGTTACTTTCTTGGTCTAGATGGTGAACTATGGGATCTTCTGATGGATGGTTACAAACATCCAGTGAAAGCTAGTGGCGTAAGGCTTACAAGGCAAGAAATGAATGATGATCAGAAGAAGCTTTTTAAGAATCATCATAAATGTAGAACTGTTTTGCTGAATGCTATCTCTCATGCTGAGTATGAGAAGATATCTAACAGGGAAACGGCCTATGATATATATGAGTCATTGAAAATGACCCATGAGGGAAATGCTCAAGTCAAGGAGACTAAAGCTCTTGCTCTAATCCAGAGATATGAAGCCTTCAAGATGGAGGATGATGAAAACATTGAGAAAATGTTCTCAAGATTTCAAATGCTAACTGCTGGATTAAGAGTTCTGGATAAAGGCTACACCAAGGCTGATCATGTAAAGAAGATTATCAGAAGCTTACCCAGAAGACGGGGTCCAATGGTAACAGCATTCAAGATTGCAAAGAATCTGAATGAAATTTCTTTGGAAGAACTTATCAGTGCCTTGAGAAGCCATGAAATAGAGCTGGACGCAAACGAGCCTCAAAAGAAAGGTAAGTCTATTGCATTAAAATCTAATGTTAAAAAAGTCACTAACGCTTTTCAGGCTAAAGAAGAAGATTCTGAAGAATCAGAATCAGAAGAAGAAGTTGAACTGTCCATGATCTCCAGAAGGGTAAACCAACTCTGGAAGAGCAAGCAAAGGAAGTTCAGAGGCTTCAGAAGTTCAAAGAGATTTGAACGAGGAGAATCTTCTGGTGACAGAAGATCTGACAAGAAGAAGGCTGTCTGCTATGAATGCAATGAGCCTGGACACTTCAAGAATGAATGTCCAAAACTTCAGAAGGAGAATCCCAAGAAGAAGTTTCATAAGAAGAAAGGTCTTATGGCAACATGGGATGATTCTGAATCAGAATCAGAATCAGACTCTGAAGGAGAGCAAGCCAACTTTGCGCTGATGGCTATAGAAGATGATGGATCAGAATCTACATCAGAATCAGATTCTGAAGAGGTATTTTCTGAACTATCTAGAGAAGAGTTAGTTTCCAGTTTAACAGAACTTCTGGAACTCAAGGCTCATCTTAGTATCAAATACAAAAAGCTGAAGAAGCAGTTTGAATTTGAGACTAAGAAGCTGGAAGTTGAAAATTCTGAACTGAAGGAAAAAGTTTTAAATCTATCCAAAGATAGTGGATCTCCTTCTGAAACAGAAAAATCCATTCCGAGTTCAATCATATTCTGAAAGAATATGACTCGAGCTTCAGAAAGTTCTTATCTAGAAGTATTGGCAGAAGTCATCTTGCTTCTATGATATATGGAGTTTCTGGAAACAGAAGGTTTGGTTTTGGCTATGAGGGTGATACCTCACATAAATTTGAACCTGTTGATGATCTGAAGATCACATACAAGCCATTGTATGATCAGTTCAAATATGGCCATGCACATGATATTAGGCTCACTTCACATGCACAGAGCTTTAACACTATTCACACCAAGAAGCATGTGACACATCCTAAGAAATATCATGCTGACAAACCTAAAGAATATCATGATGTTCCTCCTATTAAATATTTTGCTAAACCCAAGTTCAATCAGAACTTGAGGAGAACTAACAAGAAAGGACCCAAGAAATTGTGGGTACCTAAGGAGAAGATAATTTCTGTTGCAGATATCCTTCGCGGCAAAGAGGACAAAAAGCAAAATGTCATGGTACCTGAACTCTGGGTGCTCACGACACATGACGGGAAGAAGGTCTACATTCCAAGACCTGGTGCTTAAACCAGGTGGAGAAGTCAAGTTTGGAGGAGATCAGAAGGGCAAAATCATTGGCTCTGGAACCATAAGTCTTGGTAACTCTCCTTCCATATCTAATGTACTTCTTGTAGAAGGATTAATGCATAACTTATTGTCCATAAGTCAATTAAGTGACAATGGTTATGATATAATCTTCAATCAAAAGTCTTGCAAGGCTGTAAGTCAAAAGGATGGCTCAATCCTATTTACAGGCAAGAGAAAGAACAACATTTATAAGATTGATCTTTCTGATCTTGAGAAGCAGAAGGTGACTTGTCTTATGTCTGTTTCTGAGGAGCAATGGGTCTGGCACAGAAGATTAGGACATGCTAGTTTGAGAAAGATTTCTCAGATTAACAAACTCAATCTGGTCAGACGACTCCCAAATCTGAAATACAAATCAGATGCTCTTTGTGAAGCATGTCAGAAGGGCAAGTTCTCCATACCTGCATTCAAATCTAAGAATGTTGTCTCTTCCTCAAGGCCGTTAGAACTTCTGCACATTGATCTGTTTGGCCCAGTCAAAACAGCATCTGTCACAGGAAAGAAATATGGATTAGTCATCGTTGATGATTATAGCCGCTGGACATGGGTAAAGTTCTTAAAACACAAGGATGAGTCTCATTCAGTGTTCTTTGAATTCTGCACTCAGATCCAATCTGAGAAGGAGTGCAAGATCATAAAGGTTAGAAGTGATCATGGTGGCGAATTTGAGAACAGATTCTTTGAGGAGTTCTTCAAAGAAAATGGCATTGTCCATGATTTCTCTTGTCCTAGTACTCCACAGCAAAATGGAGTTGTAGAGCGAAAGAATAGGACTCTACAAGAAATGGCCAGAACCATGATCAATGAAACCAACATGGCTAAGCATTTCTGGGCAGAAGCAATAAACACTGCGTGTTATATTCAGAATAGAATCTCTATAAGACCTATTCTAAATAAGACTCCTTATGAATTGTGGAAGAATAGAAAGCCCAACATTTCATATTTCCATCCTTTTGGATGTGTATGTTTTATTCTGAATACTAAAGATCATCTTGGTAAGTTTGATTCTAAAGCACAAAAGTGTTTCCTTCTTGGATATTCTGAACGCTCTAAAGGCTACAGAGTATACAATACTGAAACATTGATTGCAGAAGAATCAATCAATATCAGGTTTGATGATAAGCTTGGTCTTGAAAAACCAAAGCCGTTTGAGAATTTTGCAGATTTTGATATTGATATATCAGAAGCAGTAGAACCAAGAAGCAAAGCTGCAGAAGCTGATAGTCTCAAAAGCAATGGACCAGAAGATCAAGTTGCTGCATCTTTAGAGAATCTCAGGATTTCTGAAGAGCCAACAGTCAGAAGATCACCCAGACTTGCATCACCTCATTCGGAAGATGTGATCCTTGGGAAGAAAGACGATCCCATCAGAACAAGGGCATTCCTTAAGAACAATGCAGACTGTCAATTAGGTCTTGTTTCTTTGATCGAGCCAACTTCTGTTGATCAAGCTCTAGAAGATCCAGGCTGGATAATTGCCATGCAAGAAGAACTCAATCAGTTTACAAGGAATGATGTATGGGCCTTGGTTCCTAGACCAAAAGGATTTAACATCATCGGCACTAAGTGGGTATTCAGAAACAAGCTAAGCGAGAAGGGAGAAGTGGTAAGAAACAAAGCCAGACTGGTTGCTCAGGGCTATAGTCAGCAAGAAGGGATTGACTACACAGAAACCTTTGCACCAGTGGCCAGGTTAGAATCTATTCGTTTACTAATTTCTTTTGCCACTCAACACAACATCACTCTTTATCAGATGGATGTCAAGAGTGCCTTCTTAAATGGTTATATAGATGAAGAAGTTTATGTCCATCAACCTCCTGGTTTTGAAGACTCCATGTCTCCAAATCATGTTTTTAAATTAAAGAAATCATTATACGGATTGAAGCAAGCTCTGAGAGCTTGGTATGAACGTTTAAGTTCTTTCCTTCTGGAAAATGGTTTCACTAGAGGAAAAGTGGACACTACTCTCTTTTGTAAAACCTTTAAAAAGGATATTTTAATATGTCAAATATATGTTGATGATATCATCTTTGGAACATCTAATGCTACACTTGGAAAGGAGTTTGCTGAGTCTATGCAGGCTGAATTTGAAATGAGCATGATGGGAGAACTCAAGTATTTCCTTGGGATTCAAATCAACCAAACGTCTGATGGAACCTATGTTCATCAAACGAAGTATGTGAAAGAACTTCTGAAGAAGTTTAATCTTTCTGAAAGTAAAGAAGCCAAAACTCCTATGCATCCAACATGTGTCCTAGGTAAGGATGAGGTAAGTAAGAAGGTAGATCAGAAGTTGTACAGAGGTATGATTGGATCTCTTCTATACCTAACTGCTTCTAGACCTGACATTCTCTTCAGTGTTTGTTTGTGTGCTAGATTCCAATCAGATCCGAGAGAATCTCATTTAACTGCGGTTAAGAGAATTCTGAGGTATCTGAAAGGTACTACTAATGTTGGTTTAGTTTACAGAAGATCCAAAGAATACAACTTAGTAGAATTGAAAGAAAGAGCACTTCTGGAAGTTGTCAATTTCTTGGAAGTCATCTGATCTCATGGTACAACAAGAAGCAAGCTACTATTGCCCTCTCAACAACAGAAGCAGAATATGTTGCTGCTGCTGGTTGTAGCACACAAATGCTCTGGATGAGAAGTCAGCTAGAAGATTATCAGATATATGAGAGTAACATTCCTATTTTCTATGATAATACTTCTGCTATATGTTTATCTAAGAATCCTATCTTACATTCAAAAGCTAAACATATTGAGATTAAACATCATTTCATAAGGGACTATGTTCAGAAGGGTGTTATATCTTTAAACTTTGTGGATACAGACCATCAATGGGCTGATATCTTTACAAAACCCCTTGCTGAAGATAGGTTTAAGTTCATTCTGAAGAATATCAGTATGGATTTATGCCCAGAATGATAAGATGAGAAGATCTTATGTATGAGTATCTTCTGAAATGTGATTGGACTTTTTGATAAGAAGTTCTGATTGTAATCAATTAGAAGTAGTGATTTTGTTATTACTAACGTTTCATTGTCTAAGTTGACTCAGAATCTCTTTAAAAGTAAAACAGCTGTAACTGGCTTATCCTCTTGTACTTCTGTACTTCTGTCTTCTTGAGCTTAAATGAAAGTTATCTCTTTCTTCCACCTGTTTCCTTTTGTTTTTCATCTGAATCTTTTATGTTTTTGATGTTATGACAAAAAGGGGGAGAAAATGTGATAAATGATCTGATTTATATTATCAGTTACCGGGTAAAAAGGCCCCACATTACTAACAGAACTTGCAAAGTTCTATGCTTTAAGTTGTGTTGTTGCAGGAATTGAAGATTCTCTTTAAAAGATCAACATAAGAAGCAACAAGATGAATCAAGCTCTTGGATTCTTGAAGCAAGCTGAGTGCTATGAAGCTTCAGGATCAAAAGTAAGAAGGAAGAATGTTCAGATATTCTGATGATAGAATATGATCTGAAACATTATGTCTATTTGTTCTGATACATTTTATATGGATCTGATACATTTTATATGGCTCTGATACATATTATGTGTTCTGAAACATATTCTATGTTCTGACTCATTCATGCTGACTTTTGTCGTTTAGCGTTGTTCTGTAACATTTCAGGATGTAGAGATGCTCTGATGATGCTCTGGTACATTCAACAATGTTCTGATACAATCTAGCATGAAGTGATGTAAGAAGAAATTCAAGCTCTGAAGTTGTCCTGATGGAAGCAAGAATCAGAAGCTGCGAATGTTTTGAAGATCAAAGAAATTCAAGCTCTGAAGCTGTCCGATGGAAGCAAGAATCAGAAGCTGTGAATGTTCTGAAGATCAAAGAAATTCAAGTTCTGAAGCTGTCCGATGGAAGCAAGAATCAGAAGCTGTGAATGTTCTGAGGATCTAAAGAAATTCAAAGTTCTGAAGCTGTCCTATGGAAGCAAGAATCAGAAGCCATGAATGTTTTGAAGATCAAGCACTGTGAACGTCTCTACTGAAATACTCAGGGAAGTCCTTTTAAAATTCTTCTAGTATTAATTTCAGGGGGAGATTATCTATCTCAGGGGGAGACATATTCACATGCTTATGCTTTAGCTGTGTAATTGTCTTTAGCAGTCTGCTCTTTCTGATCGCAAATTCATATCATTTATATATGTTTTTGTCATCATCAAAAAGGGGGAGATTGTTAGAACAAGATTTGTTCTGATTAATATTCTTAGTTTTGATGATAAAAAGGATATGAATTTTGTGTGAGATAATGTGGTACTCTAATACACTGCAATTTCCCTTTCAGGAAATATATAAAGAGTATGCACAAATCAGCGCTCAGAAGCTTTGACCCAGAAGGTTCAGCATGCAACATCAGAACATGGTCTGGCAAGATATCAGAAGATGGTCAAGCAGAATCAGAACATGGGTCTATGGAAGCATCAGAAGAACTTGAGATCAGAAGCAGAAGCACTGAAGTTCTCATGGTATCACGCTCAGAAGCACTTCAAGGTCAGAAGACAAGAAGATGCTTTGCACCAAGCTGTTTGACTCTGATGATATTCAAACGTCGTATACACAAACATCAGATCAGAAGCAAGTACAAGATGGCAGGCTACGCTGATTGACAAAAGGAACGTTAGAAGCTATTAAAGGCAACGTCAGTAGACATAGCGTAAACAAGGCTCGAGGTAGTTGACAAAAGAGTGAAACATTAAATGCAATGCTGTACGGAATACGCAAAGCATTAAATGCTCCCAACGGTCATCTTCTCAAGTGCCTATAAATATGAAGTTCTGATGAGAAGCAAGGTTACCGATTCCAACCAAATCTGCTGATAATAAACTTGCTGAAACGCTGTTCAAATCAAAGCTCACAAACTTCATCTTCATCAAAGCTCACTATATTGCTGTTGTAATATATTAGTGAGATTAAGCTTAAACTTTAAGAGAAATATCACTGTTGAGATTATAGCTTTTCAGAAGCATTGTAATACTTTTAGAATTGATTACATTAATTTGTAAGTAACTAGAGTGATCAAGTGTGATCAGGATACTCTAGGAAGTCTTAGCTTGTGTCTAAGCAGTTGTAACTAGAGTGATCACGTGGTGGTCAGGATACTCTAGAAAGTCTTAGCTTGTGTCTAAGCAATTGTTCCTGGAGTGATCAGGTTGTGATCAGGATACTCTAGAAGACTTAGTTGCGGACTAAGTGGAAAACCATTGTAATCTGTTGAGATTAGTGGATTAAATCCTCAGGTGAGGTAAATCACTCGAAGGGGGTGGACTGGAGTAGTTTAGTTAACAACGAACCAGGATAAAAATAACTGTGCAATTTGTTTTTATCGTTCAAGTTTTTAGACTACACTTATTCAAACCCCCCTTTCTAAGTGTTTTTCTATCCTTCAGATTTCGCCTTGAATCCAATGTCTTAATCTACTATAACCAAACTGATTACATTTACACAGGTAACCGCCAGTGACTCACAATATAATGCACAAGAAACCGCAAGTGACTAACAACAATGCACAAGCAACCGAAAGTGACTAACCACCAAGAAATGAACCGTTCAGTGATCTAGACAGATATAACGTTCATTTACCCCATTAGAGTTCTGAACTTCACTCGGTCTACTAAGAGGATTTCCATAATGACTCACTACCGTTGTCTTCTTTAACTTTTGATCTTCACTCGATCTCTTAAGGAACCATCAACGTAGAGTTGATAAGATTTGTGTTTACATGATTGCTTCTTTTAAGCAGATTACACAATAAATTAAGCACATATTGTTTAACATAATTCTGAGCAACAACTCTAATGTTAAAATAATTTACATGAAGAATTCTAAACCTATAACACAATCCGAGCAACAACACTTGTGTTCATTACATTGTTCTACAAAGATGTATGTAATTTATATGTTGAATAACACATTGTAATGTTCTTCTTCATCTTCTTTGTTGGGCAAGTCACGAGCAACATCTCATTGCTTCTTCTAATTTCTAACAAGATGTATAAAATTAGAGTTGAGTAGAATCTTGTAGAATCTTCATACTTCATATTCTTTGTTCAGATTAGCTTATGCATATCAACTTAGGAATTAGCATCAACTAATTGGCCCAGTAGCATTTTGAATTGGCAAGAGCTTCAGCTTCTCGTTTGATAGATGCTTCTTAATCAACGGCTTCTGAATATTTGTTCTTTTTCTGTATGTGTCGATTCTTCTCCATCCGTGTTGGCTAAATTACATTCAAGCCAAGCAACAAGCAACTGTAAATACAAGGTCTCACAAAGAAGTTTTTGATCCATGGCAAACTCCACAAGCAAACAAACAACAAGGCTTAAGCAAAAGAACTCAAGGAAATGCTAGGTTGGCTATTCAAGACAAATCAGGTCGACCTGCTATGTATCTAGGTCGACTCAAAACTAAGAAAATAAGAAAGATTCAGAAATACCACAAGTAGGTCGACCTAACCACACTCCCAGGTTGACCTAAACTGAAGAGTTTTTCTCATATCACTGTTAGGTCGACCCACTCACATCCACAGGTCGACCTAATCTGAAGAAATCTCCAAAAAGTTGAATTAACTGATTCTAGGTCGACCAAACCAACCAATGGGTCGACCTAACTGGCAACAAATTCATTTTGACTCATTTTACTTCTGTTAGGTCGACCTAAGCACTATGGTAGGTCGACCTATCTGCTGAAATCCTCCCAAATCATGTGTTCACTATGCTTCAACATACCAGCAACCATATATATCATTCCATGTTAATTATTCTAAAACACCAACAACTGAAAGATACACAAAGGCTTCTCATCTTCGTTCTTCATCATCTCCAACACAATTACACATAATCATTCTTGTGTTGAGGGTTAGTGATCGAGTTCGATAACGTCCATGGAACGGAATTGAAGATTCCTAGTGGGTGAAGATTTGTGGGGTTTTTGGTGAATAAAATCCGAGGGTTTTGTCCTCCAAGATAGGTGAATTTTGGGGGTTTTTATCAAGAAGCTTCATCAAGGATCCAGCTGAGTGTGAAGATTGAAGAACAAGTGTTCGAGCAATTCAAGACACTGCAGAAAGAGATCAAAGTGAAGCTCTTGGAAGACCTTAATCTGGCTTAAGATTAAGGGGGAAGAAGATTCAAAGGATCGACAAATTTGGTTTATTGTTTATCGCTTTGTTATCTTCTTTGTATAAACTGCTTTCAACATTAATGGAAGATTTCCTAATTTCAATTTGGAATTGGGGGCAGACGTAGTCGTAGCGAGGACGATCGACGAACTGCCTGAACAAATATCGTGTTCTTGTCGCTTTTATCTTTTCATTTAAGTTCTGTTCATATTTGGTTATAATTGCAAATTGATCAACGATTCGAGTGTTAAAATTGTGAATTAAGAACTTGTATAAACATCACAATTCATCACACATTGAATTACTATCAATTTGATCATTATCACCAAGTGTTTGTGTTTTTGCTTCTTTCACTATTACTGCATTGCAAACATCGTTCATCATATAAGAAGTTAATCGATTTTCAAATTAGAGCGACATATTGATTCTATAGGGTATTCTCTTATCGTTTATCTCAAGCTGTTTAGTGGTTTTAACACATATACAATCGTTTCAATAGTGGTCCGGAATAGACGCGAGTCGATTCAGAACCGCTTTCGCTTAAAGTTCAATTAACTCCGAAAAACTCTGAGAGATCTATTCACCCCCCTCTAGATCCTTAGGCCAGCGTCTAACAAGTGGCATCAAGAGCTCTGGTTTATTCCGTGCTACGTGAAACACTTATTGGAAAGATGGCTTCTGGACCTAAAGGGGCTCACAATAGAGCTCCAGTTTTCAACGGTGAAAACTATGGCTATTGGAAGGATTGTATGTGTGTTCACATCAATGCAATTGATAGGAACATCTGGACAGCTATTGTCAATGGTCCCTTTCAGATCACCATGACAAATGCAGCTGGTGCTGTTGTTCCAAAACCAGAAAATACTTGGGATGCTGAAGATGAAAAGAGATATGGATACGATTGGAAAGCGAGAAACATTCTAATCTCAGCTCTAGGAGTTGATGAATACTATCGCGTTTCCCATTGTAGATCCGCTAAAGCTATGTGGGACACATTGCAAGTTGCCCACGAGGGAACGAATGATGTCAAACTAGCTAGAATCAATACGTTAACTCAAGAATTCGAACTCTTCCACATGGAAGATGGTGAATCCATCGAAAACATGCAGAAGAGATTCGTTCACTTGAAAAATCGTTTAAATTCTCTTGATAGACCTGTTTCCAATGCAGTTGCTACTAACAAAATCTTAAGATGTTTGAACAGGGAATGGCAACCCAAGGTTACAGCAATAAAGGAAGCAAATGATCTAAACACCTTAGACATTACTACTCTCTTTGGTAAACTAGAGGAACATGAACAACATCTAAAATGCCTTGACATGCATGAGAAAAGGGCAAAGAAAGAGAAGAACATGGAGAAAGAGGTAGAGAAGAAGTCAATAGCTCTAAAAGCTTCAAGCTCCAAGACCTCAAGACAAGAGCTAGAGGATAGTGATACTAGTGATGAGGAAGACTCCGATGATGAGGAAATGAGACTGTTTGTGCGAAGATACAACAAGTACATAAAGAAAAATAGAGCAAAACTCTCCGGAAAAAGCTTGATTAATCATAGGAAGCAATTAGACAAGTCCAAACAAGATGATAACAATAAAAGAAAATCCAAAGGCCCTTGTTTCAATTGCGGCAAAGATGGTCATTACAAACCGGATTGTCCATATCTCAAGAAGGAGAAAGACAAGAATCAAAGCAAAAGTCACAACAAGTCTAGAAGAGCCTACATAGCATGGGAAAGTGACTCCTCAAGTGAAGACTCATCAAGCGATGAAGAAGAATCGGCAAACCTATGTCTTACGGCTCATCAACACAAGAAAAAGAAACGTGTAAGTCATCTTAAACCTGAACTTGTAGATAAGGTATCTCATGCTAAATTAAAATTAGCCTTTGAAGAACTACATAGAGATGCAATTGAAGCTTTCAAACTTTTGGCCTCAAATAAGAAATTTTTTTCGTATCTTGAATCAAAAGTTGAGATGATCGAAAAGGACATGGAAGCTTTGAAACAATCTATGCTAGATATTCAAAAGGATAAAATTGAGGAAGATCCTACATCATGGTTTGGTTGTGAGACATGTCATATTTGGCAAAAAGAAGTAAGAGATCTAAAGGCCAAATTAGATAAGGCTCTACAACCAAAAGTGACGTTTGCGGTTGATCCAAATAAGTTCAAAAGATCGTACACTCCTTTATATAGTAAATACACTTTTGTACCAAAAGTATCAACTAGCAAAATAGCATACTCTCATCATATAACTTGTCACTATTGTTGCAAAAAGGGACATACCATTGAAAAATGCAAATTTAGGAGGATTTTAGTTCCTAAAGGAGTATTTCAATGGTTGCCTAAGTGCAACAATTTATGTACTCACCACCTAGGACCCAATGAAGATTGGGGACCTTCCATTCTAAATTAATTTTGCAGGAAAAGTGTCTTGACATCGCCGAAAGGTGGTGGTCCCTTGATAGCTGATGCTCAAGACACATAAAGGGAGACATATCACTTTTGGTATGTCATCTATGAAGACAACAATCGAAGAACTATACTTGGCAAAGGAAATGTAGGTGACCTGGCCACCACTAATGTATATGATACATCACAAATACAAGTTAACCCGAAAAACACAAAGGACGCATTTCTTGATGAGCAATTGGCAAATTGTATTGCAAGGAAATTTAAACCTATTCTAAGCGGAATAATGTTTGGGACCCTGTCCCGCATCCGGGAGAACATCAAGTAATCGATACTAGATGAGTTTTTCGCAAAAATCAAGCAACCAAGTCATGAAACATTCTATCAAGACAATTCATCATCAAATCTAGGAGTGTGGCACACTAACAAGAGGATTCCACACAATGATGACAAAACACCTACACATTGAGAAAGCGGTAACATGTTTATTGTTCACTTGCAAAAATTTTATTGATACTATAATATGCTATCAATTAACATGCTTATAGTGACTCCATGTATGATTATTCGCATTTCTCACTTACATATGTATGTTCTTCATCATCAATCATAACATATCATGTTTTTGGGAATACAAGCTAGTAACTAAGCATAAATCCATCACATATGCACATCACCATGGCACATCAAACAATTGATGCAAGCTAGGTCGACCTACTATGCATCTGAACCGACCTACAGAAGTTAATTTTTCACAGAAAACAAAAACACTCAGTTACGTCGACCTACCCCTCTTTTAGGTCGACCTAATTTGAACATTTTTCTTGGTTCTTCTGTTAGGTCGACCCAGCCTTCATTTAGGTTGACCCACTGCTGTAACAATTCCCAAAATTGGGTTTGTTGGTCGACCCGACCCATCCCCATACATAACTAGTCTTTCCTCTTTTCATTCCCACTCATTCTCATATCATTGTGTACGGCCAACCCTAATTCCTCAAGTTCAAAGGTTGTCAAAAATCATCCCTCTCACACAAATCATCAGCAAAAATGCCTCCAAAATCGCGAAAGGGGAAGGAGATTGCATCTGGTTCATCATCTCGACCGGTAAGTGATGTCGCTCTTGTTCATCCTGATTGTCAAGAAAATTTTGAAAAGTGGCAAAGTAAGAGAAAGATAGTTAAGCAATACATCTATAACCCACATGTTGCCAAACGTATGCACATCCCAGATGTTGTTAATCTGATTGAGCATAAAAACATTCATCCGTTGGTATCATGTGACACTCCGTACTATGAGAACACTGTTAGGGCATTCTATGCAGGGTTTCAAAAGGAGGACGGCTGCAACTTTTGATTCAAGATGGGGTCGAGATCACATGTTGTTGACAAAAGGACCTGGATAAGCATCTTTGGTCTTACAATTGTGGGAGATGAACTTCGTATAGAAGACGGTGAAATCCCTGGGGTCTATGATCATGTGGGATACATGAAATCAATCCTCAAAGATCCATCCATCCTGGACAGGCCAAATGAAACAATCACAGCAGGGCACTTGAAGAGAGATTCTAGGCTCCTAAATTGGGTCATATCAAGAGTTATTAGACCATGAGTAGGAGGTTTCTCAAGAATTGAGCGAAATGAAATCGTGTTAATGTATCTGCTTCAAAATAGGACGCGTGTACACTGGCCAAATTTCCTCGCTGCTAAGTTCCATGAAATTCAACAGAAAACTACTTCTCTATGCTATGGCTCAATCATTCAAACGATTGTGAATCATTTCGGCATGAAACTTGATGGACTGAACTACATTCACATGAAACAGCATCAGGACTTCTCCCAAACCACCTTAACCCTCATGGGATATCACTGGGATCCAGATAAGAAAACTTACTATCTCATTCAGAAAGGAACCGTAAAAGTCATATACAACTATGACGATCCCACAGAATTTGGGCACATTGCAGGAAATGAAGAAGAAGGAAATGACCAAGACATACCGAATGATGATGATCATACAATGGAAGATGTTACTCATGAGGCGGATCAAAATTGGCAATATGTTCCACCTCAAGAAGAGGAAATTCCTTGGAATCATCCTGCTCCAGCTCAGCCGGATCAGTCCAACATCATCTCCATGCTTGAAAATATGCAACTCCTACAGCAACAACACTTCGACACACAGCAGCTTCAGTTCCAGAACATGCAACAACTTCAACAAGATCGATATGACGAACAACAACGTCAATATCAATCACTATACAGCCTGGTTCAAGACCACAAAAACGATTTTGAGACGTTTGCATCAAACTCTACCTTAAGACAGAATCAGCTTGAGGAGACTGCATTGAATCGTCATGCAAATATAAGTCAAAGCTTCAATACTCTAAACCACTTCGTGCTTGATCTGTTAGAACAAGTTGAAGAAGATCGTCCTCAAACATTTCAAAGAGGAAGAGGAAGACGGGGAAGGCGTTAGGATGCATCTCTTTTCATTCCATCATATCATCACATCTCATTCCATCATTGTCATGAATGTTTGCTAAAGCTTTCTAAGTACTTAGTTTAGTTTCCTTTTAAATTTGTTTGAATATTATGTGTGCTTGGTTGTAACATTAAAAGTTTTTTTTTGGATACTATGTCACCTCTACTTGCTTCTGTTAACTATTATGTGTGCTACGTTCCTGCCTTATCTATTTTTATGCTGTCTCTTGCCTCTATTACTCGTGTATTTCTTTTTTTGATGTTGTCAAAGGGGGAGATAGATGCTGAGAGTACGGGGGAGAGCAATAGATGCTGAGAGTACGGGGGAGCTCAGTTATGGATGCTGAGAGTACGGGGGAGCTCAGTTATGGGTGCTGAGAGTATGGGGGAGCTATCACTACTTGTCTGCTGGAGATGTCACTGAGTGTTTGCCATCATCAAAAAGGGGGAGAATGTAAATACAAGGTCTCACAAAGAAGTTTTTGATCCATGGCAAACTCCACAAGCAAACAAACAACAAGGCTTAAGCAAAAGAACTCAAGGAAATGCTAGGTTGGCTATTCAAGACAAATCAGGTCGACCTGCTATGTATCTAGGTCGACTCAAAACTAAGAAAACAAGAAAGATTCAGAAATACCACAAGTAGGTCGACCTAACCACACTCCCAGGTCGACCTAAACTGAAGAGTTTTTCTCATATCACTGTTAGGTCGACCCACTCACATCCACAGGTCGACCTAATCTGAAGAAATCTCCAAAAAGTTGAATTAACTGATTCTAGGTCGACCTAACCAACCAATGGGTCGACCCAACTGGCAACAAATTCATTTTGACTCATTTTACTTCTGTTAGGTCGACCTAAGCACTAAGGTAGGTCGACCTATCTGCTGAAATCCTCCCAAATCATGTGTTCACTATGCTTCAACATACCAGCAACCATATATATCATTCCATGTTAATTATTCTAAAACACCAACAACTGAAAGATACACAAAGGCTTCTCATCTTCGTTCTTCATCATCTCCAACACAATTACACATAATCATTCTTGTGTTGAGGGTTAGTGATCGAGTTCGATAACGTCCATGGAACGGAATTGAAGATTCCTAGTGGGTGAAGATTTATGGGGTTTTTGGTGAATAAAATCTGAGGGTTTTGTCCTCCAAGATAGGTGAATTTTGGGGGTTTTTATCAAGAAGCTTCATCAAGGATCCAACTGAGTGTGAAGATTGAAGAACAAGTGTTCGAGCAATTCAAGACACTGCAGAAAGAGATCAAAGTGAAGCTCTTGGAAGACCTTAATCTGGCTTAAGATTAAGGGGGAAGAAGATTCAAAGGATCGACAAATTTGGTTTATTGTTTATCGCTTTGTTATCTTCTTTGTATAAACTGCTTTCAACATTAATGGAAGATTTCCCAATTTCAATTTGGAATTGGGGGCAGACGTAGTCGTAGCGAGGACGATCGACGAACTGCCTGAACAAATATCGTGTTCTTGTCGCTTTTATCTTTTCATTTAAGTTCTGTTCATATTTGGTTATAATTGCAAATTGATCAACGATTCGAGTGTTAAAATTGTGAATTAAGAACTTGTATAAACATCACAATTCATCACACATTGAATTACTATCAATTTGATCATTATCACCAAGTGTTTGTGTTTTTGCTTCTTTCACTATTACTGCATTGCAAACATCGTTCATCATATAAGAAGTTAATCGATTTTCAAATTAGAGCGACATATTGATTCTATAGGGTATTCTCTTATCGTTTATCTCAAGTTGTTTAGTGGTTTTAACACATATACAATCGTTTCAATAGTGGTTCGGAATAGACGCGAGTCAATTCAGAACCGCTTTCACTTAAAGTTCAATTAACTCCGAAAAACTCTGAGAGATCTATTCACCCCCCTCTAGATCCTTAGGCCAGCGTCTAACAGCAACAACTCTAATGACAACAACCATTTTGACAGTATGAAAGTTAGCGTCATGATAATTGCAACAACAGCCTTTTTAGTTGTCGTCGACCTTGTTGGATGATTTGGTCTTCTTTTTATAGTTTCTCAAAAAAGACGTTGGAGGGAAAGAAGGTCTTTTTGATTTCCAACGACTAGTTCCCAATGGATAGAATCAAGCATAGATGCAGTACGTCTTTTTATTGTAGCTTGATACGTTGTTATGAATTGGTGGAAAATAGCTTTTGTAGAATAGTACACCTTTTTCGTCCTTTTATGGTAATGGAACGAAACGTTCATATGTACCTTGTACATAGTACTTCATAATGTTATCTTCTATTCTTCTTGAACTTCAGAGGCTGACAACATGAGTTGGAAGAAAGAAAATAAGCTTTTGAGTCTTCAGAGTCTTTCGAACCACGTCTTCAGAGTCTTCAGCACTTGGTCTTCAGTACCTTTTGTCTTCAGAAACATGAATCTTCAGAGCTTCAAGTGTTCAGAGTCTTTCATCACTTGGTCTTCAGATTGGTTTCTTCATACTTCGTATCAAAATCCTTTAAGAGTTATCAGATATGTGAGTATTTGAAAAACACGTCCTTTCAGTGTTTGAAGATACTTCTGATCTTCTAAGGCTTCACCTTTGATGTATTCAGAATCTTGACTATTTCTTCAGAATTAGAAGCAACAGCTTTTCTGATTAACAAATCTTTGACTTGTGAACTTGATTTGAAAGCTCGCTTGTTGATTTATGATCTTGGTGAAGAAACTCTAATAGAGTTCTTTCTTTTGATTACTTGTGACTTTTGAGGCAACAACTTATTTGAGAAGCACACCGTGACTCCACTTTCTGATGAACATTCAGTATTCTTCATAACTGCTGATGTTTCTTCAGAATCAAATGTAGATGATGTTTCTGAGGCACCTTGCTTGTTTTTGATGATTCTTCACGGACAACAATCTAGAATCTCTTAGAACACAATATCAGCACACTCAAGAAACTATTAGAAACTAAATTGTTACATACAAAATATATCTATTGTTTTCGTCAAAACATAGAGACTTACTAAAGCAACAAATCTTGTTCTAAAACATGCAAGTTCCTCTCCTCCTTAGCTACTTCCGTCCACTGTGATCCTCTCCTTGCTTGCCAAGCTCTCCCTTGCCATTGCCGCAACCTACTCCAATTTCCAATCACTTCAAGAATCGCACTCTACGGAGACTACAACTCCAACACCGTGACTGCTTCATCCAAACGACAACGGCACTACAACGACTACGATTATGCACAACTTCTCGATTTCACAGCCAGCGGAGAACATCGTCAAGAGAATCATAAAAAATCGATTCAAGAAACAGGGTCAGTATAAGTTTGATTCAAGAAATGCCATCTTCAACACATGTAATGTAATTCGATATTTGTTTACGCGTTAGTTTTCGACGTTGATACATTCGTTTATGCAGTCGAATCCTTGCGTAAATTATGCTTCTGTTTCGAATTAGTGTATACATCTGCTCGTGTTGCGACTTTATGTGTATATTCTACTTCTGTTTTGAATTGAATCCTTGCTCATTTTCTGCTTCTGTTCGAATCCAGCTCTTGCGTACACGCTATTTTAATTATAGTTATGAGCTTGCTTATTTGTTGTTGAAGATTCAATTGGAATTGCATATTGTGCTACGATTTTAATGTTGATCTCTTGCACACATTCGGCTTCGGTTCTGAATTAATTCCTAATATATTGGCTGCTTATATTTCGAATCATAATTGTGTATTGGCCTCTGTTGTGAATGTTGCCATGTACTGACACGGTTTCGAAGTGTATTGTTTGCGTATTCGTTGCGGTGTCGAATGTTAATTCTTACAATTTATTTTTCGGTTTAAGGAGATAATGCCACAGAGTTGTGATTATCTGCTTTTGATTTAAACTCTTATGTTCTGCCCCAATGTTGAATGAGTTCTCACGGCTTCGACATTGTATTGCGTAAATTATGTTGCTTCAATGCTGATGCATGTGAGTTATATGTTTGATCCTGGCGTGTTTCTGTTTCAATCTTATGTATATATGTTGTTTCGGTTTTTAAATTAAATCCATGCATGTTTCCCGCTTCTATCCGCATCCAATTCTTGCATATACACTGCTTTGGTTTCGTGTTAATTTCCTGTACATTTGCTGCCACTGATTCGAATGACATTTCTTCCATATTTCTGCTGCTCGTTACGTGTTTCTGTCAATTTACATGATGCATGTTCCTTGCTCCCTATGATGTCGGTTCACATGTGTAGGATTCATGTTCATAACTTTGTAATATATGGTTATTTTATAGTGATACTTGATAGATGTTTGTAAAGCTTGTTTACTTTGATTCACGAATATGTGTAAGATTCATGTTCATAACTTTGTAACACATGTTTAGATTCACAATTTCAATTTGTTTGGTTCATTTCTTTTCATGCCATAATTATTCGATTAATGAGTACATGCTTGCCTTATGGTTGCTTACTTAGAGGCATGATGAGATCGCTACCTTATTATTGGGGGTTGTTGCATTTGTTCTTTGACTTGAAGACGTTAACACACTTGCGGCACTGAGCTTACTTGTAGCTAGTCATTGGATTCTTTGTCATGATAAATAGATAATAAATGGAAACTTGTTCATTACTTTTAGTTTTTGTCTTTAAAATTTAATTGGAGTTTTTTCTGTTATTTTCGATTGAGGTTGAATAAACCTATAATTCTCTAATCACTTGCCTTGAGTTATGTTGTTGGAGTATTATGTTGTTGTATTGCTTGGAGAAGCTTCTGACACTTTTTTCTTGCTCTGATTGCGCGTAGTGAAGACGTAACGGACGTTCTCCATTAGGTATCATCATCATGGTTGTCAAACTCGCGGGTAGACCCATAAACTCGTACGAGTTTACGAGTCTAGGAAGCATAAACGAGTAGACTCGCATATAGAATCATTTTTTATAGACTCGAGTAGACTCGGGTAGACTCGCACAAACTCGTATAGACTCGCGAGTCTTTAATGAGTTTACGAATCTATGAGTTTTTTATTTTGTTTCTTTAATCCAATAAAGGTCTGAATTCCAGAAAAGATTTAATTTTTAGTTTTTTAAAAATTCTTATTTTGTTTTGGTTGTACAAGAATTATAAAGTCTCTCTCTCTCTTTCCTAGTCTCTAGTACGAGATTTCTATGGAAATATTGTCATACCCCAAAATTTGCCTCCCATATTTCATTCACAATGATTCAAAGTTCAAGAGTTTCATCAGTCATTCTCCTAAGCAAGAGACTCCTAAAGCTAGGGTTTGGTACTCTCCTGAGGGAATTAGAAAAAACAAGATCTCTAATGAAGTTCTCCATGGCCCATTAGGATCCAAGATACCTCTATGTCAAAAGTCAAGGCCCAAATCCAAAGTTTACTTGTTCAAACAGCTCAGATGATCCATAGTCAACTAGGTTGACTTAAAAGTCAACCATGGTCAAAGCATAGTCAAAACCTCTGATTTTCGGTCAACATCAAGTATGGGAGATTATATCCATCATTTGATCAAAGGTTGATCATGATTCATCAATAGAAACTCAGAAATGAACAAATGCAAAAAGGTTCAAATTAGGGTTTCTTTAGGAGAAAGTCAACTCAACTTTGACTGGCCATAACTCTCACATGGAACATCAGAAATTCCCCACTCAATTCCTATTTGGAAGGAAATTGGATTCTCTACAACTTTGTCTCTCACAAGCCAAGGCCAGAAATGCTTCATTTGGAAGATATAACATAAAAGATTATAGGTCCTTTTCAAAAGTCAACCAAAGACAGTTTTTTGTCAAAAGACATATCATCAAGATAAAATCTTCAAATGAAAAATATGTTCCAAATTGGCTTATAGAGGGCATCTTGAGGTTTACAAAAAGTCCTAGAACTCCTTCATAGCTTAAAAATTGAGGGAGATATGCCTTGTCAAAGTTGGGTAATTTTGGAGGCAAAATGTGAAATAAAAGAGGTTCAAATTGGGATTTTTTGCAAGTGGGCCTATCTTTTTATGATTTAATCTTGGTCCACAAGTTATGTATGTTATCCAAACCATGTGCCACGAATTTTAGATGATTACTTGATTTTATATGATTTTTATTTCATTTAAGAATGATTTAAAATGATTTAATTAAAGGAAAAATCAAATATTATGTTAAAGTGTGCATATTGATCAATTCCAAACTTTGCAAGAGTGGATTCAAAGAACATTGGGCTTCAATTTTTAACCTAATCTCATCTCCTATAAGTAGAGAACATAGTGAACATGAATAGGGGTTGAAAAATTGGGTCAGAAATGCACAACCAAGAACAAGAAAATTCATCCAAAACTCAAATTAGGTTTGGGAGAATTAGGCCATTACAAAGAGATTTAAAGGTTGCAAAAGATTCCTTGGATCATTCTGAAGCTGTGTGGATCATTGCTCTGCATCAACACCCCCAGAATAACCTCCAATAAGCCACGATAAGTTGTTTTAGATTCAAGGTCGATTACAAAGATTCACGCATTCATATTGAATTTGGTTTGCATATTCTGTTTTGTCTTGCTGTGGTGATTGTTTCTGGGCAAGAAATTCATTGTTTGTATGGTTTGATCGTGAATCACCATTGTTGACCGACCTAGGGTTCTTGAACTCAAAATTGGGGTTTTCTGTTAGGGGTGAAATTAGGAGCAATTAGGATCACCATTGGATTCGTAACACTTGGACGAAGGAAATATGAGGGTCGCGAAACATTTATACGTATATATATGTTGTTCGTTATTTTGTAGGTGGGTTTGCAACAAACAAATCTCTAGCAGATTCCTAGCTAATATTGCAGAGAAACTCAGGTCTGGGGACGAAGATGATTGCGTGGCACTACGCCACTGGTCTGTTTGAATATTCGCGCCAGTTTCCATGCGTTTCTTTTAATATTATATATAATATATTGTTAGTGTTATTCAAACGACTGAATGGCATAGCTGGAGTGGTGGGAGCGCTTGTGTGTGTCTTTAGGGTCCAGGGTTCGATCCCTGGCCCTTTTCTATATTTTTTTACAAAAATTTGCTTTGTTATCCCATGTGCTTCATGCTATAGGGCTCACCATGCATCCTCAAATCTGAACCATCCAGTCACCATTGCCTTAGATCCAATGACCCATAATTGATCCCTATACCATGAGCCTTCCTGCCTGCCATACTAAATCAAAACCCTAATTAATTAATTTATTTTAATTAATTTATATATTTTAGTTAATTCTCTTTTTAATATTTATTTAATAATAAATTATTTTCTTAAATAAATTAATATATATTATAAATATCAAATTTCTAACTTATTGATTCGTTCCGATTAAATCCATTAATCTTGATGGGCAATAATCGATTTTCTTAAAATATTTATTTAAATAAGATAATAAGTTTTATTTGGCTAAAACGTTTCAACCATTTTTATTGGTTGCGATGATTAGCCTATTTTCCTCATTTTAATTCATTATTATTTTTAATCGAATCAATCGATTACGAGGGATAATGATACAAATTAAATCATTAAAATTTCTAAAAAATACTTTTATTCGTCATTAGTGATAATTGAATCCATCAATTAAAATTGGTAACGGTACAACTACTAATCTTTTAACTATGGTGATCAAATCCATTGATCGTTGCGGTTAATAGTACATATTAAAATCAGGGTTGTACGCTCAAATCCTAAAACACTTCCCTAAAACCTTTTCAAAACTACGGATTTTCATCCTTTTCAATCAGGCAATTCAAAATGCCTTTCAAAGCACAACTTCTAAAACTACGATAGGCCATTCAAAAAGCCTTCAAACCATATCAAATCAAATTCTAATCCTAAGGGCGTACAACCCTTCCCCGAACTACGTAGACTCTGGTCCTCCATAAGGAGGTACGTAGGCACTTGGCAACAAGGCGAGTCCCCTCCCCCATAAATCTCATTTTTCCCGATTTTATTTCTTTAATCATGAACCTTTAATCTTGATAATCTTGCCGTTTACCCTATTAACTTTCTGTCACCTTTCTTTATGTTAGCCATAAATATTAACCCTATAGTGCAAACCTTGGGAAAGGGTTGAGGGTGCCTAACACCTTCCCTCGACCTGAATATAGTATCTTATCCTGAATCTCAGTAATTGTGTAAAGGTTTCCTATTCGCCTTGGTAGAATAGGAGGCGACTCTAAAGGTTAATTTTAGGGAAGGTTGCTACAGCTGGCGACTCTGCTGGGGAAAAACACTTAATGGTGAATACTGTGCCCCTATAGGTTTTGGCAGGGTTTAGGTTTGGCAAATTTTTAGGGTTTGGATAATTTACCATTTTTAGGGTTTGTAATTATTTTTATATTTAATTTGTTTATTTGTTTATTTTTGTCTAAAAATATTTAATTGTTTATGTTAATATATTTATATTTAACTGCCTGGTTGTTATTTTTATATATGCATTGATGGGTCATATATTTGTGTTAAAACCTAAGTGTGGGAGTCATCCTTAAGACCAGGGGGGACTTGAATCGCCTACGAGTCTTATTGATAACTCCACTTAGAGTGGGTTGAATATTCGGAAATGTCCAAAATGAGGCTTGACTTTGTTGAGGGCAGGACTGAGTATTCAGCTGATCTCTCCGAGAACCTACCCCAAAAATTCGAACCTCATTGGATAAAATGAGTTGTTCTAAAATCCAAAGAGACAAAAAGTCTCGGAGGCTACGAATGACCCTATGAGACCCGTGTCTAGGACATACCCATGGAAATGGTAGGCTCCCTAGAGCCGCTACGTCAAACCTATGAACCTAGGGCCTATGTGATTATGTGCTATATATATATGTTGTTTATTATTTGTTTGTTATTTCTTTATTTTTTTTTCCATTCATCATGCATCATGTTCATTCTTGCATCATTTCTTATTCAAAAAAATAAGAGAGATAAAAAAAAAGAGATTTATTATATTTAATCCATAAATGTGGATAAGACATAAATATGAATAAAGCATATCATTCATGGCATGCACATCATTTCCATGGAATTGAGAGAAGATTTCTCTTTTATCTCCAGAGCAAGGGATCATTGGGAAGGATAACCTAACATCCCGATCGTCTTATCAAACAAGATTTTAGCAAAAGAAATCAATGGATCAGCTAGAACAGAATCAAGCCGCCCTTCGTGAGGAAGTGGATCAACTAAAGGTTAGCATGGAAGAGGTTAAAGGAGGTATGGCTCAGATGCTAGGATTCATGAAGGCCCTCCTAGATAAACAAGGAAAGGCAAAAGAGGTTCAGTCTGGAGATACCCTGGTCCAGGATGAGATCCCCAACGACGAAAACCCGCTGCTAGGATTTGTTTCAGGCTTTGGCCCGGCTAAGGAAGGACCTCAGGTCCGATCTGTCAGGAGAGCTATCCAATTCCAAGAGAAAGGAGAGACCTCTCAAGAAGGATTTGTCCCCACTCCACAAACGAAAGGGACAACCCGCACAGTTCGCATTCCTGCTAACAATGTCCCTAAGGATGATGATCACCTGGATCTACAATACGGAGTACAAGAGGTGGACAACACAGACCAAGCACCTCAGACACAACAGTCTATTCCTAACTCTAGGGAAGACTCCAAGGACAATGAACAAATCAAGGCTCTAGAGAAGAGACTAAAAGTGGTAGAAGGATACGATGTCTTTGGCGTGGATGCCTTCGAAATGAGCTTGGTCTCAGACTTGACTATCCCACACAAATTCAAGATTCCTGACTTCGAGAAATACAAAGGACTCACATGTCCGAGGAATCACTTGCGCATGTATGTGCGAAAAATGGCTGCTTATGCTCACGATCAAAAGCTGATGATACACTTCTTCCAAGATAGCTTAAGCGGAGCATCTATTGACTGCTACATGCAATTGGAGAAATCCTATATCCGAAGCTGGAATGATCTTGCTAACACATTCTTGAAGCAATACAAGTACAGCCTGGACATGGCACCCAACCGGATGCAATTATAAAATATGTCACAGAAGAAGGATGAATCATTCAAGGAGTATGCCCAAAGGTGGAGGGAAATGGCTTCTCGAGTCCAACCTCCCTTGATGGAAAAAGAACTGGTGGACATATTTATGGGCACTTTGCAAGGACCGTACTACGACAAGATGGTCGGAAGCATATCTTCAGGGTTCTCGGACTTGGTTGTCATCGGTGAGAGGATTGAAAATGGGATCAAAAATGGGAAGATACAAGGGGCACCCTCAGGTTCCTATCACACAAAGAAGTCATATGACGGAAAAAAGGAATCCAACAATGTGGGGGCAATCCTGGTTAATCAGACCCCAGTACTACAACGAAAGGACCAGCAAAAGCAACAGGGTGACCAACGCACCTGGAAGGCCAAGCCAAAACGATCATTTACCCCATTGCTCATGTCACTGTCTCAAGCTTTGCAACGTCTGCTCAGTCAGAACTTGGTAACTCTGCTACCTCTATACTCAGCTCCAGCTAACCCCGCTCCTGGGTACAAGCATCATGCCAGGTGCGCTTATCATTCAGATAGTCTTGGTCATGATACAGAGGATTGTGGACCATTGAAGCACAAGATCCAAGATTTAATTGAAGAAGGGCTCATTGAGTTTGAAGATCCTCGCAAGTCTAATGCCATAGGTGGTTAGAAGGAGGATTTCTTAGATCATTAGTTTCGTTTTCATTCGCAATTTCTTTCTGTTTGCTTAAACATTGGTCTTACGACATATGCTATGTACTTTACAATAATCATTAATGCATTGCTTACGTTTGTCTTGATTTATTCCTAGTGTTCTCACTATATTTAAAACTGTGTTTTTACCTAGTTTTCTTCTTTGTGATATTCAACTCTCGTTAAAGTTGTACACCTTTAGAGGGAGAATGACAAAAACGATACCACGATTTCAAACATTACGCTTTCGAACAGACCGTGTTGACGATGTACAGACATTGTTTCAATTCCTAAATAATGGAGATATAAGGATGTTAATCCCTCGTCAACCCCTTTGAGCCTAAAGAAGTAGGATTTTTCCTTCATATAAAATAAAACCCTTAATACATAACCTGGGGTAGGGTAGCTGCTCAGTTAACTTAATTACTCCAAAACTGTTCCTTTGAACATAATCACCGATGGTTCCCCGTCATCATTAAGTCCGGCAGTCAATAGCTGCAAAGAAAAAAGAAAGCAATGCAAGGGCCTGCTAAGTCAAAACCTATTAAGGAGACTCAGGCAAAATTGGGGCATCCCGCTGACTGTAGTTTTAAAATGAACAGTTCAGGAAAAAGTTAGGGATAACAAAGTCGAAAAGAGGTCACTACATACCCTCGACAAAAGGAAAATATTACAAAAAAGGAGGATGACTGCCTTTGCAAATAAACTTTTGGTTTTTGAACCATCACAAATGTCAGTATTATAATTCCCCAAAGTCTTTTGGAGCTTAAATGCATAGTTAACTGAGCGTAGGACTGGAGAACATCACGAAGATTGGGATGGGTGCAAATAAACTTTGAGCCATTATCCTTTGTTTCTTAAAAGCGTGAACCAGGCCACGTTACAACCCTTAAAAGTCCTAACTGAAGCATGGTTAGTTCGAAAGCATACTGTTACCAAAAGGTATCCCGACTCCTTAAGGTCTACTATAACTCTTGAGTTGATATCACTTTCTTACAAAAACAAAAAAAAACTTTGTTTTACTCAAAAATGTTTTTAAGCTGTCAAGACAGACGTATGCATTCGCATTTTATGAATTTCATTATAAAGCACACTTGTCTATATAGATTCAAATGTTTCAACATCAGGGAGAAGTTGCATGGGGCATGGCTAATGACTAAAAATCCTACCGACAGACGAAATAGCTTTAAAAGCATATCTAAAGAAGAAACATCTCTTACGCATGACTCAGAGGGCTAATGTGTACACATGGCATAACCCGTCGTTATCCCATTTATCTGGGGCAATTTAATCAAGATCCATAGAATCTCTCAAAGACGGTGAATAGCCCATGGGGCAAGCCCATTATCTGGGGGGCACGTTGCAAAGGTCACTCAGTATCAGATGGTGTCAATACCACTATCACACCCTTTTCAGGAGACTTTCTAGGTAGTTTTCTTTAAAGACGTCTCTTAACCTTTTCAAGTAGTCTTCTTCAAGACAGGTTCAAAAATCTCTTATCCTTTCTAGGAGCCTTGTTCAGATAGTCTTCTCTAAGACACATCTCCTCGTCCTTTCTATTTTCGATTCTTTTCAGATAGTCTTCTCTAAGACATATTCCTTCCTAAGAACCTTTTCTAGGTAGTCTTCAGTAAGACATCTCTTAACTTTTTCAGGTAGTCCTCTTTAAAACATCCCTTACCCTTTCTAGGAGCCTTTTTAGGTAATATTCTCTAAAATATCCCTCATCTTTTCCAGGAACTTTTCTAGGCAACTTTCTTTAAGATACCCGTCAACCTTTTCAGTTAGTCTTTCTTAAAACACGTTCGAATTTCTCTTATGCTTCCAAGAACCTTGTCAAAGTTTGTTTAAAGTACAGAGTTTTCTCTAAGACGGTCTCCCATCCCTTTCTAGGGTAATCTTCTTCAAGATGTCTTTTCCTAAGTTTTGTTTAAAATGCCACATTCCTTAAAACAGTCTTTATCCTCTATAGGAATCTTTTGACCCTCTTCACAAACATGTCGCCTTGAGCTTTGTTTAAAGCACAGTCTTGTTTAAGATAACTTCCTATCCTTTCAAGGAACCTATTCAGGAAATATCCCAGAAAACGTCATCTCATTCTGAGTATCCAACGAACTTTTGTCCATCGGATACGACAAAAAAAACGCATGGCTAATTCTGAAAAGCATCTGCTTCACATTCAAATCAACACTTAGCATCAAGGAGACCTCGAAATTGGTTTAATCAAAGGCAATCATTTCTGATAAAGACTCTTGAATGGGGAAACCACGTCCAGAGGGTTTTCCTAAAACAGGGGCATACAATCAAGGATCCTATTGACTGGGGCATATCTTTCAAGAATTCAAATACTGGGGCAGTGCATACCAGGTTCATGGCATGGCATGATAAAATTCGAGTTCCCTCTAAAAGATACTTCCTTCAGATTAAAGGGCACGTCTCTCAAAACTTCCGATGTTGGAGAGATCGCTCTCGTATCATACAAGGAGCGTTGTTGCGTAATTGGCCTTCTTACACCTGTATTACTTACAACCTACAATATGGGATTGTCATACATAACATACAAGGTTCTCATTTATTTTGATAATCTCATTACATGACACATGCATCATGACATTGCATAAAACTAACGCTACCTTTTCAGGTCACTTCATAATCAAAAGGAATATTACCATCCAAGTACGGCACAAATGCGATCGTATCAACGATTCAATCTTAACGCTCACAGATACAATTCTAATACCTCATTCCAAGTCTTTCTTCAAAGGCAATCCAGAAGCAATCAAAGAATTTCTTACCTTTCCAGGTAGTCTTGTCTAAAACGAGTATCAACCTTTCCAAGCAGTCTTCTCTAAGACCCTCCTTATCCTCTCTAGGTAGTTTTATTTAAGACGTTTCATATCCTTTATAGGAACCTGTCTAGGTAGTCTTCTTTAAGACGTTTCATATCCTTTCTAGGAACCTTTCTAGGTAGTTTTGTTTAAGACGTTTCATATCCTTTCTAGGAACCTTTCTAGATTAGTCTTGTTTAAGGCATATCATATCCTTTCTAGGAGCCTTTCTAGGTAAGTCTTGTTTAAGGTATCCCGTATCTTGACTAAGAGCTTTTCCAGGTGAGTCTTGTGTAAGACGTATCACATCCTTTCCAAGAACTTTTCTAGGTTAGTCTTGTTTAAGACATATCATACCTTTCTAGGTAATCTTCTTAAAACATGTATCCAATCCCTCCTTATCCTCTCCAGGAGCCTTTCTAGGTCAGTCTTGTTTGATACATATCAAAGTTAACCTTATAGTCTTGTTTAGGGCGTATTGTATCTTTCTAGGAACCTTTCTAGGTTAGTCTTGTGTAAGACGTATCCAAGCCTTTCTAGGTAATCTTGTTTAAGACATTTTCATATCCTTTTCGGGAACCTCTCTAGGTTAGTCTTGTTTAAGACATTCCATATCCTTTCTAAAAGCCTCTCCAGGTGAATCTTGTTTAAGACGTTTCATTTTTTTTAGGAGCCTTTCTAGGTGAGTCTTGTTTAAGACATATCATGCCTTTCTAGGTAGCCTTCTTAAAATATTTATCCAATCTTTTCTAAGACATACCTTGTTCCTTCAAAGAACTCCTTAGTCAGTCTTCTCCAAGACATTCTCCCTAAGATTTGTTCAAAGCCTAAGCCTCTTCGCATCAGCCTTTGATATACCCTATTCAGGAACCTCTCCAGGTAGTCTTATGTAAGACATTACTTCACATCTCCTCAGATCAATCAAAATGATCCCGGTATTAAAAGCATATGCTTTGGACAAGCATCTTGTCAAACAATTGGATGGCATCTTTAAGCCCATCTCAAAAACTGTTTCCTACACCAGCAACTGCAAATTTCTGGGTATTCTAGTGTTCAATCCTCTTCCACCATCAGATCGCGATAGGTTAACAAACCAATCTACCTCCTCAGGTTTAAGAAGATTGAACATGGGCAGCAGTCATACCCCAAAATTTGCCTCCCATATTTCATTCACAATGATTCAAAGTTCAAGAGTTTCATCAGTCATTCTCCTAAGCAAGAGTCTCCTAAAGCTAGGGTTTGGTACTCTCCTGAGGGAATTAGCAAAAACAAGATCTCTAATGAAGTTCTCCATGGCCCATTAGGATCCAAGATACCTCTATGTCAAAAGGCCCAAATCCAAAGTTTACTTGTTCAAACAGCTCAGATGATCCACAGTCAACTGGGTTAACCTAAAAGTCAACCATGGTCAAAGCATAGTCAAAACCTCTGATTTTTGGTCAACATCAAGTATGGGAGATTATATCCATCATTTGATCAAAGGTTGATCATGAATCATCAATAGAAACTTAGAAATGAACAAATGCAAAAAGGTTCAAATTAGGGTTTCTTTAGGAGAAAGTCAACTCAACTTTGACTGGCCATAACTCTCACATGGAACATCAGAAATTCCTCACTCAAAGCCTATTTGGAAGGAAATTTGATTCTCTACAACTTTGTCTCTCACAAGCCAAGGCCAGAAATGCTTCATTTGGAAGATATAGCATAAAAGATTATAGGTCCTTTTCAAAAGTCAACCAAAGACAATTTTTTGTCAAAAGACATATCATCAAAATAAAATCTTCAAATGAAAAATATGTTCCAAAGTGGCTTATAGAGGACATCTTGAGGTTTTCAAAAAGTCCTAGAACTCCTTCATAGCTTAAAAATTGAGGGAGATATGCCTTGTCAAAGTTGGGTAATTTTGGAGGCAAAATGTGAAATAAAAGAGGTTCAAATTGGGATTTTTTGCAAGTGGGCCTATCTTTTTATGATTTAATCTTAGTCCACAAGTTATGTATGTTATCCAAACCATGTGCCACGAATTTTAGATGATTACTTGATTTTATATGATTTTTATTTCATTTAAGAATGATTTAAAAGGATTTAATTAAAGGAAAAATCAAATATTATGTTAAAGAGTGCATATTATTCAATTCCAAACAGTATTAATGACAAATTGACAATATATTTTCGTGCATAATTGATTGGAGAAGATTGGTACAAAATTGGCCAAGAATAGTAACTTACCATTCATGAACAAAATCAAATCTCCCAAACTTTGCAAGAGTGGACTCAAAGAACATTGGGCTTCAATTTTTAACCTAATATCATCTCCTATAAGTAGAGAACATAGTGCACACGAATAGGGGTTGAAAAATTGGGTCAGAAACGCACAGCCAAGAACAAGAAAATTCATCCAAAACTCAAATTCGGTTTGGGAGAATTAGGCCATTACAAAGAGATTTAAAGGTTGCAAAAGATTCCTTGGATCATTCTGAAGTTGTGTGGATCATTGATCTGCATCCACAACCCCAGAACAACCTCCAATAAGCCACGGTATGTCGTTTTAGATTCAAGGTCGATTACAAAGATTCACGCATTCATATTGAATTTGGTTTGCATATTCTGTTTTGTCTTGCTGTGGTGATTGTTTCTGGGCAAGAAATTCATTGTTTGTATGGTTTGATCGTGAATCACCATTGTTGGCCGACCTAGGGTTCTTGAACTCAAAATTGGGGTTTTCTGTTAGGGGTGAAATTAGGAGCAATTAGGATCACCATTGGATTCGTAACACTTGGACGAAGGAAATAGGAGGGTCGCGAAACATTTATACGTATATATATGTTGTTCATTATTTTGTAGGTGGGTTTGCAACAAACAAATCTCTAGCAGATTCCTAGCTAATATTGCAGAGAAACTCAGGTCTGGGGACGAAGATGATTGCGTGGCACTACGCCACTGGTCTGTTTGAATATTCGCGCCAGTTTCCATGCGTTTCTTTTAATATTATATATAATATATTGTTAGCGTTATTCAAACGACTGAATGGCATAGCTGGAGTGGTGGGAGCGCTTGTGTGTGTCTTTAGGGTCCAGGGTTCGATCCCTGGCCCTTTTCTATATTTTTTTACAAAAATTTGCTTTGTTATCCCATGCGCTTCATGCTATAGGGCTCACCATGCATCCTCAAATCTGAACCATCCAGTCACCATTGCCTTAGATCCAATGACCCATAATTGATCCCTATACCATGAGCCTTCCTGCCTGCCATACTAAATCAAAACCCTAATTAACTAATTTATTTTAATTAATTTATATATTTTAGTTAATTCTCTTTTTAATATTTATTTAATAATAAATTATTTTCTTAAATAAATTAATATATATTATAAATATCAAATTTCTAACTTATTGATTCGTTCCGATTAAATCCATTAATCGTGATGGGCAATAATCAATTTTCTTAAAATATTTATTTAATAAGATAATAAGTTTTATTTGGCTAAAGCGTTTCAACCATTTTTATTGGTTGCGATGATTAGCCTATTTTCCTCATTTTAATTCATTATTATTTTTAATTGAATCAATCGTTTACGAGGGATAATGATACAAATTAAATCATTAAAATTTCTAAAAAATACTTTTATTCGTTATTAGTGATAATTGAATCCATCAATTAAAATTGGTAACGATACAACTACTAATCTTTTAACTATGGTGATCAAATCTATTGATCGTTGCGGTTAATAGTACATATTAAAATCAGGGTTGTACGCTCAAATCCTAAAACACTTCCCCAAAACCTTTTCAAAACTACGGATTTTCATCCTTTTGAATCAGGCAATTCAAAATGCCTTTCAAAGCACAACTTCTAAAACTACGATAGGCCATTCAAAAAGCCTTCAAACCATATCAAATCAAATTCTAATCCTAAGGGCGTACAACCCTTCCCCGACTACGTAGACTCTGGTTCTCCATAAGGTGGTACGTAGGCACTTGGCAACAAGGCGAGTCCCCTCCCCCATAAATCTCATTTTTCCCGATTTTATTTCTTTAATCATGAACCTTTAATCTTGATAATCTTGCCGTTTACCCTATTAACTTTCTGTCACCTTTCTTTATGTTAGCCATAAATATTAACCTTATAGTGCAAACCTTGGGAAAGGGTTGAGGGTGCCTAACACCTTCCCTCGACCTGAATATAGTATCTTATCCTGAATCTCAGTAATTGTGTAAAGGTTTCCTATTCGCCTTGGTAGAATAGGTGGCGACTCTAAAGGTTAATCTTAGGGCAGGTTGCTACAAATATGACTCCAGAATTAAAGAGGTTTGCAATTTGTGTCCAAAGCTTAACTTGTAGATCCCCTGGTTGTGAACGGAATTGGAGTAATTGTTATTTGTTTCTTTATAGACTTTTATTTTAGAAACATTGAGTTGAACTAATGTTTACTTTGCAAGTTCATTCAAAGAGAAGAAATATGTTGCATGAAAAAGATAAATAATTTGGTTTATGCCATATGCAATTTGAAGTTGAAAAGTAGAAAAGAAAAATTAAAGAGTGTTTTTATTTTATTTTAAGATATTCATCCAGATGATGAAAGGATAACTGAAGCTCCTGATGAAGAAAATGTACAAACTGCAGTTCTTGTTGAGCAAGATGTTGTTGTTAACAATGTTGTGTAAGCTGATGTTGTTGTTATTAATGTTATGCAGTGGTGGGGTGACAATGTTAAGTTAGGTGGAAGTGAAACTTGAAGCAATCCAACAATGGTTAATGATGAAGTTGATTCATCTGGGGTAGAGTTTTATGATGATACTCAAGATACCAATGAAGAAGATTGTGATGATATTGGTGGTGATGATTTCACTGGAACTTTCGATGATTGTAGTCTTTAGAATATCTGTTTTATGATTTTTTTTGCTTTATGTAGTAGCCAATTAAAAAGATATTAATACTTTAAGTCTTTAACTACAGACTCTGCTATTTTATTTGTTTTATTTTCGAGTTTTTGCTAAGAAATTTTTTATAGAGTATGATATTTAAATTTTAATGCTAATTGGCGCTATATATATATATATATATATATATATATATATATATATATATATATATATATATATATATATATATATATATGGAGCATATCAAGTGAGAGCATTTTATAATGAGAGGTGAGAGGAATAAATATCAACTATTGAATTCATCAAGAGAGAGAAACTAATAGTCTCATTAATGTATTAACATTCTCTCTCTTGATGAATTCAATGGTTGATATTTATTCCTCTCATCTCTCATTATAAAATGCTCTCACTTGATATGCTCCCACACACACACACACACACATATATATATATATATATATATATATATATATATATATATATATATATATATATATATTATGAGGTAATTACAAGTGTAAAAATTTTAGGAGTGTGTCATATATGTGTCACTTACAGGTTTTTGAAAGTAATTTTTGATTTTCCATAGATTCGTACGAGTTTGCGAGTCGAGTCTATAGACCCTTTACGAGTCTAAGTAGACTCGCGAGTTTGACAACCTTGATCATCATAGCCTTATTTTATTCCTTATTATTGCATCATTTTCAATTAATCTTGACATGAGAAGTAGGATAGAGATGCATGACTGGAAGTCCTACACGTGGTAGGCACTGTGTGCTGGTAGCCTAGGCTTGTTTACCTCGTTTATTTATTTTGCTGTGAACGATGAGTCACACAGCCTTGCATGTTTGTTGTGATCACGACTTCGTTCCTGTTCCCCCTTTGTGTGTTACTTGTACACTCCCCTGGCTTGTCTATTACCTTTTTAGACATTTATTTTGTGGTGTACGATGAGTCATTGAGTCTTTCCCATGGATGAAATCACAACTTCTTCCCTTTCCCCCTTTTGTGGTGTATGATGAGTCATTCAGTCTTTCCCATGGCTGAAATCACGACTTCGTCCCATTTCCCCCTTTTGTGTCGTACGATGAGTCATTTAGTCTTTTCCATGGCTGAAATCACAGCTTCGTTCCCTCTTCACCTTTTGCGGTGTACGATGAGTCATTCAGTATTTTCCATGGCTGAAATCACGACTTCGTCCCTTTCGACTTTGTCCGTTTTACTTGCAAAGGTGGTCACCTAATTGCATGAGTTTTGATTTGGTTACTTGCTTAGGTGTTCGCCTAATTGCATGTTCACATTTCTTTGTCTACTTGAATATTTGTTGCTTGAATTGATGTTGATACATGTTCAACTTTCTGCTTGTGCAATGTTATGATGTCTTGATCTATGCTTAGAGAATTTCTCATTCATGTTGAGATACTGCCCCTATGCCTTTCATTTAAGGAATTTGACTCATGTTCATTTCTTGTCTTGATTTTGTTACCATGTGCTAAACTTAGTTGTTGCTTGTTCAACTTTGAACCCTTTGGTATAGTTCCTTCTTGTAACACCCCAAATCTACCCCGCAATTATAAGCTAAAATCAGAGTGCATTTAAAAATATTCATCAAAGATGGGATGTCACAATTCGACTTAACCAAACAAACATACTTATATTTGATTTAATAAAGATACATAGCATTCGGAACAACACTTCTTTCACCACTTACAACTTAAACTTATAAACACCTTTCAATTCAATTTAACATAAATGTCATCATAGAATACAATAATCAAATAATAAAGACTAATCCCCCCCCCCCCCGAGTGCTACGTATCAAAGCAATGGACACCAACTCGACTAGCCATAAAGCAACATAAAGACTTCACATCAATAACCTCGAACATCCACGACTAATCTTGAGTACCTGCCCATTTCCCATGGTAGGAGAAATATCAGCAAAGGGGTGAGATATCTTACAATATAAAGGAATGCATGATAAATAATTTCACCACTTCGCATCACATAACATCTTAGAGGTATGGCATCACATAACATCTTAGAGGAATGCATGAATATTATTCCCAATAATATTCCCCAACTACAATTGCTCCTTAACTTAATTAATACCAACTCGTAATTGTATTTCTCCGACTAATCCGACCACAACTTAACTGCTCAAATTAACATATTAATCCAAGTTACGCCTTTAGAATAATACCGATCAATATCGACTTCGACTAATTCCAACGAATAAATCCTTGATTTAATTTAATTAAATAATTAATTAAATTCGGGGCGTTACAACTCTCCCCCACTTAGAATATTTTAGTCCTCGAAAATCCATCCGACATAACCGTCCTCAACTTCGCTTCCGATTCTCCAATTCTCAATCGCGTTAGACAAACTTCGACTACCAAAATAACTCAATCTGACTTAAATCCAGCGTCAATTATTCGACATCTCAACGGCATACTCGTTAACAACTTACCAACCAACTCGGGAACCCCCCCCCCGGCTTATCAATACTTATGGTAGCAACAACCTTAACTCGCTTATACATGGAGATACAATCTCACTTCATTAACTTAGCAACAGAGTCATCACTGCTCAACAATACCTTGACATATGATCCTTAAGGTAGTACCAACCATAACCTTCTCATACTTGGGTGTTTAACACCTTGCCATTATCGTAATAACATAATTCTCAACACCAGAACACACACGTACTTTCATTCCCTTAATTATACATGCCGATCTTTAACTAACACCAACAGCTCTATCTCCGCCTCGTCATATCACCCTTATAAGTTACATCAACATAGCCAGCATAATAAACTCAGTCATAGTACAAAATATCACTTCTTACTTATAGAGTCCAACAACAATATCGCGACAACGGAAACCAACTCACTATAACATCAACTTAACAAGATTACTCGACGAATACACCCAACTCCACCATCAACTAACATCCCTTATATCATCCTTATAAACTCGGCAAGTATTCACGAGAAAATACCATATTCTGGCACATCGTCCTTACCTCAACATCCACCAACTCAAACATGCAGATCAAGACATACCATTCTCCTAGGCTTCTGATACTTGATTTTCCATCTCTAACAAACACACATGCATGACAACTGCGCCACATTACACATCCGCTGCGCAACTCTGATAATCCATCTTAAGTCACCGTCCACGTTAAATCTTTCCATCAATTGTATGGTTCACAACTCTTAATCTAGTTCAGACTTCCTTAAACATCTGTCACAAAATCGTTGTTCACTCGACATTCTCAATCCCTCACTTTGCGACGTTATCTCACCTATAAACCAGCTTCTCCGACTTGTTCATTACCTCTCAACTATTCATGGATATTTTTCCGTTAATTTCCACCAACTAGAGAACAACTATCTTCACGACGTAACATTCATCCCTTTATGAACTATCAAGCTAGCAAGATACGTCTATGCCATCCAATCACGATTTCGTCTACTATCAACAAGTGATTAAGGGTGATCAAGTCCTCAATTTGTCAATAGATAGCCGACAACCATAATGGAGTATAAACCATCATTACCAACATTAATAATATTCTTTTCCAACTTGTACTCATATCACCAGAAGTACTATAATTCCATAATTCAATAATCTTCCAAAATCATCCGAAAATGCTAACACCGACGTCTTGCAGCTACCTTCTAAAACACCTCTTATGATACATCAGAACAAAAATTCATGTACACCATTATTAACATTTCTTATTATTGAAATCAAACTCATCTCTGCGCACTTCCAGCTCTTACTCGCCCTTCAGAAAGTTTCAACAACTTCAATAGCTCCTACCACTATCTCAATCACTTACAATAATCCTACCGCAAGGTCTACCGCAATACTTCACTTAATTACTGATCCAACATCGACATCTTACGCAAGGTTGCTCAACCAACAACTTCACAGTCCATCAGCAGCACTGGAATATCGCACCTTCTAAATTCCATCTTTTAGAATTTATTCTCATTACTTACAGTTAGCTTCAGACACATCAGGAGCTTGCACCATACTCGCATACCAACAACCTCTACATAGCTCCTCATCCTTCGAGAAGTGAACATCAAAAATTCCTGCTCATCCTCTTCCTCAAGATGCTCCACTTAATTAGCAACAAAAATCTTAAATCCAAGTCATCTTTGATTCAGGAAACAACAAACTCCAACAACACTTGTACTGTCGCCCTCAGCAGCATACTACATCCTACAACTGAAACAGAACCGAGAAGTATAACTTCTCTCCCACTTAGCTTCTAACCAACTTCTGCAAACAAACAATCAGAAGAACAACAAGTACCAATAGTGTTTCACACACTCGTCGTGTACACGGGAATAAACATCATTAGACAACATTGGTCGGACAGACCGACCTGCTCTGATACCACTTTTGTAACACCCCAAATCTACCCCGCAATTATAAGCAAAAATCAGAGTGCATTTAAAAATATTCATCAAAGATGGGATGTCACAATTCGACTTAACCAAACAAACATACTTAAATTTGATTTAATAAAGATACATAGCATTCGGAACAACACTTCTTTCACCACTTACAACTTAAACTTATAAACACCTTTCAATTCAATTTAACACAAATGTCATCATAGAATACAATAATCAAATAATAAAGACTAATCCCCCCCCCCCGAGTGCTACGTATCAGACCAATGGACACCAACTCGACTAGCCATAAAGCAACATAAAGACTTCACATCAATAACCTCGAACATCCACGATTAATCTTGAGTACCTGCCCATTTCCCATGGTAGGGGAAATATCAGCAAAGGGGTGTGTGGACCTCCGTTTTTTCTCGGGCCATACCTCTGAGCGGGAGAGATACGTGAACTGACTCTTTTTTATCGCTTTAATGCTTTCGCCACCGACCTTTTATTTTATCCAATTAAAGAAAGGTTTATAAAAGAAACAGAAAAAAGACCTTTAAGAAATTCTGGGTAAGGGGGTAGGTTATACAAAGGGAAGGTGTTAGCACCCTTTGTATCCATGGTTATCCATGGGCTCTTAAGTTTGCTTAGCTCACTTGTTTTTCGATCACTTTTCAATTGCTTTAGAATGCTCATATGTGGTTTCAAATACCTTTGTAAATTGAATTTTGTAATGATCCTTGTGCGGATGTATACAAAATGCTTGTTTATCTTTTGAAAGATGTTTTGAAAAGAACGTTAACTTTGTAATGATCCGTGTTTGGATGTATACAAAATATTGTCTTTTTGGAAAGTTTTGTTTTGAAAAACAACAGTGTATGAGAATTTTGTTTGTTTTGATTTGAGCAAGCAAACTAGGAGGTCTACCCTGAGTTGTAAGGTCTTTATCCTTATTTCCTTTAAAAATCTATCCTTTCACCGGATACAAACAAAAGGTTCGATTTTGTACTCGAAACAGTAGAATTTTGACTTTGATTTTGAAAAGAATGAGAAGGGATTACCTTAAAAGGTGCAAGTGTGATTGTGTTTGTATTCAGATATTTTATTTTTGAAGTTAGTGATCTAACGGTTCAATTTTATCTTTGACATACACGCAGTTTATATTTGCTGGAAATTAAAATGCGGAAATGTAAAGTGCGGAAAGTAAATCTACGCTATTACATCGATTGTGCAGGAAATGTAAACTAGCCTATTTACATGATTTTGACAACCTATACATTTATCTAGGAATTTAAATTGCAAGAAAAATAAAAGGCATGTTTTTGGATTTTTTAATGATTTATTTTAATTATGATTAATGCATGATTAATTAAAATAAAATGAGGGAAAAGATGAAAATAAATTTTAAACCTAAAAATTAAGTTCAAAATATGTTCAAAATGCTTGTTAATTAATTTTAAAACAAAACTAATTTTTTTGGAATTTTTGAAATTGATTTGAAGTTTATTAAGTTAATTAAGACATAATTATGCAAATAATTATACAAATAATTAAACTTAAAGAGAAAATTATCCTAAATATGTACAAAATTAGTTTATAATATATAAACAATATTTAATATAAAGAACAATTTTTTTATGATTTTTGATTGGTTAAGAATAATTAAAAAGCAAATATATAAATATATACTAATTAATTATGCAAAATATTGGAATTATGAAGAAAAATAAAATATTTTTATTTCAGAAAATAATATATTATTTTAAAAGTCTAAAAATATTTTTTGTGTATTTTTTGGATTTTTGAAACTATTTTTAATTAATTTAACAAAGAAATTAAAATAAAAATAGAAAATAAAAGGATACTAATCAGATGTGGTATGCATGTGAGGGAACATGATGTAGCTGCATGATCTGGCGCGTTGGATTAGGAGATGGATGATCAGATGGTGGAAAGCATGAGGGACCATAGCACGTGGAACACCTGCAAAACACTGAATCCAAGGTCAGTTTAAAAAATCACGCGCGCGCCTCCCAGCCAATCAGAGGACGCCACGCATCATCTTCAACCTTCAGATGGGCTTTTACACCGTTCATTTGCAGGTGGTGTAAAAACTCCAATCTTTTACACCTGGTGATAATAGCGAATGCAAGCAAACATGAGTATAAATTTGGCGTGATGCCATGGTTAAGTTCGTATTGTTCACGCGAGTTTAATGGTGCTATTTAGAACTTGTAATTTTGCATGGATCATAAAACCCTAAATTTGAAAGTAAGAACCCTAAAATGGTGGTTCCTCGTATAGGTGTCCAAACTTCAATTAAGTTTCCAGAAATGATCTACACCTCAAACCAAATCCAAATATATGTCTACATCTTGCTAAATATGCGTGTGTTATGAGATACAAGTTGATTTTAGTTTGAACAAACCGTGGCTTGTGTAGCTCGATTTGTGAGGTTTCAGAGCTTGCAATTGATTGAGACACGTTCAATGATACTTGAGGATGATGTTTAAGTGTTTAGTTTGAATTGAAACAAGCTGGAAATTAAAATTCGAATTTTAAATTTCCTTGAAAGAAAACAAGTGATTACAAGTATGTTACACACTATGCTTAGGTTCTGATTTCTGTCTCTTTGATTGTGAAGTGTTATAGCCTTTATATAGACTATGTTGTGCTTAGAATTGAAGCCAAGAAGCATCTAGTTGCCTTTGTGGAATTCTTGATTCTTTATATTAAAAACCTTTGAATTATTGACCAAGTCTTCTTCTCTTCAATGCTCTTGCCTTGCTCTTCAATTCTCTGCAGAAAATCAGAGATTCCTTGGGTGAGTCATGCTTGGATTGTAAGCTACCCATTATCCATTCATTTTCCTTTTAATTTAATCTTAAAATAAGATAAAATTAAGCAAAAAATGGATAAAAAAAGTGTGGGCCTTGTCTTGGTCGTGGGAGGCACATAATATTATGGAAATGATGTTTGAACCATGAAAACTTGGCCCCATTTGGAAAAAATGCATTTTTGAGCAATGTTGGTTTCATGCATTTTCCCAAAATTTAGCCAACTTCAACAAGGTGTAAATCCCTCAATTTTTGTCATATGAAGGAGTTCTTGCACTTTTTGGAAACCTCAAAGAGTCCTCTAACCAATGTCTTTGGTCTCATGTCAAAATGATTTTTGATGCTCCTTGTGTGTCCTTTTGAAAAAAGTGTCTTTTTGTTGACTTTGAAAATGACCTGTAATGTCTTTGGTCATATTTTTCAAATGGTGAATGCAATGACCATGGGATCAATTGCATTTGAAAGATAATTGAATTTACTTCAAAATGAGCTTTGGTTTGAATTTTTTGGATGAAGGATGAGAGAGTTATGACCAGTCAAAGTTGAGTTGACTTTTCAGGCAAAAACCCTAATTTTGAATCTTAGGGTTTTGTTGATTTTTGATCTTTCCTTGATGAATTATGATCATCCAATGATCAAATGATGAATCCTTTGACAAAATATGGACTTTGACAAAAAATTTCATTTTTGACTGTCTGTTGACTTTTTTGGTCAAACGGGTCGTCTGTTGACTGTTTGAGCTGCTGACATTGCGTCTGAGTGAATTGAAGTTTGAAAATTTGTATGATGGTACTTTGAGATATATGGATGTGCATGAAATCCATTTGAGGTCTCAAAAGCTTGTTTCTCCTGTAAAAACAAGAAAACCCTAGTCAGGGACTGTTTGTGTAGGAGGTAGTTAAGCGTACCTGATTTTTGTGCAGTGTTGAGTCTCTGCTAATCGCGTGATATTCAGAAGACTTCTAGAACAAAAATCTTGGAATTTTGAATTGTAAAAGATTGATTTGATCGATGGTACAAAACACTGAGAATTGTACTGCCAGCAGTTTGGCTGTCAACTGACTGTTCAGGTATTGACGTAGCAGTTAGAGTGAAAAATCAACAGTCAAAGTTAATTTTCTTTTTTTTGTTTTTGTTTTATGTGAAAGATTAAAGTTTATTTACATGACTTGTAAAAAAAACACAGACATAATAAATAACTAATATTTACTGTACGCGAGCAAAATTACCGATAATAACCCTGAAAATCATTTAATGCACAGAAAAATGAATATTTGACTGGCAGAAAACACATAAAATATTATCTGAGTAATTAAGCAATATTATGACAAATAGTACAACATTTAATACTGACAGTACAAATATTACATACTATATTGAACAGTACGACGAATAAACGGTACATTTAAGAAATAAGAAATACGGCAAATTTTAAGAATGACGATTGATAACCCATGCTACAAATAGTAACATGTAGATGATTGGGAGCATAAGCATCCCAGGTCCACAGTGTTCCGGGCTATGTAGACAGAAGAAAGACATGATCACCGTAGCAATGGTGATGACCATAAGAAAACACGTTTCCCACCGCTTCGCCATTTTGTCGGGAAAGAAGAAAGGATGGATTATGAAGTAGAAATTTGAGAGATGAATTAGAATTTGATGTGAGATTTTTATGAAAAAATGAGAGGTATTTATAGAGTGGAAAGAAGGATAGAGACGTTGGGGAATGATGTGATTCCGTACAAAAGGAAAATTTGAGTGGAAGTGAGATTTGAAAGAAAGTGGAGATAGTGTTGGGAAAAAGAGAGATTTGATTTTTGAAAAAGAGATTTGAAAAGATTTTTGAAAATAATGGAATATAGTACAAAAATTAGTGGGAAACAAAAGATAATAATAATCTACTTATTACCAGTACAGTCTGAGTTTCCTGATTCTGCGCCTGCAAAAAGATTTAACTCTGTACCAATTGTGTCAGTGCTATTTATCTGTAAATAAATAAATAGCATGTGTGAAGTAATAAACAGTATTTGGCGTTTGCGTAAGAATAAATTCAACTGCAAGCCAAATTACTGTATAAGAAAAATTCTAAAAACTAAGTATTTCATATGTCAGGATATTTGTTGAAATAAAAATCCATGATTATATGAGACTCTTAATTTCCAGATTGGAGTTTTCTTGAAAAAAGATGTGGGCAAATTTTGGGGTATAACAGGGTGAGATATCTTACAATATAAAGGAATTCATGATAAATAATATAGGAGATATAGATCATACATAATTTCACCACTTCGCATCACATAACATCTTACAACAAGTTTCACCGCAAAACAACTTATCAATATAATACAACTTTCAAAACGGCAACAATATCATTAATCAGTTAAGACAACATATTCAAATTCACAATTATGCTATCATCATGTCACAACAACAGATCATCGACTCAACAATTCAAATAACACAATCAACTTATCGAATGGCAACAATGTCAACAATCAACAATGACAAAATATGCAATTCACAAGTAAGATCCCAACACATCACGATAAACATCTCATCATCAAGTCAACACATCACCACAAACATAATAAAATAAGACTCAAATGCAATTCACATGTGACTCGACTTATGCAAATGCATGTGGTACCATTTGGAGTAAAACTCCCACCGTCTCAAAATTTTCCATTGGGCACACCGTTGCTATTTGCCATCAAGGCCACCGTCGCTTTTGCCATTAAGGCCATCGTCTCTTTATGCAATGGATGTGACTCAATAAATGTAACATCCACACAAACACAACACACATAACTAATACGTCACAACATCATCTAAATCACCATCGAACATTATCAATATAATGTCGAACTTCAACAACAACAAAATCATCATCATTCATAAGAATGCATCACTTCTCAATCACGTCACTATGTTGCATCATCATACAACAGTAATTCACCTCAAAATACATCACAATAAAACTTATCAACATTGACCATTGGGTCTACGATAACGACAACAATTTCCACATACTAGCGACAACGACAACAAATTCATCATGTTAACAACAACCACAAATTCATCATATTATAACCAACAACATCAACACATTCATCATATTCCTTAATTCAAGTAATCATCATAATAAATTATATTCAATTTCATATATATTGTTAAGTCAACGCATGGCATCATCGTCGACTCATACATATCAAATACGCACAATTAATCGCATATAGCATACAACATCTTTATTAATCATGCATATCATCACATACATCATTATCTCATTCATCATAAGGAAGGTACTTATCATCATCTCAATAACATTGTATCATCATAAGAAAACATACATCAAGTTATACTACAACACAATTATGTCAATTCATCGCAAAGAGCATACTCTATTTGTTAACACAACATAGTTCATCACTTAATCCTAATAAACATGATAGGAAACTATATCATATGGATCATTTTATTGCATCATGGTTTAGCTCATTGCGTTAGCTTTCCAACACTTCGAACGGCGCCTAAAACGGAGTTACGGATCAAAAGTTACACCATTTCAAAGTTTAGAAAAAGTTCTGCAAAACAGGGTTCGCGGCGCCAACAAAGTTCGCGGCGCGAAATGAGTGAATCAAATATTCCTAAGTTTCTGCCAAGCAATTCGCGGCTCGAACAGTAGTTCGCGGCGCGAACTGGCAATTTCAGAAAATCCCAAATCTCAGAAAACAGCATGCGAATTTCATTCCAAAACACCTAAACTCAACCCAAATCAAGCTGAAAACACCAACCATCATGAACAACAATAGAATACATGTTATAAACACAAATACAACACATATTATGGATCTTCTAACATCATAACATCATTAAACACATAAAGACCCCAAATTCTACCCGAAAATATCATGCGAGAAATCAGAGTATTTTAAAAACTATCAACAAGCATTTGGGATATCACATTTACTTCATATAACAACTCATAAACAGATACATAGCACTTTAATCTCAGAGAAGCACAAAACAACTTATAACAGCTCTTAGACAAACCAACTTCATTTTAATATGCAGCGGAATCATAACATTCACTTTATAAACAAATCATCTTATTTAATCGGAAGCAACTTCAAACATCATAGTACTTCTCATTATCCAATTTGGAACTCAACAACTAAAACATGAACAACATAGAAACAACAATATAGACAACCCCCGAGTGCTACGTATCAGAGCGACACACCAACCGGACACGATGAAGCTACAAACTTCCACAGCTATACTTGAGTACCTGCCCATTTCCCATGGTAGGGGAAACATCAGCAGAAGGGGTGAGGTATCAAACAGTATAAAGGAATGCATGATAAGTAATATAGGAGATATAGATCATACATAATTTCACCACTTCGCATCACATAACATCTTACAACAAGTTTCACCGCAAAACAACTTATCAATATAATACAACTTTCAAAACGGCAACAATATCATTAATCAGTTAAGACAACATATTCAAATTCACAATTATGCTATCATCATGTCACAACAACAGATCATCGACTCAACAATTCAAATAACACAATCAACTTATCGAATGGCAACAATGTCAACAATCAACAATGACAAAATATGCAATTCACAAGTAAGATCCCAACACATCACGATAAACATCTCATCATCAAGTCAACACATCACCACAAACATAATAAAATAAGACTCAAATGCAATTCACATGTGACTCGACTTATGCAAATGCATGTGGTACCATTTGGAGTAAAACTCCCACCGTCTCAAAATTTTCCATTGGGCACACCGTTGCTATTTGCCATCAAGGCCACCGTCGCTTTTGCCATTAAGGCCATCGTCTCTTTATGCAATGGATGTGACTCAATAAATGTAACATCCACACAAACACAACACACATAACTAATACGTCACAACATCATCTAAATCACCATCGAACATTATCAATATAATGTCGAACTTCAACAACAACAAAATCATCATCATTCATAAGAATGCATCACTTCTCAATCACGTCACTATGTTGCATCATCATACAACAATAATTCACCTCAAAATACATCACAATAAAACTTATCAACATTGACCATTGGGTCTACGATAACGACAACAATTTCCACATACTAGCGACAACGACAACAAATTCATCATGTTAACAACAACCACAAATTCATCATATTATAACCAACAACATCAACACATTCATCATATTCCTTAATTCAAGTAATCATCATAATAAATTATATTCAATTTCATATATATTGTTAAGTCAACGCATGGCATCATCGTCGACTCATACATATCAAATACGCACAATTAATCGCATATAGCATACAACATCTTTATTAATCATGCATATCATCACATACATCATTATCTCATTCATCATAAGGAAGGTACTTATCATCATCTCAATAACATTGTATCATCATAAGAAAACATACATCAAGTTATACTACAACACAATTATGTCAATTCATCGCAAAGAGCATACTCTATTTGTTAACACAACATAGTTCATCACTTAATCCTAATAAACATGATAGGAAACTATATCATATGGATCATTTTATTGCATCATGGTTTAGCTCATTGCGTTAGCTTTCCAACACTTCGAACGGCGCCTAAAACGGAGTTACGGATCAAAAGTTACACCATTTCAAAGTTTAGAAAAAGTTCTGCAAAACAGGGTTCGCGGCGCCAACAAAGTTCGCGGCGCGAAATGAGTGAATCAAATATTCCTAAGTTTCTGCCAAGCAATTCGCGGCTCGAACAGTAGTTCGCGGCGCGAACTGGCAATTTCAGAAAATCCCAAATCTCAGAAAACAGCATGCGAATTTCATTCCAAAACACCTAAACTCAACCCAAATCAAGCTGAAAACACCAACCATCATGAACAACAATAGAATACATGTTATAAACACAAATACAACACATATTATGGATCTTCTAACATCATAACATCATTAAACACATAAAGACCCCAAATTCTACCCGAAAATATCATGCGAGAAATCAGAGTATTTTAAAAACTATCAACAAGCATTTGGGATATCACATTTACTTCATATAACAACTCATAAACAGATACATAGCACTTTAATCTCAGAGAAGCACAAAACAACTTATAACAGCTCTTAGACAAACCAACTTCATTTTAATATGCAGCGGAATCATAACATTCACTTTATAAACAAATCATCTTATTTAATCGGAAGCAACTTCAAACATCATAGTACTTCTCATTATCCAATTTGGAACTCAACAACTAAAACATGAACAACATAGAAACAACAATATAGACAACCCCCGAGTGCTACGTATCAGAGCGACACACCAACCGGACACGATGAAGCTACAAACTTCCACAGCTATACTTGAGTACCTGCCCATTTCCCATGGTAGGGGAAACATCAGCAGAAGGGGTGAGGTATCAAACAGTATAAAGGAATGCATGATAAGTAATATAGGAGATATAGATCATACATAATTTCACCACTTCGCATCACATAACATCTTACAACAAGTTTCACCGCAAAACAACTTATCAATATAATACAACTTTCAAAACGGCAACAATATCATTAATCAGTTAAGACAACATATTCAAATTCACAATTATGCTATCATCATGTCACAACAACAGATCATCGACTCAACAATTCAAATAACACAATCAACTTATCGAATGGCAACAATGTCAACAATCAACAATGACAAAATATGCAATTCACAAGTAAGATCCCAACACATCACGATAAACATCTCATCATCAAGTCAACACATCACCACAAACATAATAAAATAAGACTCAAATGCAATTCACATGTGACTCGACTTATGCAAATGCATGTGGTACCATTTGGAGTAAAACTCCCACCGTCTCAAAATTTTCCATTGGGCACACCGTTGCTATTTGCCATCAAGGCCACCGTCGCTTTTGCCATTAAGGCCATCGTCTCTTTATGCAATGGATGTGACTCAATAAATGTAACATCCACACAAACACAACACACATAACTAATACGTCACAACATCATCTAAATCACCATCGAACATTATCAATATAATGTCGAACTTCAACAACAACAAAATCATCATCATTCATAAGAATGCATCACTTCTCAATCACGTCACTATGTTGCATCATCATACAACAATAATTCACCTCAAAATACATCACAATAAAACTTATCAACATTGACCATTGGGTCTACGATAACGACAACAATTTCCACATACTAGCGACAACGACAACAAATTCATCATGTTAACAACAACCACAAATTCATCATATTATAACCAACAACATCAACACATTCATCATATTCCTTAATTCAAGTAATCATCATAATAAATTATATTCAATTTCATATATATTGTTAAGTCAACGCATGGCATCATCGTCGACTCATACATATCAAATACGCACAATTAATCGCATATAGCATACAACATCTTTATTAATCATGCATATCATCACATACATCATTATCTCATTCATCATAAGGAAGGTACTTATCATCATCTCAATAACATTGTATCATCATAAGAAAACATACATCAAGTTATACTACAACACAATTATGTCAATTCATCGCAAAGAGCATACTCTATTTGTTAACACAACATAGTTCATCACTTAATCCTAATAAACATGATAGGAAACTATATCATATGGATCATTTTATTGCATCATGGTTTAGCTCATTGCGTTAGCTTTCCAACACTTCGAACGGCGCCTAAAACGGAGTTACGGATCAAAAGTTACACCATTTCAAAGTTTAGAAAAAGTTCTGCAAAACAGGGTTCGCGGCGCCAACAAAGTTCGCGGCGCGAAATGAGTGAATCAAATATTCCTAAGTTTCTGCCAAGCAATTCGCGGCTCGAACAGTAGTTCGCGGCGCGAACTGGCAATTTCAGAAAATCCCAAATCTCAGAAAACAGCATGCGAATTTCATTCCAAAACACCTAAACTCAACCCAAATCAAGCTGAAAACACCAACCATCATGAACAACAATAGAATACATGTTATAAACACAAATACAACACATATTATGGATCTTCTAACATCATAACATCATTAAACACATAAAGACCCCAAATTCTACCCGAAAATATCATGCGAGAAATCAGAGTATTTTAAAAACTATCAACAAGCATTTGGGATATCACATTTACTTCATATAACAACTCATAAACAGATACATAGCACTTTAATCTCAGAGAAGCACAAAACAACTTATAACAGCTCTTAGACAAACCAACTTCATTTTAATATGCAGCGGAATCATAACATTCACTTTATAAACAAATCATCTTATTTAATCGGAAGCAACTTCAAACATCATAGTACTTCTCATTATCCAATTTGGAACTCAACAACTAAAACATGAACAACATAGAAACAACAATATAGACAACCCCCGAGTGCTACGTATCAGAGCGACACACCAACCGGACACGATGAAGCTACAAACTTCCACAGCTATACTTGAGTACCTGCCCATTTCCCATGGTAGGGGAAACATCAGCAGAAGGGGTGAGGTATCAAACAGTATAAAGGAATGCATGATAAGTAATATAGGAGATATAGATCATACATAATTTCACCACTTCGCATCACATAACATCTTACAACAAGTTTCACCGCAAAACAACTTATCAATATAATACAACTTTCAAAACGGCAACAATATCATTAATCAGTTAAGACAACATATTCAAATTCACAATTATGCTATCATCATGTCACAACAACAGATCATCGACTCAACAATTCAAATAACACAATCAACTTATCGAATGGCAACAATGTCAACAATCAACAATGACAAAATATGCAATTCACAAGTAAGATCCCAACACATCACGATAAACATCTCATCATCAAGTCAACACATCACCACAAACATAATAAAATAAGACTCAAATGCAATTCACATGTGACTCGACTTATGCAAATGCATGTGGTACCATTTGGAGTAAAACTCCCACCGTCTCAAAATTTTCCATTGGGCACACCGTTGCTATTTGCCATCAAGGCCACCGTCGCTTTTGCCATTAAGGCCATCGTCTCTTTATGCAATGGATGTGACTCAATAAATGTAACATCCACACAAACACAACACACATAACTAATACGTCACAACATCATCTAAATCACCATCGAACATTATCAATATAATGTCGAACTTCAACAACAACAAAATCATCATCATTCATAAGAATGCATCACTTCTCAATCACGTCACTATGTTGCATCATCATACAACAATAATTCACCTCAAAATACATCACAATAAAACTTATCAACATTGACCATTGGGTCTACGATAACGACAACAATTTCCACATACTAGCGACAACGACAACAAATTCATCATGTTAACAACAACCACAAATTCATCATATTATAACCAACAACATCAACACATTCATCATATTCCTTAATTCAAGTAATCATCATAATAAATTATATTCAATTTCATATATATTGTTAAGTCAACGCATGGCATCATCGTCGACTCATACATATCAAATACGCACAATTAATCGCATATAGCATACAACATCTTTATTAATCATGCATATCATCACATACATCATTATCTCATTCATCATAAGGAAGGTACTTATCATCATCTCAATAACATTGTATCATCATAAGAAAACATACATCAAGTTATACTACAACACAATTATGTCAATTCATCGCAAAGAGCATACTCTATTTGTTAACACAACATAGTTCATCACTTAATCCTAATAAACATGATAGGAAACTATATCATATGGATCATTTTATTGCATCATGGTTTAGCTCATTGCGTTAGCTTTCCAACACTTCGAACGGCGCCTAAAACGGAGTTACGGATCAAAAGTTACACCATTTCAAAGTTTAGAAAAAGTTCTGCAAAACAGGGTTCGCGGCGCCAACAAAGTTCGCGGCGCGAAATGAGTGAATCAAATATTCCTAAGTTTCTGCCAAGCAATTCGCGGCTCGAACAGTAGTTCGCGGCGCGAACTGGCAATTTCAGAAAATCCCAAATCTCAGAAAACAGCATGCGAATTTCATTCCAAAACACCTAAACTCAACCCAAATCAAGCTGAAAACACCAACCATCATGAACAACAATAGAATACATGTTATAAACACAAATACAACACATATTATGGATCTTCTAACATCATAACATCATTAAACACATAAAGACCCCAAATTCTACCCGAAAATATCATGCGAGAAATCAGAGTATTTTAAAAACTATCAACAAGCATTTGGGATATCACATTTACTTCATATAACAACTCATAAACAGATACATAGCACTTTAATCTCAGAGAAGCACAAAACAACTTATAACAGCTCTTAGACAAACCAACTTCATTTTAATATGCAGCGGAATCATAACATTCACTTTATAAACAAATCATCTTATTTAATCGGAAGCAACTTCAAACATCATAGTACTTCTCATTATCCAATTTGGAACTCAACAACTAAAACATGAACAACATAGAAACAACAATATAGACAACCCCCGAGTGCTACGTATCAGAGCGACACACCAACCGGACACGATGAAGCTACAAACTTCCACAGCTATACTTGAGTACCTGCCCATTTCCCATGGTAGGGGAAACATCAGCAGAAGGGGTGAGGTATCAAACAGTATAAAGGAATGCATGATAAGTAATATAGGAGATATAGATCATACATAATTTCACCACTTCGCATCACATAACATCTTACAACAAGTTTCACCGCAAAACAACTTATCAATATAATACAACTTTCAAAACGGCAACAATATCATTAATCAGTTAAGACAACATATTCAAATTCACAATTATGCTATCATCATGTCACAACAACAGATCATCGACTCAACAATTCAAATAACACAATCAACTTATCGAATGGCAACAATGTCAACAATCAACAATGACAAAATATGCAATTCACAAGTAAGATCCCAACACATCACGATAAACATCTCATCATCAAGTCAACACATCACCACAAACATAATAAAATAAGACTCAAATGCAATTCACATGTGACTCGACTTATGCAAATGCATGTGGTACCATTTGGAGTAAAACTCCCACCGTCTCAAAATTTTCCATTGGGCACACCGTTGCTATTTGCCATCAAGGCCACCGTCGCTTTTGCCATTAAGGCCATCGTCTCTTTATGCAATGGATGTGACTCAATAAATGTAACATCCACACAAACACAACACACATAACTAATACGTCACAACATCATCTAAATCACCATCGAACATTATCAATATAATGTCGAACTTCAACAACAACAAAATCATCATCATTCATAAGAATGCATCACTTCTCAATCACGTCACTATGTTGCATCATCATACAACAATAATTCACCTCAAAATACATCACAATAAAACTTATCAACATTGACCATTGGGTCTACGATAACGACAACAATTTCCACATACTAGCGACAACGACAACAAATTCATCATGTTAACAACAACCACAAATTCATCATATTATAACCAACAACATCAACACATTCATCATATTCCTTAATTCAAGTAATCATCATAATAAATTATATTCAATTTCATATATATTGTTAAGTCAACGCATGGCATCATCGTCGACTCATACATATCAAATACGCACAATTAATCGCATATAGCATACAACATCTTTATTAATCATGCATATCATCACATACATCATTATCTCATTCATCATAAGGAAGGTACTTATCATCATCTCAATAACATTGTATCATCATAAGAAAACATACATCAAGTTATACTACAACACAATTATGTCAATTCATCGCAAAGAGCATACTCTATTTGTTAACACAACATAGTTCATCACTTAATCCTAATAAACATGATAGGAAACTATATCATATGGATCATTTTATTGCATCATGGTTTAGCTCATTGCGTTAGCTTTCCAACACTTCGAACGGCGCCTAAAACGGAGTTACGGATCAAAAGTTACACCATTTCAAAGTTTAGAAAAAGTTCTGCAAAACAGGGTTCGCGGCGCCAACAAAGTTCGCGGCGCGAAATGAGTGAATCAAATATTCCTAAGTTTCTGCCAAGCAATTCGCGGCTCGAACAGTAGTTCGCGGCGCGAACTGGCAATTTCAGAAAATCCCAAATCTCAGAAAACAGCATGCGAATTTCATTCCAAAACACCTAAACTCAACCCAAATCAAGCTGAAAACACCAACCATCATGAACAACAATAGAATACATGTTATAAACACAAATACAACACATATTATGGATCTTCTAACATCATAACATCATTAAACACATAAAGACCCCAAATTCTACCCGAAAATATCATGCGAGAAATCAGAGTATTTTAAAAACTATCAACAAGCATTTGGGATATCACATTTACTTCATATAACAACTCATAAACAGATACATAGCACTTTAATCTCAGAGAAGCACAAAACAACTTATAACAGCTCTTAGACAAACCAACTTCATTTTAATATGCAGCGGAATCATAACATTCACTTTATAAACAAATCATCTTATTTAATCGGAAGCAACTTCAAACATCATAGTACTTCTCATTATCCAATTTGGAACTCAACAACTAAAACATGAACAACATAGAAACAACAATATAGACAACCCCCGAGTGCTACGTATCAGAGCGACACACCAACCGGACACGATGAAGCTACAAACTTCCACAGCTATACTTGAGTACCTGCCCATTTCCCATGGTAGGGGAAACATCAGCAGAAGGGGTGAGGTATCAAACAGTATAAAGGAATGCATGATAAGTAATATAGGAGATATAGATCATACATAATTTCACCACTTCGCATCACATAACATCTTACAACAAGTTTCACCGCAAAACAACTTATCAATATAATACAACTTTCAAAACGGCAACAATATCATTAATCAGTTAAGACAACATATTCAAATTCACAATTATGCTATCATCATGTCACAACAACAGATCATCGACTCAACAATTCAAATAACACAATCAACTTATCGAATGGCAACAATGTCAACAATCAACAATGACAAAATATGCAATTCACAAGTAAGATCCCAACACATCACGATAAACATCTCATCATCAAGTCAACACATCACCACAAACATAATAAAATAAGACTCAAATGCAATTCACATGTGACTCGACTTATGCAAATGCATGTGGTACCATTTGGAGTAAAACTCCCACCGTCTCAAAATTTTCCATTGGGCACACCGTTGCTATTTGCCATCAAGGCCACCGTCGCTTTTGCCATTAAGGCCATCGTCTCTTTATGCAATGGATGTGACTCAATAAATGTAACATCCACACAAACACAACACACATAACTAATACGTCACAACATCATCTAAATCACCATCGAACATTATCAATATAATGTCGAACTTCAACAACAACAAAATCATCATCATTCATAAGAATGCATCACTTCTCAATCACGTCACTATGTTGCATCATCATACAACAATAATTCACCTCAAAATACATCACAATAAAACTTATCAACATTGACCATTGGGTCTACGATAACGACAACAATTTCCACATACTAGCGACAACGACAACAAATTCATCATGTTAACAACAACCACAAATTCATCATATTATAACCAACAACATCAACACATTCATCATATTCCTTAATTCAAGTAATCATCATAATAAATTATATTCAATTTCATATATATTGTTAAGTCAACGCATGGCATCATCGTCGACTCATACATATCAAATACGCACAATTAATCGCATATAGCATACAACATCTTTATTAATCATGCATATCATCACATACATCATTATCTCATTCATCATAAGGAAGGTACTTATCATCATCTCAATAACATTGTATCATCATAAGAAAACATACATCAAGTTATACTACAACACAATTATGTCAATTCATCGCAAAGAGCATACTCTATTTGTTAACACAACATAGTTCATCACTTAATCCTAATAAACATGATAGGAAACTATATCATATGGATCATTTTATTGCATCATGGTTTAGCTCATTGCGTTAGCTTTCCAACACTTCGAACGGCGCCTAAAACGGAGTTACGGATCAAAAGTTACACCATTTCAAAGTTTAGAAAAAGTTCTGCAAAACAGGGTTCGCGGCGCCAACAAAGTTCGCGGCGCGAAATGAGTGAATCAAATATTCCTAAGTTTCTGCCAAGCAATTCGCGGCTCGAACAGTAGTTCGCGGCGCGAACTGGCAATTTCAGAAAATCCCAAATCTCAGAAAACAGCATGCGAATTTCATTCCAAAACACCTAAACTCAACCCAAATCAAGCTGAAAACACCAACCATCATGAACAACAATAGAATACATGTTATAAACACAAATACAACACATATTATGGATCTTCTAACATCATAACATCATTAAACACATAAAGACCCCAAATTCTACCCGAAAATATCATGCGAGAAATCAGAGTATTTTAAAAACTATCAACAAGCATTTGGGATATCACATTTACTTCATATAACAACTCATAAACAGATACATAGCACTTTAATCTCAGAGAAGCACAAAACAACTTATAACAGCTCTTAGACAAACCAACTTCATTTTAATATGCAGCGGAATCATAACATTCACTTTATAAACAAATCATCTTATTTAATCGGAAGCAACTTCAAACATCATAGTACTTCTCATTATCCAATTTGGAACTCAACAACTAAAATATGAACAACATAGAAACAACAATATAGACAACCCCCGAGTGCTACGTATCAGAGCGACACACCAACCGGACACGATGAAGCTACAAACTTCCACAGCTATACTTGAGTACCTGCCCATTTCCCATGGTAGGGGAAACATCAGCAGAAGGGGTGAGGTATCAAACAGTATAAAGGAATGCATGATAAGTAATATAGGAGATATAGATCATACATAATTTCACCACTTCGCATCACATAACATCTTACAACAAGTTTCACCGCAAAACAACTTATCAATATAATACAACTTTCAAAACGGCAACAATATCATTAATCAGTTAAGACAACATATTCAAATTCACAATTATGCTATCATCATGTCACAACAACAGATCATCGACTCAACAATTCAAATAACACAATCAACTTATCGAATGGCAACAATGTCAACAATCAACAATGACAAAATATGCAATTCACAAGTAAGATCCCAACACATCACGATAAACATCTCATCATCAAGTCAACACATCACCACAAACATAATAAAATAAGACTCAAATGCAATTCACATGTGACTCGACTTATGCAAATGCATGTGGTACCATTTGGAGTAAAACTCCCACCGTCTCAAAATTTGCCATTGGGCACACCGTTGCTATTTGCCATCAAGGCCACCGTCGCTTTTGCCATTAAGGCCATCGTCTCTCTATGCAATGGATGTGACTCAATAAATGTAACATCCACACAAACACAACACACATAATTAATACGTCACAACATCATCTAAATCACCATCGAACATTATCAATATAATGTCGAACTTCAACAACAACAAAATCATCACCATTCATAAGAATGCATCACTTCTCAATCACGTCACTATGTTGCATCATCATACAACAATAATTCACCTCAAAATACATCACAATAAAACTTATCAACATTGACCATTGGGTCTACGATAACGACAACAATTTCCACATACTAGCAACAACGACAACAAATTCATCATGTTAACAACAACCACAAATTCATCATATTATAACCAACAACATCAACACATTCATCATATTCCTTAATTCAAGTAATCATCATAATAAATTATATTCTATTTCATATATATTGTTAAGTCATCGCATGGCATCATCGTCGACTCATACATATCAAATACGCACAATTAATCGCATATAGCATACAACATCTTTATTAATCATGCATATCATAACATACATCATTATCTCATTCATCATAAGGAAGTTACTTATCATTATCTCAATAACATTGTATCATCATAAGAAAACATACATCAAGTTATACTACAACACAATTATGTCAATTCATCGCAAAGAGCATAAATTATTTGTTAACACAACATAGTTCATCACTTAATCCTAATAAACATGATAGGAAACTATATCATATGGATCATTTTATTGCATCATGGTTTAGCTCATTGCGTTAGCTTTCCAACACTTCGAACGGCGCCTAAAACGGAGTTACGGATCAAAAGTTACACCATTTCAAAGTTTAGAAAAAGTTCTGCAAAACAGGGTTCGCGGCGCCAACAAAGTTCGTGGCGCGAAATGAGTGAATCAAATATTCCTAAGTTTTTGCCAAGCAGTTCGCGGCTCGAACAGTAGTTCGCGGCGCGAACTGGTAATTTCAGAAAATCCCAAATCTCAGAAAACAGCATGCGAATTTCATTCCAAAACCCCTAAACTCAACCCAAATCAAGCTGAAAACACCAACCATCACGAACAACAATAGAATACATGTTATAAACACAAATACAACACATATTATGGATCTTCTAACATCATAACATCATAAAACACATAAAGACCCCAAATTCTACCCGAAAATATCATGCGAGAAATCAGAGTATTTTAAAAACTATCAACAAGCATTTGGGATATCACATTTACTTCATATAACAACTCATAAACAGATACATAGCACTTTAATCTCAGAGAAGCACAAAACAACTTATAACAGCTCTTAGACAAACCAACTTCATTTTAATATGCAGCGGAATCATAACATTCGACTTTATAGACAAATCATCTTATTTAATCGGAAGCAACTTCAAACATCATAGTACTTCTCATTATCCAATTTGGAACTCAACAACTAAAACATGAACAACATAGAAACAACAATATAGACAACCATTGAGTGCTACGTATTAGAGCGACACACCAACCGGACACGATGAAGCTACAAACTTCCACAACTATACTTGAGTACCTGCCCATTTCCCATGGTAGGGGAAACATCAGCAGAAGGGGTGAGGTATCAAACAGTATAAAGGAATGCATGATAAGTAATATAGGAGATATAGATCATACATAATTTCACCAGTTCGCATCACATAACATCTTACAACAAGTTTCACCGCAAAACAACTTATCAATATAATACAACTTTCAAAACGGCAACAATATCATTAATCAGTTAAGACAACATATTCAAATTCACAATTATGCTATCATCATGTCATAACAACAGATCATCGACTCAACAATTCAAATAACATAATCAACTTATAGAATGGCAACAATGTCAACAATCAACCATGACAAAATATGCAATTCACAAGTAAGATCCCAACACATCACGATAAACATCTCATCATCAAGTCAACACATCACCACAAACATAATAAAATAAGATTCAAATGCAATTCACGTGTGACTTGACTTATGCAAATGCATGTGGTACCATTTGGAGTAAAACTCCCACCGTCTCAAAATTTGCCATTGAGCACACCGTCTCTATTTGCCATCAAAGCCACTGTCGCTTTTGCCATTAAAGCCATCGTCTCTCTATGCAATGGATGTGACTCACTAAATGTAACATCCACACAAACACAACACACATAATTAATACGTCACAACATCATCTAAATCACCATCGAACATTATCAATATAATGTCGAACTTCAACAACAACAAAATCATCACCATTCATAAGAATGCATCACTTCTCAATCACGTCACTATGTTGCATCATCATACAACAATAATTCACCTCAAAATACATCACAATAAAACTTATCAACATTGACCATTGGGTCTACGATAACGACAACAATTTCCACATACTAGCGACAACGACAACAAATTCATCATGTTAACAACAACCACAAATTCATCATATTATAACCAACAACATCAACACATTCATCATATTCCTTAATTCAAGTAATCATCATAATAAATTATATTCTATTTCATATATATTGTTAAGTCATCGCATGGCATCATCGTCGACTCATACATATCAAATACGCACAATTAATCGCATATAGCATACAACATCTTTATTAATCATGCATATCATAACATACATCATTATCTCATTCATCATAAGGAAGTTACTTATCATTATCTCAATAACATTGTATCATCATAAGAAAACATACATCAAGTTATACTACAACACAATTATGTCAATTCATCGCAAAGAGCATACTTTATTTGTTAACACAACATAGTTCATCACTTAATCCTAATAAACATGATAGGAAACTATATCATATGGATAATTTTATTGCATCATGGTTTAGCTCATTGCGTTAGCTTTCCAACGCTTCGAACGGCGCCTAAAACGGAGTTACGGATCAAAAGTTACACCATTTCAAAGTTTAGAAAAAGTTCTGCAAAACAGGGTTCGCGGCGCCAACAAAGTTCGCGGCGCGAACTGAGTGAATCAAATATTCCTAAGTTTCTGCCAAGCAGTTCGCGGCTCGAACAGTAGTTTGCGGCGTGAATGGATATTTCAGAAAATCCCAAATCTCAGAAAACAGCATGCGAATTTCATTCCAAAACCCGTAAACTCAACCCAAATCAAGTTGAAAACACCAACCATCATGAACAACAATAGAATACATGTTATAAACACAAATACAACACATATTATGGATCTTCTAACATCATAACATTATTAAACATCCATTAAACACATTTCAAATCATCAATTTATGCATTTGTTCATAAACCCTAACTTTTCTATATTTCCATGAAATTGCAAAGAATAGAAAGCATACACAACATTATCAATTCCAAATTCATCAACATTGCAACACAATCATGAATTTCAATTATGAAACCTAATCTCTACCATACCCATCATTATGCCAACCCTTAGAGAGTAAGAACCCCACCCTTACCTTAGCAAAAGCTTCACTTCTCTCAATGGAGCTCTTCCTCTTCATGCCATAGCTTTCCCTTTTCCTTCCCCTCTTTCTCTTCTTTCTCTTCTTTCTCTTCTTTCCCTTCTTTCCCTTCTTTCTTTTCTTTCTCCATAAAATGAGTTATGAGGCCTAACCTCTAAAACCCGAACTCTTACTATCATTCTCACTAATGGGCTTAACCCATAACCCATCCATTGTGTTATATTCTTTCCACTTAGGCCCAATTTATAATATTCCTCTAACTACTCAATTAAGCCAAATTACCCACATAATTGAATAACCACCTATCATAATGAATATTATTCCCAATAATATTCCCCAACTACAATTGCTCCTTAACTTAATTAATACCAACTCGTAATTGTATTTCTCCGACTAATCCGACCACAACTTAACTGCTCAAATCAACATATTAATCCAAGTTACGCCTTTAGAATAATACCGATCAATACCGACTTAGACTAATTCCAACGAATAAATCCTTGATTTAATTTAATTAAATAATTAATTAAATTCGGGGCGTTACACTTCTTGTGGAATTTGTGCAATGTTCCGCTAGACTAGCATCCTAAAATATCAAACAAAAGGTGAACATGTATCTAATCATGAAAACAACTTATCCTTAAAGTCTAATGGCATGACCCATAAGAAATTGAGCCTTGGTGTTTGTAATACTTTTTAGATGCATATCTTGATGCCATGTCCATAAGTTTTACATGTTAGCTTTAGGATGCTATTCTTGTAGCACGTTTGAAGCTTGTCGTCTTATCCTTGTGTGAAACTTGTTTCAATTCTTCTTTAACTTGAAAGATAATGACTTGCATGTTGTCTTGAGCCTACTTTTGGCTACGTTTTGTTGAGATTCATGACATGATGAATATGTGGTAAGTTCTCAAATGTTTGATACTTGTTCAAACCTTGTGATGCATGTTCACTTCTTTTGTTTGCTTATTAATGTATGTGTTGATTGTACATAATTCTTGTTGATTGCCTAAGTTTTTTATAATTGTTCAAACAAGGGGATACATGTTATTTCTTCTTGTGGATCTATTGCATGTTCAACCTGTTCACATACTTTGATACATGTTCATAGTGCTTGAATGTTTGTTCCTACCTTACTTGTTCATTACTTGCTCACTTGATTTGATACTTGTTCAATCTCTTTGAATACTTGTTCACTCTTTAATGCATGTTTAACTTTGAAATTTCTTGTTCTTAAAGTTTTATGTCAACCATGCTTGTTGGTGTGACTGACTTCTTTGTTGCACAGTGGAGGTACATAGGCATATAGTTCAGAAAACTCTAGCGAGCATAATCAATAAAAACTTGTTTAACCATGCATTGCATTTCTTTTATCAAGTAAGTAGTACTGTAGGCACACCCTTTGATTAGAAACAACAAAAGTGGATCCTGTGGAGTACCACAGACGTTAGGGGTGCTAGTACCTTCCCCTTGTGTAACCGACTTCCTTACCCATTTCTCTGGTTGCGAGACCTTGTACTTTCTAATTTGAGGTTTACAGATATTCCTTTCCCTGATGAGATAAATGTGTTTACTGGCAACTCTGTTATTTTTCACGGTAGCGACAACTTAATCTTTGTATTATTCTGAGTCTTAGACTTGAGCTATTTGGTTGCATTATGTGTGCGTCTAGAGGTTACATTCTGAAATTTAAGGACATTATTATTTTTTCCCTATTGTTACTATCATTAAAAATGAAAAAAGTAATGTCATTTAGTATTTTTGGGACTTTTGAAAATGTAAGGAGCATTTTTTTAAATCGCTACTTAGGCCTAATTTTTTCTTAAATATGATCTTGTAAAATGTTGATATGTGATATGTTATCACTAATAATTTTCCCTTTAAATCTTAGGAAATTACTAATGCCACCCTAATAGTTGGGAAAACACCCTATAAAAATATGAAAATGCCCCTCAGGTTCCAGAAATGAATCACCGAATTCACACTTTGCCTCACTGAAAAATGCCCCAAATAAGTGTCACCCCAAGTTTTTCAAAATTTTATTTCAGAGATACATTTCTGACAAATCCTATCAATTTATTGACTATTTAGCATCCCATTGGCTTTTTCGGAAGTGCATTTCTGGTGTTTTTTAAGGGGGAATTTGAAACATCTGTCACCTTTGCGTGTCAGTCATTTTCGGAGATGCATTTCCGGAAATACAAACGTGATTTTTAATAAAACAACATCCTACATGATCAGACTCCATATCCGTTTTTACCCAAAACCCTTTAAAAAATATTTCATTCTGGATCAAGATTTTTACTCCAAGACTTTATTCTTGTATTTCATCACATCAAATGGAGCAAAAGAAGTTGAAACTCAAGGTAAAGATCGTTTTTTCATTCTGCATTGCTCACATTAGTCTTGTTTTGTTGCTGAAAAAACTTACGTTGCATTCAAAAATGTATTTTCGGATTCTGTATGAATTCCTTTGGAAATGCATGTTTAGAGTCTGTCTATTTTCATTTGCCATTGAATAAGGTGCAACCGAAAAATATATTTATAGCTTTGAAACGTAAAAGACCCAAAAATATCTAAAATATCAAGAAAGTCTACAATATTTTGGCCCTTAATAACAAGGTGTTTAGGGGGGGTAGAACTGAAATGAAATAAATGTTGAAACTTCTGGATGATAACAGTTATGTATCTAGGTACCATACGTGTGAGGATGAAGTAATTGTTAGAGATATATTTTGGACTCATTGTGATTCCATGAAGTTGTTCAACATGTTTCCTATTGTGTTTATCATTGATTCAATGTATAAGACTATCAAGTACAGGCTTCCACTATTGGAAATTGTTGGTGTTACCTCTACTGAAAAGACATATTTTTCCCGCTTTACATTTCTAGAGAGCAAAAAAAAGGAAAACGTTACTTGTGCTTTAGAGGTGTGTCGGGCAATGTTGAAGGACAAAGAAGACATGCTGAAAGTAATTATCATCGACTGCGATAATGCTTTGATGAATTCGGTTGCAACGGTGTTTCCTGCATCTTACGTATTACTTTGTAGGTATCACATAATAAAGAATGTGAGAAGTCGGGTTAAACCCACAATAGGGACAAAACAAAAAAGAAAGAAGACGGAAAAATGGTCACAACGATCGTGGTAGTGGAAAGAATAATGGATGGATGGAATGTTATAATAAATTCTTCAACAAAAGAGTTATATGTCAATGTTTGTTATACATTTCAGGAAGGTTTGTGAGAAATATTTAGATTTGTTGAAATATATTGAAAGTACCATTTTAGAACAGGTGAAGGAAAAGATTATTTGTGCTTGGACCGATCAGGTTAGAGACCTTATAAATACAACAACTAACCGAGTTGAGTCTGCCTATGCTACACTGAAGAATTGGTTGGGAAATAGTAAGGGTGAATTTTGTAGAGATTGGAACTCTGTGAACCAAATGATCCAAAATCAGCATAATGAGATACAAACTTCATTTGGTCGCGAACCAAACACCTTTTAATTTTTTAAATTTTTTATGACCTATTACCTCGGTTGAGCTGAAAACCGAGGGGTAGAGTTTTAGAGGATACACCTTCGAATCCCAACAACTACATTTTTTGCACCTTTTATCTTGTTTAAATTTTTTTATGACCTATTACCTCCGTTGAGCTGGAAACCGAGGGGTAAGGTATTAAGAGGACACCCTACTAAATCCCAACAACTACATTTTATCACCTTTTAATTTCTAAATTTTTTTATTACCTATTACCTCGATTGAATTGAAAATCAGAGGGTAAAGCAGCATATCTTATTTTATTTTAAATTTTTTATTTATGATCAATTTGATGAATAAAACTAAGTGACAAATCTTTGTCGTCTATTTATAAAGTAACAATGGTCAAGATATTTCCAACTCATCAATCCATCTTAGATGAAAAGTACTTAAATGTAGATTTAACAAAATGAAAACAAAGATAATGAAAGCAAGAGCATAAAAATGTTTCAAGGTTGGTTTTCTTAATGTAATCTCTTCTCTAGTAATTCCTTGTTAAAAATGTTTAATGTTAGTTAGGAAAGCATGAATGTAACTTATTAATGTTTGTTGTTGTTGTATCAAGTAAAAAGTTTAATATTATTTTTGTTGTTGTTGTGATTTAATGTTTAACGATTCTATATATTTTGTTTATTAGTTTTTGTTGTTATTTTAGTTTTTTTTTAGATTCAATGTTTAAATATTCTATTGATTTTGTTGTTGTTGTTATTGTTGTAGTTGTTGTTGAGATTTAATGTTTAAGGATTATATTGATTTTGTTGCTCTTGTTGTTGTTGTTATTTTTGAGATTTAATGTTTAAGGATTAAATTGATTTTGTTGTTGTTTTTGTTGATGAGGAAGATTAGAAATTGTAAACAAATTTGATGCTTTGCAGATTAAAGCGAAAAAAACAGGTTAAAACTAAAATTTTGTAAACGTGACTTTACCCCTCGGTTATTATTTAAAATCGAGGTAAAAATTAGCGCAGTTATGAAAATCCAAAAAATGCTATTGCTGGGATGGAACCCATAATCATTTCAACTATCCCCTCGATTATTTAGAAAACAAGGGATAAAATGGAAATTTTTCATGTCGCCCTTCGTTACCTCGCTCGTGTAACTGAGGTAAATTCCTCTTCGCGTCCGATGTAATATGTAATTTTTGTAGTAGTGGCTCCTAAGAAGGTCAAACCAACACCGAGTGACAATTCAACGATGCCGTTTTCATTCTATTTTGAACATGTTGACAAAAACTTTGTTGATTCTCCAACTCCAAAATCCCAAAAAAGTGTATTCAAATAAGCTCCCATTAGCAAACGACCTCCTTCACCACCTCCACGAAAAATTCCATTCATTGACGAGATACAAATTTTATGCTCAAATACATTGAATGGATCGTCAATGCTAAGGTTCATGATAATTGCAGTTTTCGAGTTGTTTCTGTTTTGCTCGGTAAAGAAGAAAAAGATCACACACTTGTCTGCCATTAACTTATTCAAGAGTTGAGGGGTATAAAGAATCATACACACGAGTATGCGGGAATAAAAAGAAAAAATTGATGCAGTTTATGAATCTCTTGTTCCTTGCATTAATTGATCGACACCGCATGATAAATGGATACGCTTCCCTTAAATGTATCATCTCATAGAAAGTGTGTTTGAAAGAGTGTGTACTAATCTTACAAGATACAGTTTTTTAGAAACATCTTTTCCACTGTGCTCTGCCTCACCTCAAAATCTAAATGATTGTATTATGTGTGTTGGGTGGATTTCAAATCTGCGGCACTTTGTTCAAGTTTATTTGTAACCGAAATGTCCTATACCACTTACATCACCGGAGTGGACAACTTATTCTACAGCAAAAGCTAAGACTTGATCGAATCATTTGGCGAAAAGGATGCAAGAGTTCACCAAATTGAGCAAGATTGAAATATAATTAAATAAACAAAACTCAAATGTGGTACTACCCATAAATATAGATTTAGCCGGAGACACATGATTCAATTTATTTTAGTTTTTATACAACAATGTATTTATGTGATTAGACATGTTTTGTATATAATCTTGTATTAATAGTTATGATGTCTAATATATAAATTTTTAAATATTTCAATACATGTCTAAGTTTTTTAAAAATTGAATTTCAATGCAGGTTCTGTTTCTGTCTGTTTCAAACTTTTATTCTGTTTTGAGTGGTTCATGAAATACATCTCCGAAATAACTGAATAGGATGGTTCCGGAAATGCGTCTTCGAAACATTTTCCAGTATAAAATAGAATTTTTAAGGTCTATATTAATTTGTCTAGAACTACTATAAGTATGAGGCTCTTGTCTCATGTTTCTTAATTACACCAGAATGAACATCAATCGGTATGTCGCATCTATCTACTTTAACGACGCGAAACCCTCAATTGAGTTTAAGTTCAATGAGTACATCCATCTTGCAAATATGAAATACATAATGGGGAATCTCCTACTATACTTCGAAAATCGAAAAATTATGAAGCTCGAGTGTCATTCACCCTTGATTGACAACGAAGGAAAGATTGAGTTCAGCAAATTTGAGTTGAAGACAATTGCAAATTTAAGGGCTATGTGGAATACTTTTTTCCGTTATGAAATAAAAGTTCCGATCGAGGTGGATCACTACAACACGGAAGGGCTTTAAAAGCGCTTTTTATGGGCTTTAAAAGCGCTTAAAAGCGCTGTGAAAGGCAGCGCTGGCAAAGGTAACAAAAGCGCTTCAAAAAGCGCTCTGGTAGGCCCCCCCTATAAGAGCGCTTTTCTGGAAAAAGCGCTCTGGTAGGCCCCCCTATAAGAGCGCTTTCCTGGAAAAAGCGCTCTGGTAGGCCACCCTTTAAGAGCGCTTTTTCCAGAAAAGCGCTCTGATAGCCCCCCTGTGAGAGTAAAAAATAAAAAAAAAACGCAACATACGAAAGCGCTTTTGGAAAAGCGCTCTTATAGGGTGGGCTTTAAGAGCGCTTTTTCTGGAAAAAGCGCTCTGATAGCCCCCCCTATAAGAGCGCTTTTCCAAAAGCGCTTTCGTATGTTGCGTTTTTTTTTATTTTTTATGCTTTTTTATTAATCTTTGGCAGCGCTTTTACTAAGAAGCGCTTTAGTAGGTGGACCTTTAAGAGCGCTTTTTAAAAGCGCTGTCGTTGCTAAATGAGGTATTTTAATGTGCAGCCTGTAATTTAATCCTCCCAGTCGACCTGTAATATTTTCGACCTGTAATATGTTTTCAACCTGTAATATTTTCGACCTGTAATTTATTTTCGACGATATTATTTCAGCCATCAGTAAGACAATATATATACTAATATAATACCATTATAATATCCAAAATTATATATATACATCATTACAACATCAATAATATTATAGTTCAAATCGACACAAATCCTACATGAAAAAGCGCTTAATATAAAATTGACACAAATCCTCTTTTATTTCTTCCAACTTAAGTCTCGGGTACCCAGCAGCACGGAATTCGTCAAGGTACTACAAAACAAAAACATAATATGAATGATACATTTAGTTAAATGTAATAAATTATATGAAATTATCTTAAGTTATAAATTCATACCGTGAGCGGAATCTCTAATTGATTTGCCTGAAGGATTTCTTTCATAAACCTCAATACAAAGTATCCGCAATCGTAACTGTTTCGCTGTTGCGGACACTACATAGAAAAACAAATAAGATTCTATAGTTGTCTTGTTTTATCAAGTAGCATAAATATATTATAAGCAAAATTGTGAAAAATAATGTACCTGCACTTGGATCCAAGTAATGTTGTTAGATTTAGTTCGGGATACCTGTGCGTCCCGTTGACTTCGGAACACTTGTATTGATCTAATTAACAAATATATAAAAGCATATGTTTAGATCAATCCCACAAATAAGTAAATATATAAATATACACGAATATATATTTAGAACGATCCCACTTACAAATCAACGATGTCCTTCATAGCCGGATAATTGGTCCATTCACCATTTACCGAATTCAGATAATACACGACTTCCCTTATAGGGTTGATAGCAAGCAGCAACCAGTGTGCTCTATAAATTAAAACAATAGGTTATATGAAAATTTTGCTATACACAAAAGAAACAGAGATTAGATGAACAAAGAATGAGAAACTAACCCTACTGGTCGGGTATTATACGCCCAAAGATGCAGACTTTCTGTATTGCCGGTGGACATGAATCTATCGACTAAGCGTTGTCTAACTGATTCCGGTTCCGAAGCAATTGCCATTCCGCTGCAATGGGCGGAAGACACGAAACGGAATCTGTTAGACAATGGATTCCCGCGCAACACTCTGTCATACAACAACCTTAAATAAAAACATAATAAACATTAGATTATTTTCATTGAAATGTGTAAATAAATTATATTGTGGGACTAATTAAATAATATATCGGATGAGTGAATATTATCGGATGTATGAGTGCATGTTAGTGACGCCTAGTTGATCATGCCTAAAAATCTCCTCCAAGTCATCAATTGTAATAAGTGACTTGAATTCAATACCGAAGACACTTTCATCCATATCGATTTCACGTAAAGCACCATCCTTCATATCGGACATATCAACCATTGTTGCGAGTGTCGACCGGTATTGAGGCACAAAAGCACCGCCTTTTTTTCCCGCTGGCTTCGGAGGACCAGTGGGTGGTACGGTACGAACTTGCTGCGTCACTTGTTGTGACTCCCGAGCGGATGCCTAAAAATCATATAAGTTAGGTAAAATATAAAACATGCAGATTTAGATTCAGATTAATTATTAACACTTTAAATGTACCTCTTTTAGTGATGCAACGGACTCCTCCTCCTGTAAAATCCCTTTACCCTTAATTGTGGGTTTTATAGGAGCAGTCTAAAATTAAAATGTAAAAAATAATTAATAAACGGTTTAGAATTGACATTCGAAAACTAAATGATTCATAATCGTTTTCAATATACCTCATCACTAATGGTAATGAGCTCCGAGGGCCATGCAACAAATGATCCTATTGCATCTCGCAGCAATGTCGTCTCTGAGACCATGTCAGGTACCGGTAGCATCGCATCATGATCTACTACAACATCTACCGATACTTTCAGGTGTCCATCCGGGAGCGGTCTATGGTGAAGTAAATCTCCCAAAGTGTTGTGCACTTTTCCCTTGCCAACTAGTCGATAATTCGGTTCCGATAAGTATAGTTGGCAAGATGAAATGCCCTAAACCAATAGTAAATATAAAGTCATTATCATTAATAAAATAGAACAATTTAAAAGGAAAAAAAATTATAATTACCTCGGGAAATTTCCTTTGATAGTTGATACTAGCCTTATCACTAGTTTCTTTCACCGATGAAGTGTTGCACTTTTCTCTCATATACATCTCTTTATCTCTTTGCAATTCAGAGACTTGTGCTTGCAATTCCTGCAACTTTTGCAACACTTCTTCATTGGTAGGATTTCTTCTCCTAGGACTCTTGTAAAAAGAGGTTGGAGTCACACCATGACCCTTACCCCTCACCCGACCGGGATACTCAGGAGCATCTAGTGCTCTACTAAGTACGCTCCCCTCACCGGTGGATGCCGATTGCGACAAGGTCTCCTGTAATTCATTTACATTAAAAAATCATTTATATATTAAAAAACATTTGATTTAATTAAAGACACAGTATTATACTTACACATTCAGTAAAAACTCTCTGAACTTCGGGATCGACAGCTTGATTCTTGCCCACACGAGCTTCCCTCCACAACACATGTACAGGAAGTGAGGTTTCCTCACTTTTAGTCTCCTCTAACTATGCATTGACACAAATGATAAAATCGTCAAATAAAACACATTTAGACAATTAATTAAAACGCATTTCTATTTACTTACAATTTTATCCTCCAAGCGTGCATATCCCAAACGCCCTTTTTTGTATGGATATGCGGGTTTTGATGCTCTCGCGCTATTTGTGACACTCCTTTTCCGAAAATCTTCATCTCTTTGCTTTACAAACTCAGCCCAATCTTTTTCACCAATGAAGATCTCATACTTTTTTGGCCGTCCCGGTGCCTCTTCAAGAAAGTTTCCATCTTTATCCTTAAGATATGTGTTTGTCAAAAAAGCTTTCCACCCTCTATATCTTTTGCCGGCCAAACTAAGTATGTAGCGTCTACGCTCATCTGGTATCTCAAAAGTCCTCTGCAAAAAAACATACGCATAGTGTGTTAGTATAAGTAATTTAAACAATTTATCGTCAAGATAATAACAACAATTACCTATATATGATATATACCTGAAGCTCGTCCCATATCGCTTTTTTTTTTCGCATCCAACTCTTCGCTTTTCAGATTCCATTTAGCTACGGAGACCGGAATATGCATACGAACAAGTGTACCAATGTAGCTTGTCAACTTTGCAGAATTAGGACCAATTGGTTGGTTTTCAGAATTCCATTCCAAACGGTATACTAATCCTTGGTCTCTATGTCGAACGATTCCCTTCATAATGGTGATGCCTCGTGCAACTTCTTTTGCTTCAGTATCAGGTGGAGCATTTGTATCCGGAGCATCTCTTTCTTGATCATCTCTTTCATGTGAGTTTTCTTGTGAGTTTTCAGGTGGAGCATCTCTATCCGGAGCCATTTAACCTGTATCAAACAAACTAAAGCACATTAGTACACTATTAATAAGCTAACAATCTATACAAGTCAAATGGAAGTCAAACCATGCATTTACAAGTGTATCGGAAACGAAATCGGTACAAATCAAAATAAGCGTCGAAAAAGAAAGTTGTCGGAATTGAACGAAATTTACATGGCTATGGTAAAACGTCCCCACGGACTCAAAAATAAAGTCGGTTTTCTGAAATTCAGACCCTAAGCCCGACTTTTGATTACGGGCAGAAGCAAAACCGATAAAAAAAACAGTCCCGAAATGTAAAGATAAGTGCATGAGCAGCTCCGGAATCGTCAAAATAGTATAGTTACATGTAAAGAAGTCGACAAACGGATACATGGTTCAAAAGTTATGTACAAAACAAGAATATGCAACAAAATTGAATAAGTACTATACTATTGATTAAAACAACCGGTACAAATTGAATAAAACAAATTAGTCGGAATATGTATACTATTACCTTTATCACTAACGTCTCTTTCTTTTCTTGGTAGGATTGTGTTCTACGCGTCTCTTAACAACGCGGACGGTTGGATTGATCCAAATACCCTCATTATGATCATTTCTAGTACAAGATTCATTCTCATTTTGATCGTTTCTTGTACAAGATTCAATGCCAACACCAATATCACCTTGATCTTCAATGTTTTCATCAACTATTTTGTTAGATAAAAGCACTATAGACCATTTCGTACTTGTCGGATCATTGACATAGAACACTTGTTTAGCTTGAGAGGCTAGAATGAAAGGCTCATCTTTGTACCCTACCCTATTGAGATCCACTTGCAAAAATCCTGACTTATCCATTCGTATGCCACTATTATTTTCAACCCACTTGCAACCAAATACAGGAATCTGAAACTTCGCGTAATCAAACACCAAAATGCGCTCGATAACCCCAAAATATGACAAATTTGCAAATTTCGGATTTAAGTCATTCACACTTGATATGTGCATTGCTTCAGCTACCAAGGTAACACCACTATTTTGCAAAGTACTTTTATCATCCTGTTCTTTGGTATAAAATGTGTATCCATTAATAGCGTATGCGCTATAAGAAAGCACAATTACAGTTGGACCATAGGCTAAACATCTCAACCTTTCTGTCACTGAAGCAGGATCTGAACGATACTTCGAATAAATATGATCCCTAAACCACGGTATGAAAATTCGATTGTGCTCTCGTACTATCCAGTTCTCATTTCTATTTGGATTTAAATCTCGGAGAACAACCTTGTGCATTTCAACATACGGCTCAACCTCAATCTCATTGTGCAGAACATACAAGTGCGCTTGATCCCGTTCGACCATTGATACTGTCACAACTTTATTTCCAATTAGCCTTTTTCCTTCTTTTTTTTTGACAATATGAGATTTGGGGAGTCCAATTGATTGAACATTTGACAAATATTCAGTACAACACTCAACCGCTTCTTCAACAACGTATCGTTCGGCAATACAACCCTCCGGTCGACTTCTGTTTTTCACGTACCCTTTTAATATTTTCATATAACGTTCAGCAGGGTACATCCATCTCATATAAGCTGGTCCGCACAATTGTGTCTCTTTCACAAGATGAACGACTAGATGAACCATTATGTCAAAAAACGAGGGAGGAAAATACATTTCAAGATCACATAAAGTAACAACTATCTCTTTTTGCAATGTTGGTAAGATCGCGGGATCGACCACCTTACTGCAAATTGACCTGAAGAAGAAACACAGCTTAGTTATTGCGCTTCTTACTTTTTCTGGCAGAATAGAACGTATACCTATTGGTAAAAAATGTTCCATTATAACATGACAATCATGCGTCTTCAAACTCTTTAACTTGAGGTCTTTCATGGACACAAGTCTTCTAATATCTGAAGAGTAGCCTTCTGGAACTTTAACTTCACTGAGGAACTTACACAATGTTTTCTTCTCCTTTCTAGATAGAGTGTAAACAGCAGGTGGCAGATATGTTCGTCTTCCTTTCGTCACGGGTCCCAATTCAGTTCTCATTCCCATGTTTACCATGTCCTTCCTTATGTTAAGGCCATCCTTAGACTTTCCTTGTATATTGAGTAACGTACCTATGACGCTGTCAAATACATTTTTTTCAATATGCATAACATCCAGGAAATGTCTTACGTACAACGACTTCCAATATGGAAGTTCAAAAAAAATGGACTTCTTCTTCCACCCACCCTTGACAAGTGAATGTGCAAAAGGCTTGCCAAACTGAGTGCTCACATCTTTCACCTTTTCAAAAATTTGATCACCTGACAAAAAAGGCGGGGCTGTACCATGTTCGGCCTTTCCGTTGAATGCTTTTCTCCACCCACGGTAGTGATGATTAGAATTTAAGAATCTACGATGGCCGAGAAAGACATTCTTCTGACAAAGCTCCAATCGTGTCGTATCGGTTTCATCTTCACAAACGGGACACGCCTTTTGACCTTTATTGCTGTACCCGGATAGATTTCCGTATGCTGGAAAATCATTAATTGTTCCAAACAACATCGCCCTCAAGTTGAAACTTTCCTTCCTATACCCATCGTAAACCTCCACACCGTTGTCCCACAAAAACTTTAAATCTTCGATTAACGGTGCCAAGTATACGTCTATGTCATTCCCTAGTTGTTTAGGCCCAGAAATTAGCATAGATAACATCATGTACTTACGCTTCATACATAGCCACGGAGGTAGGTTATAGATCATAAGAATCACAGGCCATGTGCTATGCGAGATACTTTGAATACCATGCGGGTTCATTCCATCAGTAGACAATGACAACCAAAGGTTTCTTGCTTCTTTTCCAAATTCAGGATAATCAGTATCAACTTTCATCCATTGTGGTGAGTCTGCCGGATGTCGCAACTTTCCATCAATAATTCTTTCATCTGCATGCCAAGTCAAGTGTCTTGAATCGGTCTCACTACGATACATGCGTCTAAATCTCGGAATTATAGGAAAATACCATAAGACTTTAGCAGGAGACAACTTTTTCTTATATCGAGGGGCACCACATTTAGGACACTCATTCAACGCTGCATACTCATTTCGAAACAAAACGCAATCGTTTGGACATGCATGTATCTTATCATAGCTCATGCCAATAGAGGACAACATCTTTTTGGCTTCATACGTTCGATTGGGAAGAACATTATCCTCTGGTAGCATATCTTTCATAAGGGCTAATAACTCTGTGAAACTTTTATCCGACCATCCATTGTCCGCCTTTAAGTTGTACAACTTTAACACCGCAGACAATCTTGTGAATTTTGAACAACCATCATACAACGGTTTCTCTGCATCGCTTACCAACCTCTCAAACATTTTGGGACAATCCGCAAGATCTTCTTCAAGCGCTTTTGCAATCTCTTCGACTCGATCGCAATCGTATGTGTCTGTGCAATCGTCGTTTGAAGCATACTTCCTATTACAACTCGACTCAGCATTCCCGTTACTTTTCTCACCATGCATTGTCCAACATGTATAACTTCTATCAATTCCAAACCGTAGTAAATGGGATCCCAACTGTTTCCCGTCAACCTTACCCCCATAACAGCAACCCAAGCAAGGACACGGCATTCGAAGCGGGTCTTCGGAGTGCGCAACCGCAAACTCAACGAATTCCCATACCCCTTTCTCGTACTCTTTCGACAATCGGTTTGATTTCATCCATGTCTTATCCATGTCTTAATTACGCTAAACAAATGCTTCTTGGTTTCTCTATCAGGTACTAAGGAATTCTGTCAAGATAATAAATAGCTATCATCATTATGTTTTGATCAGAATACCTAATGAGATCCTATAAAGTGTGAATAATAGAATACCTAATCAGAATACCTAATCAGAATACCTAATCAGAATACCCGATTTCTTAAAGAAGACATTACCTTATTTCAAGGTAATATAAGTCCACAAACCAAAAAATGGATTGAGAGACACTAAATTGAAATTAAATAGAACCATAAACAATAAACTACAAGCAGAAAACAACAAACTATAAGCAAGAAGAAAGGGATAGTAACCTGAGTTAGACTTGATGTGGGATATGGGTAGGTTTGAATCAGCGTTGTACAAGTAGAAACTAGAGACTTCAAAGTAACTGTAAAATTAAACACACACACGATGCAGTTAAATACACCACTACTAACAAATATCAAAATAAACCCAATCTAGAACTCAATTATTTAAAATGATATGAAATCAATTATCAATTAGCTAGTAACTACAAACAAGAGAAAGAACAGATGCATACATGTGTACCACGGCTTGTTGAACATACATTGGTTCATAAATGAGAGGCTAGTTCATTAGTCCTAACAATTAACCTCAACTAACAGTCTAACTTTATAACTAACTTACAACATAACCACTAGTAGGATTAAGTGACTTAGACTTTTAAAAGTAAAACATGAAAATTGTATTATAAAAAGAATAGACAGGTGGATTCTATTGTAAGGTAACTCTATTAAAGTGAACACAGTTTCTCTTAATAATCATTTGGTGTAGACAAGTTAACCCTCAATTGAACTACCCATTACAATTCAAATAACTCAATGATATATCTATAGAGAAAATAAGAAAAAGGTTATGCTATTTTTTACCACCACTTTCCTCCTATTGTTAGGGAATAGGGACCATCTCCCCACTAGACAATAAAGTTACAAAGGTTAGTAGCTTCACACCATTTCCCCAACTATATATTAGACCCACCCATTTCACTCCTCATTCATCTCCATTCCTCTTTTCTCTAACCTCTTCTTTTTCTCTCTCACCTAACAAACTTAATCTTAGGATAAAGATAATTTTAAAAAAAACAGTGCAAATGTAAGTTCTCTAAATGGAATCCTTACTTTTAGTATTTCCTTATATTTCTCTTCAATTGGATTTACAACAAGAGAAACCTATCATAAACAACAATGAATGTGACAAAAATGACACAAACTCAAGCTGGAGTTGTACAACAGAATCTCACTAAAACTGAAAATGGTAACAACAAAGTTTATGTTCACCCAACTGTGAAACGTTCTGCTTCAATGCTAAGTGAAAAAAGCTTAATTATGCAGTAAGTAGTTCATATCATAACATAGCCAGTCGAACAAAAACAATTACAAATAAAGCAAAAGAAAACAAGCTGACATACATGAAGATGACGGCGGCGGCGGCGAGATGGTACACGGCGGCGGCGGCGGTGAAGAGATGAAGTGGGGGCGAATGGCTTTTGTAAGCAGATTCGAAGTTGGGGGCGAATGGCTTTTGTTTCTGGGTGAATGGCTTTTGCAGATTTTCTGGGCAAATCTGGGTTTTCAGAAAATGCAAAAAAGATTATTCCTTTGGTTGTTGTTGCTGGTGGGTTGAATTTGTGGAAGAATGGCTTTTCTGGGTTTTCTGGGCAAATCGCGCGCGTCAATGGGAGAAAAAAGATGAATTAGGGATTCTGAAATGCGTAATATAAAATTTTGTTTTTAAAACTTTTAATTTAAAAAGGCTATGACAGCTCTTTTGATAAGCGCCTTGGTAGACATAGCTATATCAGCGCTTTTTGCAGGAAAAGCGCTCTTGTACCCTACCCCCTATAGCAGCGCTTTTGAAAGCGCTTTCATAAAGACACCTATAAGAGCGCTTTTGAGAAGCGCTTTCGTACTCCCCCATATAAGAGCGCTTTCTGAAAGCGCTTTCGTACCCCCCCCCCCCCCTTATAAGAGCGCTTTTATGAAAGCGCTTTCGTAACCCCCCTCTTCCAGAGCGCTTTTTTTGCGTGTTTTTTTAGCGAAACCTATACCAGCGCTTTTTCCTAAAAGCGCTTTAGTAAGGGTGCTGCTAAAAGACAAATTTGGCATAGTGGATGCAACGATATCGAGATCGATCGAAGATATTATGAAGATGTTGAAACGTCCACCTAAATATTAACATGTAATGCTCAATTTGTGTTAACGATTACCTATGTAATGTTTTATTTTTTTTATGTTATTAATGCTAATTTTATTTTTCATTCAGTCTTGCATCTTTTTGGATCTGTAAATCTTTCTACTTCAATATGATCCGAAAAACATTTGGAGATGTATCTTTAGAATCAAAAAGTATTTTGGAATTTTTACGAAAGTATATATATATATATATATATATATATATATATATATATATATATATATATATATATATATATATATATATATATATATATATATATATATATATATATATATATTCTTCAATAATTCCCATCTTATCTTGTCAATGCATGCTTCTCGTGGGAAACCTTAGTTGGTTCACATCTCCTGACCCACTTAAATCTTAGTTCTCATTATTTTTTATTTTGTTATTCATTGTCTCAATCATTTATCCATTTAATTCCCCTCAATCATATCTTTATCAGCATCCATTATAATGGTTTATTTTTCATACGATTTTCTTGTTTTTTTTTTCTTTTATTATATTTTTGAAATTTTACATGGTAGTTTGGTCTATTTTCAGCTATTCTTAAAAAATATAATAAAAAATTATTTTAAATGTTAATCATCATGTCTTTGGAGACATGAACGTGAATATGGCTTAATATTATCCAAACTCTGAAATCTAGCTATTTTTTGGGACCACCACCCAACCCAAGGACATTTCTGATCCTCCATCCTTCCTTGGAATGAATGAGATTAGCTACTTTTATGCTTTAATCTTCTTCATTTTAGTAGCATTATTATTTCCTTTCCATTTATCTTTTACTAAAATATTCTTAAAATCATCATACATTTCTCTTCACAAAGGTAACCATTCCCAATATATCTATCATCTTCTCCGATCATGCAACTCATCCTCCATATACCATCTAGGTTGACCTTATGAAAGAATCTCACTAATACGCATTCATAATTCATAGAGGTGACTATATTTTTACTTTTCTAATTAATCCGTTATCGCTATGATTTCTGAAAGTCCTTATATATTATTTTTTTTTAATTTGTTTTCGCACCGGTTCCGACCTACATAGTAGATCGACTGAGGCACGTGCACTGATCAAACGTTATTTCTGCCAGAAATAAAACTTGATATTTCCCGAATATTGTGTTTTGGAGGGACTCGTTTGCCACTCGAGCTCAGGTCTTGGTTAAACTCTTTACATATTATATAAGAGTTTTATGTAGCTATAATTTACATTTTAATTTGTGACAATTATTTTATAAAATTTTACTTAATTATACTTTTAACTGTGACAAATTCTATATTATTATGTTATAAAGAACAAACTTATGTGTCAGTTAAAAGCTTGATTTAATCAGAACAACGAGTTTAACATTTTTAAGCATTTAGAAGTTACGTTTCATTAAATTATAGTTCATTTGTGAAGAAAAAAACAAGACAAATCTTAAAAGTCTAGAGTTTATATCTTTCACTCAACTACTTTTACTATATTTGTAAAGAATATGTATTTAGGTTTATAATCTAAAGTTAGGTAATGTAAAAAAAAATCTAATTTATAATTCTTAATGCATGTGGGATCAACAACAACGTAAACATTTAAACACTAAAAATTAATTTGATAGAATACTAATATTTTACAAATATTTTATGAGAAGTGTCAATAAATCAAACATTCAAAATTAAAAAAATCTCGATAATAAATATCAATCCAAATATATGACTAATGAGTGTATGACCCAGACGTCTTGACGAAAGCAGTCGCAATAATGTTCATTTTGACAATTGCGACAAGATTCACGATGGCCTTGCCGTCTTGATCGAAACAGTCGTGAATCATTTATAATTAATAGGAGACTTATTCACAATTAAATTCAAAACATTTCATTTTTTAAATGTAAAAACCTTCCTGTTTTGACATTTAATGTAATATCGTTTACTATTGTCTCTACTCCTTCACCTTTTTATTTTATTTTATACACATTTATTTATATTTTAAAAAGAGTTTAATGATAGTACACTGTCAGTGTAAAAAAAATTACACATATATCCAATTAGAATGATTTAAAATGCTACTCCCTCCGTCCCACAATGAGTGACCCAGCCCACCATTTCACACATATTAAGAAAAGTATTTAAAAGTAAGAGAGATAATAGTATTTTTACTATACTACCCTTATTATGTATTGGAAATGATGAAACTTTTATTAATTAGAGGGTAAAACTGGAAAAAGTGTATTGGAAATTGAAATGGGTCATTCATTTTAGGACACCATTTTATTCCAAATGGGTCACTCATTGTGGGACGGAGGGAGTAAAATCATAAAAGTATTTTAAAATTTAGAGTGTGACTTGACGCTTTACGTGATCGTTATTGGTTGAAAGTGTAAAAGTAATTTACAATGTCAGTGCACCATCTTTTTTTACATCAACACATTAAAAAAACAATATTGTTCCAATTTTAGATTTAAAAAGTATGATTGATTTTGATATATTTCAACTTTATGTTTTTATAAAGATTCTATCAATCTTGCAAATAATTGAATACACAATAATGCGTCTGGGTTAAATGGAGCAAGATATGATATAATTGAATAATAGAAGGATAATATGGTAAACTTCCCCAAAAGACAACAATGATGAATCATAATATAAAGTTGATTAAATGGACTTGCATCTCAATATTCAAAGGATATTCTTCTCAGCTTTGTGTTTTTTTTTCTTCCACAGAGCAGATCAAACTCTTGGCGTTCAAAACAATATCATAATTTGCAGGTAGTTGTGAAAATAAAGTTGAAGTTTGATTATAGTACAAAACTGAAAACAAAAATAACAAAAAAAAAAATTTCTTTCCATTTTGCAGGATATAAAAATAGAGAGACAATATGAACACTCTCCGGTCGTTTTGGAACAGTCCTATTGGTCCTAAAACTACTCATTTCTGGGGTCCTACCTTCAACTGGAGTCTTCCTATTGCGGTAACAATTTTTTATGTCTTCAGTAAAGTATTACTAAGATTTAGCCCTTGTCGTTTTGATTCGTCTGTAAAAAAAACAATTAAATAATTACTTTGTAATTGATTTTAGGCTGTAATGGATACTCAGAAACCACCTGAAAAGATATCTGGCAATATGACTACAGGTATATTCACATTAATAATGTTCATCGAATAACTGATCTATCTGAGTTGACTAGAACAATTGAATATGTATTTTTCATAGAACTCTAAAAAGAACATTAATTGGGGATGGATTCAGATCTTCTCTGTTTTTATGGTTGTAATAAAATTGTGCAGTAATGTGTCTTTATTCCGGAATATTCATGCGGTTTGCTTGGGTGGTGAATCCGCGGAACATACATCTTCTTATATGTCATATGTCTAATGAGACAGTACAATTGTATCAACTCTCAAGGTGGATCAGATCTCAAAGGTAAATTCAATACTTTACTCTCTTTTTTTACAATGAGTGATCCAGCATACCAGGAAGAGAATATTATTTTTACTATATTATCCTTATCACGTATTAGACCGACATTGATACTCTAAAATAAGGTTTCTGTTTTTTTAGTAATAATTTCCCATTATATTGGATCTTTGTGTATAACATGTGTTATGTGTATGGTGATGGTTTTAGATATAAATGGAAGATACATAAATCTGTTTTAATGTTGCTCTTTTGTTTGATGTGAACAGTGACACTGAGCTGAAGAAAGAGAAAGCAGATGAGTAAAAACCATGTTCCAAATGTAGGCTATATAGTATGTCTTATGCAACTTGTCATTCATTGTTTACTCTTTTAGTTTAATGTGATTTGTGGGTTATATTAGTCACATTTGAGATGATACTCTCTTTAAGCGTCTATGTTTTTTTTTTTGGAAGTATTTCATCTGATCATGTGATTCAAAATTGCATATGGTTTAAATTTCTTGAAAAATGTAACATGATTTGAATGACATAAGACATTATTCGAATTATGTGATTCAATGATTCTTGATATGATTTGAATCCAATAAGTGGCCTACTTAAATGATGTGTTTTATTCATATTAATCAATCTTGTAAACATTTGAATCCCGTTATAAAAAAATGGTTAACTAGGTAATTTGATTTGAATGACATAAAATTTGATCTAAACTAACTAATACAATGCTGCAATTTATTATCTATCTTTTATTAGAAGATTGACCAAATTTTTATTATTATCCTTTTCTAAAACAAATTTGCACTACAAATTAGATAAAATGGTAACTAATAAAATTATCCTACCATTTTTCTATTTTCCAATCAGTATTAGACATTTGGCACTACCAAAACTTCTACCATTCATTCTCACTTTTCTCTATTCTCTCTTACTTCATTATATCTTCACAATTTCCCTATTTTCTCTCTTACTTTATTTTAAAATATAACAATTCAATATTTTTTATCATATTTTTTTATTTATTACCATTAAAAATATATTTTATCAAATTTAATAATACTGCATAATCATTCAAACAACTAACATTTTATCTTCCAGGTTACTATCAAATTATTACCTTTATTTAAAAATAAAATTCTTATTTTCAAATGTCAATTTTTTTTCTTCATGTCACAAGTTTTTTATTATTATTTAATACAATTGAGTTTATATAGTAATTGTTTATTTTACAATTATGTAATTTTATTTAAATTAACATGTGTATCTAAATACATCATTTGTCAAGTTTATCATTATATTATGTATAATCATATTATTTGTTGTAATATTTTGATTTCATAATTTTTTATTGTACTTCTACTTCTACTATCTATCCTTTACTAGAAAATTGACCAAACTTTATTATTGTTATTTCCTTAATTAAAAAAAATTGCATTACAAATTGACAAAATGGTAACTAACAAAATCACCCTACCACTTTTCTATTTTCCAATGAGTACTGGACACTTACACAACCAAAATTTCTACCATTCATTCTCACATTTCTCTATTCTCTCCCTTACTTCACTATATCCCCTCTCTTTCCCTATTCTCTCTCTTACTTTATTTTAAAATGCAATAAAGAATATTTTTTATCATATTTTTTATTTATTATCATTAAAAATGTATTTTATCAAATTAAATTATACTACATAGTCATTCGAACAACTAACTTTTCATCTTCCAGATCACTATCAAATTATTACCTTTATTTGAAAATAAATTCTTATTTTCAATTGTCAATTTTTTTCTTTCTCTATGTCACAAGTTTTTTATTATTATTTAATACAATTGAGTTTATATACTATTATATTTAATTTTTTATTTTACAACTATGTAATTCTATTTAAGTCAACATGTGTATCTAAATACGTCATTTGTCAAGTTTATCATTATATTTTGTATAATCATATTATTTGTTGTAATATTTTGATTTCATAATTTTTCATTATACTTTCCCAATAAAAATGAGTTTTTCATATGCATATCTAAAATAATTATTACGCCAAAATTAAAATAAATTCATCTGTACGGACGCACGAATATCTTCTATGTTGAAAGCAGTCTGAGAAAGGAGTGCACAATTGAATAAAATCTTTTCACCACTGGTAGATGATTTCTTTTCGGAATGAACAAAGTAGATTTTCATGTCTTTCTGAAATGTTCACATGTGAAATTATTTTAACTTAGAACCTAATTTTCATACTACTGATATCTTATTAGTAAAAAAAATTGTGAATCATTATTTTAACATAGAACCTAATTTTTTTGTGGATCATTATTTTAGCTTAGAACCTAATTTTCATACTACTAATATCTATCTTATTAGTAAAAAGAATTTAATGGTTAATTTCCATTTTATAAATGCAATTTGGTCAAACTTCTTTACTTCACATTTTTCATATCGTTCATAAAATACTACACCACAAATAATGCACCTGGGCGACAGCACGGGTCTCTTACTAGTTTCAAATAAAAAAAATCACATGATGTATCTTGTGTTGTGTTGGGTCTCTTACAAAATTTGAATGAGAACAAGGTGAAAATGGTATAATGAAAGTTGCACAAAATAAATTCTAAAGTGTGTATTTACACTAAGCTTTAGGTGTGATTTGATGAGAAATTAAGACACGATAATTGAACAACACGCGCCGGATATAAAATTTCTCACTTGTAGGAACTTTGAGGATCAACAACAAATATAAGACGGCAAAATAAATGCACGAAAGAACACCGACATTTTTAACATGGAAAATCCTTCAATTTGAGAGTAAAAAACATGAGTCGTCCAGACCAAAGAAATAGCTCCACTATAATCAATTGAGGGTATAAGAGAGTCTCAAAGTGATTCACAAACAAGTGCTAACAACTGCAAATCAAAAAGCATAATTAACTTACAAATAAGAATCAAAAAGCTGAAAAATAACACAAATCTACAGCTCTAATGCGATGCACATATCTCTCATTTCAAACCTTGTTTTTAAATTCAAAACGGTCAAAAGTTAGATATATGAGTTGCAAACAGACCCATAAAATTTCAGCTCGATCCAACAGTTAACAAATAGGGGATCATCGATTTAGTGGGACTGGTGCAGAAACAACGGAAATGAGTTTCTCTCCTCTTTTCTCTCTTTTGGATCCTTATTTTTTCTCTATCTCTTTTAATCCTAAATTGACACTCTCCACTTAAATAAGTGAGACAAATGGGTTATTGATATTTGGGCTTTTCTCCATATAGGAATAGAACCCAAACCCAACAAATATCCCCCTCACAACTATGTGGAGGAAATCGCCAAACCAGCGATATCACAACAAGCTTTAAACTTCCCTCTTGGTTATGTTTTAGTCATCATATCAGAACCATTATCATTTGTATGTGATTTAGCTAACTCCAATAACTTAGCATCCAAAACCTCATGTATCCAATGATATCTCACATTAATGTGTTTAGACCTATTATAAAAAGTTTATTTCTTACCCAGATGAATAGCACTTTTGGTATCAACAAATAACACATATTTGTCTTGAACAAAACCAAGCTCCTACAAATATTTCTTCAATCATAATAACTCTTTGCATGCTTCGGTAATGACAATGAACTCGGCCTTTATAGTAGACAATGCTACATACTTTTCCAATATGGATTGCTAAGCCACAGCTCCCCCTGCAAATTTAACCATGTAGCCCGAAATGGACTTTCTAGAATCAATATTTCCAGCCATATCAGAGTCAAAGTACCGCACTAAAGTAGGCTTATCTCCTCCAAAACAAAGCCTTTATAAGTAGTACCGCGAAGATACCTTAAAATCCATTTTACAGCATTTAAATGCTCTCTACTTGGATTTGACAAAAATCTACTGACAATACCAACAGCATGTGCAATATCTGGTCTTGCACACACCATTGCATACATCAAACTACCCACAACAGACACAAGGAACACGTTTCATATCAAACGCTTCATCTTCACTTGAAGGACTTTGATTAGAACTCAACTTGAAATATGTAGCAAGAGGAGTGTTTACCGCCTTAGAATTTTCCATTTTGAATCTTTGCAGCACTCTTATGGTATAATGTTATTGTGACATCCAAAGTTTTTTCTCTTTTCTGTCACACGTGACTCTAATGCCAAGTGTTAATGCCCTGAGTTATGTGATTGGCATTTATGTTTGGCTAAAACGTAGTAGCAGCAATATGTAATAGGATCTATAGAACTTGCAAAAATAAACAAATACAAAACAGGTACAACAGCAAGATGTTCTATGGAATGTTAAGATATGTTTTGTGACATCATGTCTTATGTGATATTGCTCCTGCTGAAGCTGGAATGTGAAGATTCAATATGTAATTAACAGATGCAGAATATTCTATGGAATATTATGCAATCCTATGTGGCGCAGATTTAAAGGTCAAAAGAATCAAGTCAGAATATTGAAGATTATATAGTTTCTAATTATGGAGACAATTTAAGAAACTTATGATTAAAGACCTTTCTTTTAGCAGAAGATTTCTGCTGATTTGTAACAGCAAATAAAGCTGTGATTGAAGGCCCAAGTCCAGTTGGGAATAGGTTATAAATAGGAAGCTTTGTACCCTAGTTAAGTAGGCAATCCGATTTTAAGAAAGATGTAATCATTAGGGTTAGCTGTGTAAGTGAACCACCCGGATTGTGGGATGGTCACTGATATGTGCCTCGAAGACTGTAGGTAAGAGGTTTATTTCACTCACTCAGAAGCTGTGAAGAAATGAGTGTAGTATTGTTCTTGGAGGAAGCTTTAAAAGTAACTCTAAGTTATGTTCATTTGTGTTGGCAAAGGGTTGTTGATGCAGTGGCTGAGTTGTCAACTGCTAGACATCATTGCGATGATTGGGAGTGAGAGTGGTTTCTCATATCTAGGGAGAACCTAGTTAGAAGGGTCATTGGGTAGTGATTAAGTGCATAGATTATCAACAGGTGTGTTGGCTGTATGGTCTACAAATTGATACTGCTAATAGTGGACTCCATCCTTGGCTTGGTAGCCCCTAGAGTAGGTTGATTGAACCGAACTGGGTGAACAATTTTGTTGTGCTTTTATTGCTTTACTGCACTGTTGTTTGTATTCCTACCTTGTCTGTTTCATAATGTCAGATCAGATGTCAAGACATCCTTATATGACATATGAGTTCTGTCATACCAGAATTTCACCAAGAATCTGTTTAACTGCTCCCATGTCTTTCATGGCAAATGACTAGCCCAACTGTTTCTTTAACTTGTCAATGTTAGAAATATTTTTCCCTACAATAAGCATATCAGCAACATATAAAAATAGGATAATGAAGTCATCATTAGAAACTTTTCTAACAAAGATGCAATGATCTGAAGTAGTCTTATGATATCCTTGATCACACATAACAGACTCAAACTTCTTGTACCACTGCCTTGGAGCTTGCTTCAACCCATATAAACTCTTTCTCAATCTACACACATGATCTTCTTTTCCTTTAACTTGAAAACATCGGGTTATTTCATGTAGATCTCTTCCTCCAAATCGCCATGAAGAAAATCCATTTTCACATCCATTTGCTCAGCCTCTAAATCAAGAGTAACAGCCAAACTCAACATGGTTCTAATTGATGAAATATTTACAACAGTTGATAAAATCTCATTAAAATCTCTACCATTTCTTTCACGGAAACCTTTCACCACTAATCTAGCTCTATAACTTGGAGACTTAGAGTTGCTCTCATGTTTAACTATATAAATTCACCTGTTTTCCAAAGCCCTTTTGCCTTTAGGTAACTTCACTAAATCATGCAAAGATTTCATCTCATCATGCATTGAATCTAACCACTTTTTATTTTCATCCCTTTCCATGGCCTCTTGAAAACACTTGGGTTTATCCTCATCAGTCAAGGTCATGTACTCATCAGAATTATATCCTGTAGAAGGTTGTCTCTTCCTGTTAGACCTCCTAAGTTGAATTTGAGATGATTCTGGAGCTTCATCAAGATTCTCATCCTATGACATATCTTTCTCCCCTTCATCATCATTAGTTGGAATATTTTCCTCATCTCCAAGTTTTTTATCATCAACATAATCATATGGCTCACCATTTTGATCATCACCACCAATAGCATCTAGATTATGACTAGGTAACTGAACTGGATCAACATTAGACAAACTAATATCTTTCTTGGGTGTAGTCTTCTCCACCTTATCAATGTCTTCAATTTTTTGGTCTTCCTTGAACACCACATCGCGGCTTCGAATAAGCTTCTTCCCTACAAGGCCATACAACTTATAACCAAACTCATCCTGCCCATAGCCGATGAAGATACATTGTTTTGAATTTGCATCCAACTTGGATCTTTCCCCTCTAGAATTTGCACAAAAGACTTACAACCAAACACTCTCAAATGATCATACTTGACACCCTTTCCAAATCAAATTTTATCTGGAACTTCACTGTTCAAAGAAACAGTAGGAGTGAGATTAATAACATGCACTACCGTGTAAAGTGCCTCACCCCAATAATTATTTGGCAACTTAGCTTCAGAGAGCATACACCTTACTCTCTCAATTAGTGTTTGATTCATCCTCTCTGCTAAAACATTAAATTGAGGAGTTTAAGGAGGAGTATTTTCATGTGCAATACCATATTTCTTGAAATAGAAATCAAATGGTCCATAATACTCACCACCATTATCAGAACGAACACATTTCAGCTTCTCACCTGTCTGCCTCTCTACCAAAGCATGGAATTCTTTGAAATTCTCCAATACTTGGTCTTTTATCTTCAAGGCATAAACCCATAGTTTCCTGGAACAATCATCAATAAAGGTAACAAAACAAAGTGCACCTCTAAAGGATTTTACCTTTAATGGACCACAAACATCAGAATGTACCAATTGAAGCAACTTTGACTTCCTTGAGGGAGGATGTCTCTTGAAAGATACTCTAGTCTCCAAATATGCATTCTTTAATCCAAGAAGAACATCCTTTTTGGCCAAAATATTCTGCCCTTTTTCACTAATATGACTAAGTCTTCGGTGCCACAAAGATGCTTCCATGTCGATAGCATTCACACTGTTCCTAGCAACCAAAGATTTTGTTCAATAAAATTTATAAAGTTTCTCCCCTCTAGCCACAACCAAGTCACCTTTGTTGAGTTACCACTTTCCAAAACCAAAGTGGTTGTCATAACCACAATCATCAAGCATATGCACAGAGTTCAGATTAAAGTTGACATTTGGAGCATGTTTAACACCTCTAAGCAACAATTGCATTCCCATGTTGGTTTTCAAGAAAGCATCACCAACACCAATTACTTTAGATACACCATCATTACCCATATTCAACACTCCAAAATCTTCAGAAGTGTAAGATGTGAAGAAATCCTTCTCGGTGTAACATGCAATGTAGCACCACTGCCAACTATCCACATGCTCTCGTCTGAGACAAGATTACCAGACTCATGATCATAGAGAATAACAAGATCGTCACTAGTAGTAGTAGTAACACGATCATCATCATGAGCATCATGACCTCTTTGTTTAGACTTACCTTTCTTGCCTTTGTTATCCCTTTTCCTTTGATAACAATACTTTTGTACGTGTCTTACTTTGTGACAATAATGACACTCCAAATTCTTGTATCGTGACTTGGATTAGCTTATGCTATTTTCTCTACCACCCTTTGGTTCCTTTTTCTGACTTACCTCGAATTGAGATGAAGAACCACGTGTCTTCCTTCTCATTTCCTCATTAAGAATACCACTCTTAGCCGTTTCTAAAGAAACAACACCTCTAGGAGCAAAACTTGTAATAAAAACCTGGAACGTCTCCCAAAACTCTAGTAAAGATAGCCATAGAAATAGTCCCAAAAGTTCATCATCAAATTTAATACACATTCCTGACATCTAATCAAGGAGCCTTTGAAATTCACTCAAGTGATCTGAAATAGAAGTCTCTCCTTATATTTCAAGCTTATGAAGCTATTCAACAAGAACAATTTATTATTCTCTGATTTAGAGGCATACAAAGACTCTATCTTCTCCCACAAAGTTTTTGCATGAGTCTCAATAGCAATATGATTATGAACATTATCTTCTACATATTGTCTAATAAAACCACATATATGTTAATGTTCAAACTCTCATTCTTCATCAGACACAGAAACCAACTTTGTTGAGCTAAAAACCAGTGAATGCAATTTTTTCACAAATAGTAAGTCTGTCATCTATCTTTCCATAAATAGTAATTAGAGCCATTAAACAATACCATCTTCATCTTTATATTTGACTCCATCCTTCATACAAGTAAAATAGCCCTTAACCAAGAGCTCCGATACCACTCTAATGGAAAATTAAGACACAATAATTGAACAACACGCATCGGATATAAAATTCCTTAACCAACAAAGTTTATTATTTTAAAAAAAAAAGATAATAAATTGGTGCCTATAATATTTTTGTAGATATAAAAATATTTAAATCTACAAATATATTTTTTCGGGTATAAATATTGATTTTTGTTTTAGAATTATTTACAAAAATATTGGTCAGTAATTTCATGTTCCCGTTATTATTAAAGATTATGATGCAGTGAATTATTTTTTGTATTAATTACATAGACATTGAAAAAATACATATATGTAGTTAATATATATATATATATATATATATATATATATATATATATATATATATATATATATATATATATATATATATATATATATATATATATATATATATATATATATATAATTTTGGGTTGTGAACAGATTTGAGCAGATTTGACAACTCTCTCACATCAATTTTATTTCTCACTTTTAATTTAATATTTGGGTTTATGTGTAGTACTTTGAAAACTTTTCACACATAGATTGTCAAACTGATCTGTTATAACTACACTGCATCTACTACTGTACTATTTTTTTCTGCTTTTCAATCAGGATAAAAAATACCTATTTACACTAATATCTAAGCTATACTATTGTATGCGATTCCCTTGCTATTTTTTAAACAAATATGATTCACTTGCTATTTTTACAAGCACATAGATTTAAATTTTTAAACTTTAACTTTACATTCAATTTTAATTAATAATTTATATCATTAATTAATTAGAGGAGGAATCTCTTTTCTATGACAGAAAAATATAATAATTAATAAAAAATAATTTTATTTATTTTATTTTATTAAAAAACAACGACCATAAATAAATAGTAGGTATGTTAATTTTTTCTTCCATAATATTTTTATTTGGTTTTAGGTATGTTAACTTTTTGTTACATTTAATTAATAGTAGTTTAAATTAACCTATAATTTGGTTTTTATATTTTTAAACATATTAATTAATTAATTTTTGATTATTATAAAGAAGTATATTGGACAGTTAAAAATAGAATAATTCAACTACATGTTTAACAAAATAATAAAGAGGCCTAAATTAATAAAGAGCATGTAATTATTAAAAATTAAAATTAATTAAATTAAATTTACTATCATGATAATTTATGGTTTCAAACGTTTGTATTATTACGAATATGAAAAGTTAATGATACTTATATTTTATTAGAGAGAACTTGATGCACTACAAGAAAAATGCCTCCCAGCGACGTAATGTTGTGACGTGGAAAACATGTGGCATAAAAAGTGCAGTTGCGAAATGGAAAGCACGCCACTATAATTTTTTCATATTTAATAATCAAAACTAAAATATCACATGGGTAGTCAAAGAATACTTTTTTAAAAAATAGGTTGTGACGTTGGGACCACGTCGCAAGACCTAAAATAAAAATAAAAAACAAAGTCTGAAACGTAAATATAGGGTGGGAAATTTGAAATTTTCAAATTTCTAGTTCTGACGTGTAAAACACGTCGCAAACTTTTCAGAGAGAAAATAATATTCACTTGACTTGACTGGTGCAGGTAATGGCAGGGAGAGAAGCAGTAAATGTTTTGACCGTTGAGCATATTGCGACGTGGAAAGCACGTGTGTAAACAGAGGTGTGAATCCCACGTCGCTAATGATGACTTTGACTTGAAACTGGTAGGTTATGGCACATGGTGGTACCTGGGAAAGTAAATGCCCTTTACCGTTGAGTGGGTAGCGACGTTGATGACATGTCAGAAACTAGCGACGTGAATGACACGTCGGTCAAACAATTAATTTCTTGAGGATGATCATGTGGAGCCAGATGGGGATGATACTGCGCATGGAAACGATGATCAGTCTGATGATGACGATACTCAGGGGGAGGATGATCCGAGAGAGATTCATATCATTGACGGCAGATATTATATTTGGCCCGCAGGAAGTTCGTAAGTATCTTATATATTAAATTTTAATTAAGTTTACCTTTATTTTTTTAATATAAATTTATATTTAATGTATGCTAATTAAAATTATTGTTTTTTAGTTTTGGGCCGAGTCGGACTGCTGTCAGGTGTGTGTACTATGTGATTCAACAAATGTATAAAGAAGCTTGGACGACTTTTGGAGACGTTTCAAATAAAGAGGCTTGGTTTAATTGTTTTAAGGTATAATTAATTAATTTTTTGAGTCATTGTTTATTTAAATTTTTTTACTATAGTTTTCTAACATTTTATTTAAATGTAATCAGGGAAAGTGTACTTGGGATCAAATGAGCGAGAAACATGTTAAAAAAAATTATTATAGCAGAACATCAAAAAGACTTTCCGACAAGTTGCGACGTGTTAGAAAGCGTTGGGAACGTGATGGTAGTCGTCCCAAGTGGATGGGCCAAGAAGTTTTTGATAAAGTTCTTGTGTATTGGAAATCAGAAGAATTTAAGGTTAAATCTGAAAATGCCAAAAAAATGAGGGCATCTGAAAAAGGGGGTCACCTTAATGCAGATGGAAGTATAAGCACTTACGAACATTCTCGACGCATGGTAATTATTACCATTTTTAAAGTTATGTTTTGATTAATTATTTGTTTTTAATTAAAGTTAATTTTATTATTTAGGCTAAGAGGTTAGAGAGACAACCACTGATGGTCGAGCTGGTTAAAGAAACTCGGACAAAAAAATCGGGTGATTATGTTGATGAGCGTACACGAAAAGCTTTGGTAAGTTATTCAATTTTTATTATATTTTTTTATATTTAATGGCAATTTTGTGATGTGATTTTCACGTGGCAATTAAAAAAGTTGTGGCGTGATTTTTACGTGGCAACTAAAAAAGTTGCGGCGTAATTTTCATGTGGCAACTCTAATGTTGTGGCATAAAAATCACATGAAAATTAATTTTCATTTTATTATTTAATATATTTTAATTTAAGTTAAATACTTAATATTTTTTTGGCTTAATTGTAACTTTGGTCCCCCTATTTTGTTTTTTTCTCGATTTTAGTCCCTCCATTTTTAAAATCACGATTTTGGTCCCCCTTTTGAGTTTTCTATTGAAAAAGAGATAGGAATAGGGACTAATTTTGCAGAAAAAATCAAAATAAGGGGACGAAAATTGCACAGAAAACTTAAAAAGGGGACTAAAATAGTGATTTTTAAAATAGAGGGATCAAAATCATTCATCCAGATGTTGATTTTTATATTTGGAATGAAGTCGTTGGCGGAAAAGAGCCTAATGGATGTTTTTTTGGTGGTGGAAATTTGGCGGGAAACTTGAGAAGTGGAGATAGAACTTTATTTGAAAGAGTTAGAGATGGGGAAGGATCGTCACGTCCAGCACAATTGTCACCGCAAGTAATGGAAACAATAAGACAATTGGCCCTAACTGAGGCGAGACGTGAGTCAGAGCAACGTGAGGCGGCGCTAAAAGCCCAAATGGATGAGAAAGCGCAACGTCAGGCGGCGTTAAAAGCGCAAATGGAGGGGCAACAACAACAAATAGAGGCAATGGCGAAGAGGCAAGCAGAGATGGAGCAGCAAATGCGGTTATTTATACAATTTCAACAAAGAAGTAGTAGTCAACCGTTTGGTGGAAACGTAGGAGTGGTTGGAAATGAGCGAGAGAATGATGATAAAGATATGAACCTTGAGAATTTTCCCGATCCAGATGACCCTTAGGATTAATTTTATTTTTATTTAAATTTGAAATTGTGTAGGATAATTTAATTTTATATAACATTTTGTTTATTATATTATAAATTCAATATATTTTAGTATTTTGCTTATTATATTATAGCATTTTGTTTATTTTTATTATTTTAATTGAATAAATATTTTTATTAATATTTATTAATTTTGAATAAAAAATATTAAGAATAAAACTTTTTTTATAATAATAATAATAATTTTATTTTTTTTAAAAAAATTAACGTTTGTGGCGTGTTATACATGACACTAATTTGTGACATGTTTATCATGTCGCTACACTTTTAAATTAATCAGAAATTTTGTGAAATGATATCACGTCGCTAATTTGTGTCATGTTTCCACGCCGCAACTTTTCTCCGTATTCTGTGCCATCCTGCTTTTTCCTGGCGCCGTCTGTTCCAACAGACAAAACTTGTTGGGTTCTGTGCATCACGTTGCGACGTGATTTCCGTGTCACTATTTAGTGACGTGATAATCATGACACAACAAAGTTGCCACGCTCTCTCAAGCAACATAAATGTCCACGTCGCTAATTTTGTGTTGTGACGTGATATTCCATTTTGTGGCATGGGAATCACGTCGCTACACATGGTTTTAAAAATGAGTGGTTTACATATTCCAACCAGTATTTTTCACTTTCCAAAGAATTGCAACGGGTTTTTGTCCACCAAATAGAAACCAGGAATTGGATTGAGTAACCTTATTAGGGGAAAGTTACCGTAACTTTAGTGCAAATATGGTTGGTTTTGGCAAGAAAAAATAAATAACAAATAATAAATAAATGAAAAAAATAGCAAAACATAGAGAGAAAGAAACAAAGGTACGGTGACTTTGCCACAGGATTAATAATAATATGGTAAGTCAAAATCCTACCCATTATAATATAACTACTATCGTAAGTCAAATCTACATCACATATCTTTTAAAATACTTTAAATTCAAATTAAAATTATATATATATATATATATATATATATATATATATATATATATATATATAAAAGGTTAAAGGTAGTGCACTGACAGTGTAAAAAAGTGTAAACACTGTCATCCAATGGGTGGTCACCTCCTGCGAAAAACCAAAACTACCCCTGCTTCGGAAGTTCATTTCCGAAAGCGTGTTTTTTTAAAAAAATTGACTTACTTCGGAAGTTCATTTCCGAAACAATTATTTCGGAAGTTCACTTCCGAAATACTGCGATTTCTGCAGATTTATCAAAACACTCCCCCTCCCCCAATCATTTACCCTAAATCAAAACAAAAAGTGGCAGAGGCGAAAATTTGTGCAAACAGAATTCCAAAGCTGCATCAAGGCTCCAATCACACTGCTAAACAACATTCAAAAGCCCTCAATCCTAACACTTTGTAAGTTTTGAAATTTTTAGATCTATTATTCAAATGCATGTTATTTAGGGTTTTAATTGCATAAATGATATATGGCTAGGTTGTTAGTAGTATTTAGGTTGTTTAGAAGCATTTTGATTTGGTTTGAAGGTTGATTTAGGGGTCTGCCATGGAAGTTGTAGGAAATTGCATCGCAGGGGTGTTTCGGAAGTTCATTTCCGAAAACACCTCCCTCCCAGTTTTCGGAAATGAACTTCCGAAATATATCAGAAGTTCAAATTTTTTTGTTTTTTATTTTGTCTCGCATATTAATCGATTTCAATTGTTTACAGTAACATGTCTTCTAGAGAGGGCGCTAAGGGAAGAAAGGATTCTTCAAAGAAAGAGGTGAAAGAGGTGAAGGAGGTGAAGGAGGTGAAGGAGAAGAAGAAGGTTTCGACCGGCTCTACTTCTCGTTCCCAGGGGGCCCGGGGCCCGGATGCTCAAGCTCAGTCTTCAGGCGTGAGAGTCGTGATCAACGCTGATGGTTCTGAGACTGAGTGGGATGAGGATTGGTATAATTATCTTCATTCGGAGGAGTTCGCTCGTCGGGAAGAATAACGTGTTTTTTTTTGTTTGATGTGTATTTTGTAACGCTCGTCGGGCAGAATAACATGTTTTTGTTTTGTTTTGTTCTGATTTCGGATTGTATCGCACAGTGTATTTGTATTGGATTTATCATGTTAGTTTTTGGAAGTGGTAACCGGGGTCGGAACATATGACGGATGAGGTGGATGTCTGGAGGAAGTAGAACTGGAGATACGTCCACCACGAGACAAAGTAGTCAATCAATGTAAGCTATAGTTATGATTATCATCTGGGGAGGTCATTTCTAAAAAATCAAGATTAAAAATAATAAGATTTTTTTTCCAATTTTTTGTAATGACGTCCCCTGATGATAATGATAAATTATAGCTTACATTGATTGGCTCCTTTGTCTCGCGGTGGACGTACCTCCGGGTCTTCTTCCTCCAGACATCCACCTCCTCCGTCATATGTTTCGGCTCCGGTTACACCTCCTCCGTCATTTGTTACTTTCAGTTGTACGTATTTTTATTAAAATAATAAATAAACCTTTTGAAATTTGGAAGCCTTTTTTTCTCCCCACCACTCTCTCATCCCCACCTACCCGTGTTTAACAATATGTAACTTTAATTTTATGTAATATTATCGTTGTAATTTTCACCCGATTAAATAAAGCGAATTGTTCATTTTCTTCTGTCCAGACCTATTTTCGGAAGTGCATTTCCGAATTCCTCCAAGGGGGGTGCGCTTGGAGATGAACTTCCGAAACACCACATTTTCTGAAAAGTGACTTTATTTCGGAGATGCATCTCCGAAATCAATATTTTATATTAAAAAAAACACGTTTTCGGAAGTTCATTTCCGAAAACACCTTTTTCAAGAAAAAAAGTACAGTTTCGGAAATGAACTTCCGAAACAAGGGGTATTGTGGTAAATTCACCGGAGGTGGCCAAGAAGGTTGGGAGGTGGGTGAAGAAAAAACCTTAATTTTTACCATAAAAATCTCATTCCGTTAAATTACTCAATAAATTATTATCATAACATGATTTTAAATCATTAACAAATTTAGATTTTAAAAAGAAAATAGTATATAAGAAAATTTATGCTGTTCAAATTAAATTAATAATAGTTTTTATGTTAAATTTAGATTTTAAAATGTGATGCAAAAATAAGATTATGTTTTACTAAATTTTTTGTACATGGGAACATGAAATTATTGATCAAAATATTAATTATTAACAGAACATGAAGTTATTGATCAAAATATTGGTTATTAACGAGACATGAAGTTACTGATCAAAATAATTTTTAAGGTACACCAAGACATGAAGTTATTGATTAAACTAATATTTGTACACGGGAACATGAAGTTATTGATCAAAATATTGATTATTAACGAAACATGAAATTACTGATCAAAATATTTTTTTATTAATTATACATTCAATTATTATTTTTTCACGGGTACCCGATATTTTTCTACTAAAAAATATATATCTAAAACAAATGCGCGTCTCATACCAGAACTCGTGCGAACGCAAAGGGTGTTCGGGTTTTTTAGTAGTTTCAATAATAGATACATTTTTTTCTTAAAATGGAGAGAACTGAGAGAATAGTATACTATTGATAAGCGGTGTCAAATACTGTCTCAAAAATTGGGTTTTCGAATAACACTGCTCTATGATTTTATTTTTTTATTTTTTTTTGGAAACAGCTAAGAATTTTATTAGATAACACAAGGCATGAGCCATGCCAATATCCACACCTATAATACAAAATGCTAACAGAATAGCATATAAATAAATCCTGACCAACTAAATTAGATAAATGGTTGACAAATGTAAATATAATAAGCAATATAATTGCAACCATCATTATAAAAATACAAGTATCACATCTTGCTACGTAAGATTATTGGAAGTAGTATTTTGACCTGTTGATTTATTCAAGCAGGTCTAAATCCTTAATAGTTGTCAACACCCCTTCTGGTCTGCGCTTCTGGATCGCCTGAATTTGATCTTCTTCAGGTAACTTTTACATACTTTTCTTGAACGAAACATGTTTCATCTTGTAGTATTGTGTAGCTTATTTTATGGTTCAAGATTTTATGCTAAGTGACGTCACAAACAGTTAGTATGGAACTGTTGCGCAAGTTTTGGAATAGTCCCGTTGGTCCAAAAACAGCTCATTTTTGGGGTCCTGCTGTCAACTGGGGCATTCCCATTGCGGTATATTTATATGTTTCTACGTTCTGATGTTCATTCTATAAAAACCAAATTCATAATATTAAAAAAAAAAAGATTTTTATGTGAACAGGCAGTTATAGATACGCAGAACCCGGCAGAAACGATTAATGGAAGAATGACTGCAGGTTCTTTTTGTTCCTCTAAAATCTAAATTCAAGCAACCAATATTATGATTTGATTCTTCATGTATTAGTTTAAATTTATCTTAAAAATTGAATACGACACTGTGAATGGTGCAGTAATGTGCGGTTATTCAGCGGTTTATATGAGGTTTGCTTGGATGGTGCGACCACGAAACATTCATCTTCTTATATGTCATGCCTCGAATGAGACTGTGCAACTCTATCAGCTTTCGCGGTGGGCAAGATCTCAAGGTTAACTCGCCACTGTGCACCATACAATTACAGTTATTAATATCCATGGCTTTAAATAACGGCCACGGTTGTGATTTTCATATTTCAGTTGGTACACGTGTTGTGTTATTAATTGCGGTTGTCGCATCGTGAATTAATCACAATATTTATAATAAATATTTTCTGTGGTTTGTACTTTCATACTCTAATTTCGAAAATTTATGTCCATAATGGTGCAGTAACGATATATTGTAGTCGTAATGGGGTTTCACGATTATAACTAGGGTTGGTAAACGGGCATGCACATCCTGCAAAATCCTGCATAAAGACGGGGTGGGTGGACATTATGTAGGGCACGGGCCTATAACCTTGAGCCGCCCTGCAAATAACTGAGGGCGGGACAAGGCGGGCGGACGTTGCATCTTTTTAGATGCAAAATATGATGTTTATGCCTACGTCCGCAAAAGCCTGCAAATAAACAAGGCGAACATATTAGAGGGTACAAGACTAAACCCTTGCCCCGCCCCACGAAAAAGTGCAAAAAATGGACATTTACGACGGGTCAAGTTCGTTTTGCCACACTTAATCATATATATCAATGTTTTGTCTTGGTCATAGCAAATTTTGATCTGTGATTTTTTTCTCAGCATAAAATTGGTGAATAAGAGTTTCGATACCTTTAAATATCGTTTTATCGTCGTTTTAGCGATAATTTACCAATTTTTATAACGTTTACTATATATCACTTTGTTAATTAATGTTCTTAAATATTTATGTGGGATATTGGATCGAACTATAGTATGGTCGAATGATAACTTCTTGGTTCGACAATTCGACAGGATCTTAGTATGTCATCGAAGTCTGGTCACATGTTGTAGTCAAAGTCCTACAATGTTGTAGTCGAAGTATGTTCAAGTATGCAATAGTTGAAATGCTATGATCGTTAGCATGTCTAAATGGGCCTATTTATTATGCCCAATTATTTAACTTAGCTTGTTCTCTAGGTTATCTTGTGTAATGGGCCTGTGGGAAAAAATTAGTTTAGTATGTTAGTTTTCTTATAAATAGCATCCTAGTCTTTCATCATTGAAAAGTGAAAATCCTAATTAGCGTCAAAGAGATTATTTGTTATTCTGTAACACTTATAATATTATTTCAAAGAGAAGGTAAAGAATAGCAGTTTATAACCAAATCGTTGTGTTCTTTTTGCTTCCCTCTTTTCTATCATTGTGGGTTTTTAGCTAATCAAGAAACCAATTATACTTTTTTCTGGAATCGTTATCACAACAAATTGGTGCGGTGAGAGTAGAGAAGAATGCCATCAACAAAGTATGTGATTGGAAAGTTCACTAGAGTTAACAATTTCGGTCTATGACACTTGGAGATGAAAGCCATACTGGTTCAGGAGGGTTGTTTAGAATCGTTGAAGGGATCTGCAGCCATGGATGTTGTGTTAACGCAGAAGGATAAAACGAATCTGGTAGACAAAGCCCACAACGACGTCTTATTGAGCATTGGTGATAAGGTTCTTCGACAGGTTTCAAAGGAGATGGTGGCATCCAAATGATGTGTAAAACTCAAAAGTTTATACATGACCAAATCGTTGGACAATCAACTCTACCTAAAGCTAGCTTTGTATTCATTCAGGATGAGTGAAGACAAATTATTGACTAAGCAGTTGGATATGTTCAACAAGCTTATTCTTGATCTTGAAAATATTGATCTCAAGATCGATGATTAAGATCAAGCCTTGTTGCTACTGTGTGTTTTGCCCATATCACATGCTCACTTCGAAGAAACTCTATTGTATGGAAGAGAGTCTCTAACCTTTAAATAAGCTCAATCAGTCTTGTATTATAAGGATTTGAATGAAAGAAAGGAGCATAAGCCATCTTCGATTAGTGAAGGTATGTTGGTTAAGGAGAAATTCATAAAGAGAGATGAAAATTTCGATAAGAAGAAAGGTAAAAGTCAATAGAAGTTTTATAGTGGTGATGCATCTGGTATTCGATATTATCAATGTAATAACGAGGGTCATACAAGAAACATGTTCCATAAACTCCTGAAAGATCATGGAGGTAAGAATAATGGCAACGTAACCATTGTTCTAGATGATTTCGACACATCTGATGTTCTTATGGTTTCAAGCAGTGACTCAAGTAAAGAGTGGATTATGGATTCAGGTTGCACTTGGCGCATGACTCCAATTAAAGACTTGTTTGAGGAACTATGTGATCAAGATGGTGGATTTGTATTGCTGGGAAACAACAAAGCTTACAAGATTATTGGTGTTGGATCTGTGATATTCAAGCTCCATGATGAGTCAATAAGATTGTTGACTGAAGTCTGGTATGTACTTGATTTGAAGAGAAATTTTAGTTCTCTTGGTGAGTTCGACAAGATAGAATATATTTTCTAAGGAGAGAAAAGTATCCTAACAGTTATGAAGGGGTCAACGAAGTCTTGAGAGGTGTGAAGAAACAAGGCTTGTACATCCTTGAGACTAAAGTTGTAAGTGGTTTTGCAGATGTTGCATCCACGAAACCTTGGTCGAAAACAGAGATTTGGCACATGATATTCGACCATGTCAGTAAAAGGGGTCTGGTCGAATTGGGGAAACAAAATCTACTTGGGGGAGACAAATCGAAAAGTTGAAGTTTTGTGAACACTGTGTACTTGGAAAATCTTGCAGAGTGAAGTTCAATAAAGGAAAAACAAAGAACATGTGGATCCCTTTATTACATTCATGCTGATCTTTGAGGGCCTACAAGGTGTCTGTTAAGATACGAAAGACTAAGAGGCATTTGAATAAACCGTGTGTCTTGTAAAGCACTACGGAGACTTTATTATATAGAGAGATTACAGCTAATTACATAATATAGTCGATGTGGGACTATTCTATATACAAATATTCTTAACACTATATTTACAAATATCAACACTTCCCCTCAAGCTTGAGCATATAAGTCAAATGCACCAAGCTTGCCACATATATAATTAGTTCTGGGACTTCGCAGGGATTTTGTAAACACATCTGCTAATTGATCATTGGAGTTGACAAAACTTGTAACAATTTCGCCTGATTCAATCTTCTCTCTGAAAAAGTGACAGACTATCTCAATATGTTTGGTTCTTTCATGGAAGACAAGATTTGAAGCAATGTGCAATGCAGCTTGATTATCACAAATAAGTGTCATTGATCTTGCTTCTTCAATTTGAAGTTCTTTGAGTAGCTTTTTTAACCAAATGAGTTCTCATGTTGCCATTGTCATGGCCCTATACTCTGCCTCGGCACTTGATCTTGCAACTACATTTTGTTTCTTACTTTTCCAGGATATAAGGTTTCCTCCAACAAGTAAACAATACCCAGAAGTGGATCGTCTATCAATGGGTGACCCTGCCCAATCAGCATCAGAGTATCCAACTATATGAGTGTGTCTTTTATCTTCATACACGAGACCTTTTCCTAGAGCACGCTTGATGTGTCTCAAAATTCGGACAACAGCATCCATGTGTTCTTGGCAAGGAGATTTTAAGAACTGGCTTACCATACTAACTGCAAAAGAGATGTCCGGACCAGTGACTGTGAGATAATTCAACTTTCCAACCAATCTCATATACCTTCCTGGATCAGATAGAGGCTCCCCTTGATTGGGTAGCAATTTTCCACTTGGATCCGTAGGAGTATCAGCTGGTTTAGCATTCAACAACCCTGTTTCTTGCAAAATATCCATAGCATATTTCCGCTGGGATATCAACAAGCCATCTTTAGATTGGGCCACCTCAATTCCCAAGAAATAGCGGAGTTTGCCAAGATCTTTTGTTTGAAATTGATTCGAGAGATGTTGTTTCAACTGGATTATTCCTTGATGATCACTGCCAGTTATCACAATATCATCCACATATACAATAAGATAGATACACCCTTGGGCAGAGTGACGATAAAACACAAAGTGATCAGCTTCACTATGGACCATACTAAACTGTTGTACTACAGTGTTGAATTTGCCAAACCAAGCTCTCGGAGACTGTTTAAGACCATAAAGAGACATGTGTAGCCTACAAACCATTTGTGAGGACTCCCCCTAAGAAACAAACCCAGGTGGTTGCTCCATATATACTTCCTCTTCAAGATCACCATGTAAAAAGGCATTTTTGATGTCAAGTTGATGAAGAGGCCAATGTCGAATGGCTGCAATGGCTAGAAGAAGTCGAACAAATGCCATCTTGGCTACAAGCAAGAAAGTGTCACTATAATCCAACCCAAAAATCTGAGTGTATCCTTTGGCTACCAAACGAGCTTTAAAACGATCAATCTTACCATCTGGACCAACCTTCACTGTGTAAAGCCAACGACAACCTACTAACAATTTCCCGGGGGGTAGATGAACCAGTTCCCAAGTACCACTGCTTTGAAGAGCACACATTTCGTCAATCATTGCTTGCCTCCACTCAGGGTGAGATAATGCTTCACCTGGAGTGTTAGGAATAGAAACAGAAGACAAGCAAGTATACTTCAAAGGAGAAAGACGATGATAACATAAATCAATATAATGTGGAGAAGGATTTCGTGTTTGACGTATACCTTTTCGAAGAGCAAACGGAAGATAGGACTCAGGTTGCAGGATCGGATCCGGTGATGGCGAAGGCGTCGGAGGAGAGTCTGCAATGACCTCAGGGACAGGTACTGCCTCAGGAATAGGTACGATAGAAGTGGGTTGGAGACGCTGATATGTTTGAAATGGGCGAGTATTGGGAGGGTCAACCGTAAGGCTAGAATGGTGGGGGGTAAGGGGAAATGAGACTTCCGGAAGAGGTGTAGGAGTACTTTCGTGAAGGGGTTCCGGAGTTACTTGGCTGGACTCGAAGTATGAAATTAACTCGAAGAAGGTAACATCAATCGATACGAGGTATCGTTGTAGAGTATGTGAGTAGCAACGATATCCCTTTTGGGATCTATGTAACCAAGAAAGATACACTTTAGTGATTGAGCTGATAGTTTATCAAGACCAGGGGAGAGATTGTGTACAAAACACGTAGACCCGAAAACTCGAGGAGGAATTGGGTGAAGAGGAGAGTTTGGAAACAGGATTGAGTGAGGGATTTTATTATTAAGGACATATGAGGACATGCGATTAATGAGGTAACATGTCGTGAGCACCGCATCCCCCCAAAACCAGAGAGGAACATTACCATGGAGAAGTAGGGTCTGAATGGTTTCTACGAGATGCCAATTTTTACGTTCGGCTACCCCATTTTGTTGAGGTGTATGAGGACAAGATGTTTGGTGCAGAATACCATTGGATGACATAAAAATTTGAAATTTTTGAGATAAATATTCGCGTGCATTGTCACTTCTTAAGGTACGGATAGACAAGCCAAATTGGGTTCTTATTTCTTGATAAAATTTTTCAAAAATAGAAAACAATTATGATCTGTTCTTCATTAAAATTAGCCACGTGCAACGTGAAAAATCATCAATAAAAGTGACAAAATACCTAGACCCAAAGGTAGACTCAGTACGCAAAGGACCCCAAACATCGGAGTGAACTAAAGCAAAAGGGGACGCAGCCCGTTTACTGACTCGATTGGGAAAGTGACTACGAGTATGTTTCCCTAACTGACAAGACTCACAATGTAAACTAGACAATTTAGATAAGCTGGACACCATCTTTTGGAGCTTGGGAAGACCTGGATGACCTAACTGCGCATGTATAATGAGTGGAGAATTTGTGGCAGAGCATGTGGTGGATGACGCAGAGAAGTAGTAGAGGCCTTGAGACTCACATCTGACGCCAATCGTCTTCCCCGAACTCCGATCCAGCAAAGTAACAGCACTATTAGTAAAGGTGATAGAACAATTAAGGGCACGAATTAAACGACTGACTAACAATAAATTAAACGGACAACTAGGTACATATAGGACAGAAGTAACAGAGAGATATGGTAGGATTTGAACAGTACCAATCCCTTGGGATTGGGTTTGAGAACCATTTGCGGCGGTTATACTAGGTAAGAAACCAGAGGTAGAGATGGAAGAGAAAAAACCTTTATTACCGGTAACATGATCAGACGCACCAGAATCGAGGACCCAGGGACCAAGAGGAGATAATTGAGAGAGGCAAACAGATGAATTACCAATGTGTGCAACCGAAGTCGTGGAACCAGAGTTCTGATTAGTCTTACACCACCTGAGAAAATCGTCGTAGCTTGGTGTAGAATTTTAAAGTGAAGGTGAAGTCTGCATAGTATCGGGATAATCAATTTAAGCTGCATTTACCTGACGTGGAGGTCTGCCATGCAGCTTCCAGCAACGGTCGATAGTATGCCCAAGTTGATTACAATGGTCACACTTGGGACGAGGTTTGGAGTTGGATGACCCTCCTCGAAGGAGATTTTGATTGTTTCCAAGAGATGCAAGGGCAGCAGTGTCACCTGGTGTTGGAGCAGCAATAGATGGAGGAGAAACCGAACCAAACTCATGAGGTGTAGCCAAGCGCAACAGTTGTTCACTAACTGTATCATAGCTAGGAACAATAGTACCTGATAAAATATGGTTACGAACGGATTCGAGTTCTGATGGTAGTCCTTTAAGTTCCATGACCATGAAATATTTACTCTGCTGTTCGGCATGAGCTGTTGCAACTTTTGCGTAAGGCATGAGGGTTTCATAACTTGCTTTCAAGGCATCAAGCTTACTCAGATAAGCTTGCACATCCATATTTTCCAACGTCAGTGTGTTGAGTTTGTGGATGACACTGTATAGAGAGTGAACGTCGTTGGAAAAGACTTTCTTGGCCTTTTCCCATACCTCATAACAAGTGGAGTAGGCTTGGTACTGAGCTTGGAGGTTAGGTGCTATGGAAAACCACAACACAGTACACAGAGAGGCATCAATTTTCTTCCATTTGGCGAGTTTATCGGTTGCAACGGCAGACAATTTTGTGGTTAGGTGCTCTTCAAATCCCTGACCGTGAAACCACATATCGACAGCACGAGCCCATATGTTATAGTTTGCTGATCCTTTTAGTTTTTCACATGGGATCAGCGGAACTTTAGTAAACGAGTCTCCCATAGCTTCAAGTTAACAAGAACGGGACTGTTTGAACTGGAGGGTAGATTTTTGCGAGTCGGAAGAATAAACCGAGAGCGGATCTGCGATCAGAGAACAAAACCGAGCCAAAAAAAAATATTTTTTTTGGATGAACAGTATCGCGCCGATGAACAGTATCACGCGATGAATAGTACGTGCGATGAACAGTACCAATATAGTCGCCGAAAAAAAAAAGGCAAGTCGGAGTGATGACACGGTTTGCAGAAGGAAATTTCTCACCGGAAGACAGTAGGTCAACCGGGTAAAACACGGCGAAGAATTTCCTCTTAGTAGGCTCTAGATACCATGTTAAGATACGAAAGACTAAGAGGCATTTGAATAAGCCGTGTGGCTTGTAAAGCACTACGGAGACTTTATTATATATAGAGAGATTACAGCTAATTACATAATATAGTCGATGTGGGACTATTCTATATACAAATATTCTTAACACTATATTTACAAATATCAACAGTGTCCATCACATTCAGGAGCAATGTATTTTTTATCCATAATTGATGATTATACCAGAAAGTTATGGGTACTTATCCAGAAGACTAAGGATGAAATTTTTTAGAATTTCATGAGTTGGAAAACTCTGGTCGAAAATCTGACTGACAAAAAGGTCAAGAGGTTGAGAATTGATATTGACCTTGAATTTTGCAATGAGGCGTTCGACATTTTTTGTGCAGCCTCTTGTAACACCCCGTACATATATGTCTAGAATAATATGAAGTGATTCTATAAATGGTACAAGAAACATACATAAGCGATAAAGACAAGAAATTAAAATCATATACAATTCAAGTTCCCATCTTATATGTATAAAATTGGTTTGTCTTCAACAACGCACAGCGGAAATATAACGTCTGACGAGGTCTTCCTGCCAACTTCTTGTCCACAGGCTTCGAAGCAATCCATCAATAAATCTGCATACTTCTAACCTGTTCCTGAAAAATATTAAGAGGATTGGGGTGAGATTACTAAATCTCAGTGAGTTCCCCTAACTTACGGGTTCGCTCGATTCTACAAGGTACATGCAAACAAATGGATTCACCGAGAATCCAGGTTTTCCTCACAATCTGGTACAAATACACAACAAGGGTAATATTAGGGGTGGCAAAACGAGCCGCCCGCCCCGCCCGCCGCCTGCCCCGCCTTAAGCCCGCCAAAAAACGAGCGGGGCGGGCATGCCCGCCAAGTGAAATGGGCATAAAAATAATGTTCACCCCGCCAAGATGACGGGTTGGCGGGCGGCGGGCTTTCCCGCCTATTTTTATTTATATTGTTTTCATTTTTTTAATAGATTAATAGGTTTTTTTTACCTTTTAATTAAATTTTTCACTTAATTTTTAAAACAATTTTTTATAAAACCAACTTTTTAACAAATTTTACTTAAAAAAATATTACATATATTTACAAATAAATATATAAAATAAACCATCAAGAATTGGAATTATTAGAATTAACTAAAAAAGAAGGAATTTTGGAGGAGGGGCGGGCTTTGGCGGGCGGCGGGCATTGGCGGGGCGGGCGGCGAGTTTTGGCGGGGAGGGCTTTGGCGATCGGCGGGCCTAAAATCCCAACCCAACCCGTCATTTTACTGGTGGTTGCGCGGGCCGGGCCGGCGGACCACGGCCCGTTTTGCCACCCCTAGGTAATATCAGTGTTGATAGTCCCATAACTAGTCAATGAGATAGAAAAAATAAACAGGCTCACAGCCAAAAATAAACAAATATGCAGACATGCACCCATGTACGAGGAATCCAGAAGTAAGTTTACTTTCCTGCTATATAGACTACGCATTCACACCCTCGGTGAGTCGCCCCCGTACATCGCATCAAGAGACTTGCACAAGCACATTGCAAGACCAATTGAATTCTTTTCCTAAATGGATTCCATCCAAGATGAGTTACAACTGTGACATTGCCTAAGTGGAGTCCGACCTCATCACTTGTCTATACGCCGATGTGTTAATGGAAATTGCAAACACGCCATCTTTACAATACGAGCCCACCAGGCGAAAGCCTAATGATATTGTATATATGACATCACTAGAGGTGAATCGAAAGTAATATTGCCTACATGGCATTACTTCTCCACCATACCAAGCACGCAGATTTTTACATGCTGGAGGACATCATGGAAGACCCTCTCAACGGCATCGCAATGGTAGCTCAGGTGCGTAAGACATACCCAGATCACACAGCAAGGTATCCCAGATCACACAGCAAGGCACGAACTAGAGATTACACAGCAATATTTGTGGTCTTAAGCGATTTACCCTCTATTAGCCAGGCCTACTCCAATTCAAGCATATATCACCAAGATCACACAGCATGGAACAAGCCATCACACAGCAACACATCTCCGAATGTTCATCTAGAACAAACGGGAAAACAATGCATAATTATACATAACATTTCATGTGATTCATAACTCATCAAACATGCATACCAATGTTATAATCATAGTGTAATCATGCATTAAATCATCATAGAAACATATATTTAATCAAACAATTCCATGATAATTCTCATTTCAGAACACGGGGCTTTCGGATCCCGATTCGGAACGAAACTGCACTCAAGAGGGAAAAGTACAAATTATGTATTAGACAAGTTCGCTACCCAAACTGCCAGCGAGCCCCCGATTCTCTACGTGAGAAATATCAAATTCCTAGCGAATAAGTTAGAAGCTTCACCTGGTTCTGGAAAGGAAGGTTTGCTACGCAAACCTGTAGCAAAGTCCTGATTCGCTACGTGAACTAAGTTCGCTAAGCGAAGTTCTTAACTCAGGGGAAACCAAAACTCTCCATAGTACCTCTACAGTCCTTAAATATAGTAAAGGGTCCAATACTTAGGTTAGGATGACATTATACAACTTAATAATTAAGGTAAACATCCTGGCCTAAGTTCAACAAAAGGGTAGCATCTTATTGACATAAACTCAAGGCTAATTTTACTTATTCCAATATCATGCAACACCTATACATGTATAATAATTTATACCTGAATTAAAAGTATGGTATCTAAGAAAGAAAACAAAGAGCATTAAAAGACCTTTCCAACGCTTCCCACAGTGCTCCGTTTCGAGTTGTAGAACTCAAGCTATGGCCGTTTTAGTGGAACATAACTGTGCAGTCTGCAGACATTCGCTAAGCGAACCTGACAGTGCAGAACACGAATTTTGGGTTCTAACATTCATTTTTTTCATTCTAATCATTCCCAATCCAAGTCCTAACATATTAAACAATCCAGGCACAAATTATCAGTACAGGAACACGATTTTCAGTATTTAATCAACATGCAAAGGAATTAACCTAAACCCTTATTTCCCAAATCATGCATTATTCCCAAACTCTACCCAATGTTCTAACTAATGGAACTTACCTCAATTTCATGGAGATTCTGACTTGATTGTGGTGAGACAGAGATGATGATATTTGCTCCTATCCTTGATCATTGCTTCTCCATCAAAACCATCAAGGTCTCATGCATGCATCTATGGAGAGTGATCTTGAGATGATAACTTCCTTCTTTCTCTTCTTCTCTTTCTTTCACGTATACTCTTTATTTCTCTCTTCCAAATTCTGATTTTGCATCACATAAGAATGAGGTTTGCATCCAAACAAGCCCTTAAGTGGTTCATGCCATGATCAATAACCATATTGCCCTTCAACTGTGTAAAAATTATCGATTTGCTATGTAGTTCCCATCTAACCATTTCCTTTTAATTCCAACTAATCCACTAACTCCTTTTGATAATTCTTAGTGTATAAATATACATGCTTAGATAATACGGGATATTACACCTCTGGTATTGTAAGGCATAGAACTACTGCATGTACTCCCTAACAAAATGGTTTGGCTGAAAGACTTAATCAAACCATTTTGGAAAAAGTTATATGCAGGTTGACTAGTGTTAGGTTAAAGAAGGTGTTATGGGAAGAGGTTGTTTTGACAACAAAATATTTGATAAATAGGTGTCCTTCGACTGTGTTAGATATGAAGACATCTGAAGAAGTTTGGTTGGGATATCCCCCAGATCTCGACAAACTTAGAGTATTTGGTTGCATAGACTATGCTTACATTAGACAAGTAAAGTTTGAACCTAGAGCTCTGAGATGCATGTTCATAGGATACTGATCCGCTGTCGCACGCGGGTCAAAAACGAGTTAATTTGTAAAACTGTAGTAACGACGGTAACGGTAACGGTAACTCGAGTATCGTCTCTCAAGGATTCTTGAATTATTAACTGAAATCGAAATTGGGGGGTTGGTTTGGTGTCGAATTACAGAAAAAGTGCTTAAAATAAGTGATTCTGAAAATAAGCTGTTTTTGTAAAAGTGATTATGAAATAAGTCAATCTACCGATCCGGTTCCTACTAATCATCGACTATTATAATTTCACTATCCTAAGCGGATTCCGTTCCCGTTCGATTATAATATGATCAACAAGCGCAACAATATTATACCAATTATATTTCCCGTTTGCCGAATTAAGCATTCGGTTAAGCGATAAGCGGGTTAACGATTAAGCATACGATAAACACGCAGATAAATTGGAAAACATAATCAATCGAACCAAACAATATATATTATGATTATCAAATTAAGCAAAAGATAAACAACATATATAGTTGAAGGAAGTTTTATTGCAAAATTATAATAATCTCATAGTTTTTGGAACCTGAATACGGAAGATTAACTCGAAGGGATTAGTTCGCCATGGATCAATTCGTACAAGCTTTCAAAATTCGTGAATGGAAGGTCCCTACTACAGTCCGCAGCTGCCTAACCTAAGGGGAAAGAGAATGACCCGTTTTGCAATCCAACTGGGTCAAACATACGACCCAGGCCCAAAATCAATTGACCCGAAACTTAACTAAAACTAGTGCTGCAACTTCAACGAATATTCTGGCCCTTCTACAGCCCGATTCTGACTTCGACTCAAACATAAGAATTGTAGCTCTTTCTCTTAGCTTTCCGGCGATTATTAGAACGCCTCAATCGGACTTCTGGAACTCCAGATATGATCGTTTCTGTGCAGACTGTTATTGCTGAAAAATTAATACGAAAAACAAATAAGTGCAAAAATAAAATAAAATATAAAAACATATTAAAACATAAAAATAAATAAAACAAATCGAAGAAATACTTGAGTACAAACATGGAAGAACGTGCATTAAAATGCACTGATCAGATACCTAGAAGGAGTCAAAGCGTATAGGCTATGGTGCCTAGAGCCAGGTCACGGGAGGTGTCTCACAAGTCGAGATGTAGTTTTCAATGAAGCTAAAATGGATTTCAAGAAAATTGATGACATTGGTCCAAACGCAGAAATATCTGAAGAGCCAGAACAATGAGAGACTCGTGTTGAGGTGGAGCATGTCGATGCTGAATTATGTATCCCAAATGAAGTCGAAGAAGAACCACAAGATGCTGATGATACTGAGGAAGTTGAGGAAATTGTCGATGACTACCTGTTGACAAGAGATAGGCCGAGAAGAGTCATAAAGCCACCTCAGAGACTTGAGTATGTAGATCTCATAGCTTATGCCTTAATCTCTGCAAGTGAGGTTCTAGATGAAGAACCTATATACTATAAGGAAGTTATGAGGAGTCAAAATAAAACTGAATGGCTGAAAGCCATGAATGATGAGATGAAATCTTTTATGATAATAACACTTGGAAGCTGATCGGGAAACCTAAAGGGTCAGAATAATCAGTTGCAAATGGATTTTCAAGGTTAAGGGAGGAATCGAAGGAGTGATGTCAAAAATATACAAGGAAAAATTGGTTGCAAAGGGTTTCACTCAGAAAGAATGTGTCATCTTTAATGATGTGTTCTGACCTGTTGTAAATTATAGATTGTAGCGGTAAAAATGTGACTCGACGCGTTTTCACGCATTCGAAGTACAACAGAGTCGCCACCGAACTTTATTTATTCCAAGAAGGAAAGGGGAAATATCGATAAAACCCACGAAGAGAAAAGAAACGGATAAGATGGTCGTCGTAACCAAATTAGGGTTCGGGAGTCGGTTAAGCAAGGGGAAGGTATTAGCACCCCTCACCTCCATCGTACTCGATGGGACCCATTTAGTTAGTTTTGTGTTTGAGTGTTAATGTTTTTGTTTGCGTTCTTTAGCTTATTGATCGAGAAAAGATAAAAGAAAATATTTTTTAGGGGTTTTATTATTATTGAGAAAAAGAAAAGATTTTTTATTATTATGCTCGCCAAGACGTTTGTATCTTGTGCCTACGTATTCCCTAGTGCAATGGGAAAGTCAGAGCAATCGTAGTTCGGGCTAAGAACCACGAAAAGTTTTGTTGGTTGATTTTAGCGAGAGGTACTCAATCGCTTTCAAATGGAAACACTACACGCACATGGATATGAGATCACTACAAGAATGGATGACTAAATCAAGATAAGACATGATTTTGGCCATCATCGCATTCGAGTGGAAGATATTCGATCTTCACATGTGGAAGTATGTTCGTATTGAAAATCAGATAAGTGTCTCGTTTATGAAAAGAGTTTTAAAAGCCATAAGGCAAAAATGGTTGAATGAAATTGAAATTGTGTTTTAAATGGACATTTAGCAAAGGATTGAGCATAGGTGTTCACCTAGCGCGTCTTTACCCAAGGTATTGAACAGGAGCGAGCCCCATTGTCACTTGTTGTCCTTGTTAATTAATTTGTTTTAAAAGATCAAGGTATTCAAGAGGTGTGCACTTCTTGTCACAAGATCTTTCGGTTTGATTAATGAGTTTTGATTCGAAGGATCAAGGTATTCAAGAGGTGTGCACTTCTTGTCACTTGATCACTTTGATTTGATTAACGTATTTTAATTCAAAAGATCAAGGTATTCAAGAGGTGTGCACCCCTTGTCACTTAATCTCTTGGTTTGATTGAGGTATTTTTATTCAAAGGATCAAGGTATTCAAGAGGTGTGCACTTCTTGTCACTTGATCACTTTGATTTGATTAAGGTATTTTGATCCAAAAGATTAAGGTATTTAAGAGGTGTGCACCCCTTGTCACTTAATCTCTTGATTTGATTAAAGAAAGGTTTTTTATTGTTTGATTCAAAGGATCCAAGGTATTCAAGAGGTGTTCACCCCTTGTCACTTAATCACTTTGATTTAATTAACGTTTTGGATTCAAAAGATCAAGGTATTCAAGAGGTGTTCACCCCTTGTCACTTAATCTTTTGATTTGATTAATGAAATTTTTAAGAAAATGTTTTAACCCAAAAGAATCGGGGTATTCAAGAGGTGTACACTTCTTGTCACTCGATCTTTCGGTATGGTTTAAAGAAAGTTTTAAAAGAAGAAACTCGACGTTGAATCGAGAAGTTTATTGTAACGACTTGGCATTGGACCAAGATTTATTTATTTTTTGATTGGGATTAATATAATGTTTTTGGTATTTTAATACAAGAAGTAAAATCTAACAAATCTACATGATAAAAATATTTTTTGTGTTTTGTTATAAAATAAAATTAAACTACACAATATTAACATGTATTTTTTTGTATTTTTAATATTATAGAGACTATAAAAAGTCTAATTAAAACATATTTTTTGTATTTTTGTTTTTAATGAAATCTAAATCCAAACTTTTTTTATTTTTGTTATATTAGAAACTAAAACAAATATTAAAATAAAATTGCAATGGAGACCAATCAAATGAAATAAAAACAAAATTGGATTCTTAAAGAAATAAATGGGGGTGTGAAACCTAGACTACGGGTGTAAAAATTAGATGGGAGTGAGGCCCAGGATGATTAAAAATAAAACACTATCAGCAAGAAAATATTAAAAAAACATAATTGGGCCAGACCGGGTCGGGTTAGATGGAACCCGGATCCGGCCCATTCTAACAATCAAAAAAACCTAAAACAAGAGGCAGCAGCGCCTCTTCCCTCACGCCCTGTTTTCTCTCTGTTTCCAAAAAAAGATCAATCTTCTGAATCTCTCTTTCTCACTCGCTTACGATCTCCCTCGATTAACACTCAGTTCTCAATCTAGCATGACGAACTACAACAGCAAGATGTCTCGATCTCGTTCTCTCGTATTCTCAAGCAATCGACATCACAAATCAAGATTCAAATCAAAACAAGAACATAAACAAACAGCATTATATCCTTATCCCAAATGAAAACCTAGACCCCATTATGATGTTCAGAGGTTATATATTACATGAAATGGTTACAACAACAAGCAACAGAATATCAAGCAACGAAGAAAAGAGTTTAGAAGCTACACCGTGAATGAAGAAATCTCCAGGTACGCTTCTGGTTTTCTGTCTCTTGCTCGTCTCCGTTCCTCTTCTGCTTGATACTTGATGTTGTGACTGAGTTTTGTGTGTAAAGGTTCCTCTGTGTGTTGTATTGAATGATTTTGAAGGTATAGTTTTCGGTTGCAAGTTGAAGAGGTTTGAGGTTGCAGGTAAGGTTTCAGAGAGTGAGTTTGACTTGTTTGAAGGGTCGTTGGGTTTATGAGTGCTATAAGGTTTTGTTGTGATGGTGAGGTTCGGTTTTAGAGCGAATGTGAGGCTGAGTGATTCTGCAGATTTAGTGAACAATCCGGTTATGTTTGGAGGTAGATTTTTGGTCTCAATTTGGCAGAGTTTTTCTTTTGTGATTTTTTCGTGTGGCTCCCCCCCTGATGCTGTCTTTGTTCTCTTTTTATAGAGGAATTTGTGGGGTTTTGGGGGGAAAATTGGATGAGATTTGAACTAATGTGGAACTGATATGGTGCTTTTGTTTTGCAGGTTTTTGTATGATCCATTTCTATGCAAATTTTGGTTTATCTGTACAGGTTTTGGCAGCATGTTTGGACTGTTATGGCAACAGGTAGCAGTTGTTTTTTGGCCATGAGCAGGGTTGGCAGCAATGCAGGGTAGCATAGAGATTGCAGAGGCGTGGGAGAGAGGAAGAAAGAAGACAAAAATTTGTTTGACCTTTTTTAATTTTCTGTACTAAATTTTTTGTGTAATGGGCTTAAAAACAAAAGTGTACATGGGCCTCAATTTAATAAAAAGGACCTTTATTTTGTTTAATATACTACTTTTTTTTTTAAAAGGGAACTTAATAATAATAATAATAAAATATAAAATAAATAAATAAAGTAATATTAAAAAATGAAAATTAATCAAACTAAGTCTAAAACTAATTTGTATTTAAAATGATGATGGTAAAAAACTAAAATCTATGGAAAGTAAAAAGTAAAAAAAGTTCGATAACAAAGTAACTTGACTAAAAATATGTGAAATATAAGTTGTTTTTGTTGACTTTGATGAAAGTCGATATGCAACGATGCGATGAATGAATGATGAATGCGCATGAGACATGAATGTGATTTGACAAAATGAATGAAATATTGTAGGTCAAAAATTGGGGTGCGACAGATGCCCCTATTTAAGTTTCTTCTATTGAAGATATGAAGAGACTTAAATACAAAGTACACAATTTTTGTCTTTCATATGCAAATGGAATGCAATGCATGGACTCTTCTTTTGTTATTTTGAATGCAATATGATATGAGACATATGTTGAACTCTGTGGGGAACTAGTGCCACGAGTGACAAACTGTTGATGGAGAAACTTGGAAATGAGAGATAAAAAATATGGGTAAAAAGATAGTAGGAACGTCTAAGGGTGACATCCAATTATTGGTTTTGGATGAAAACATCGACCCATATCAGCTAATGTACTGGTAAAGGCAAAGAAGACCATCGACTTTAGCTAATGTACTAAAGATGGAAATGAGATCTCTTATCAACTAATGTACTGATAAAAGATGAAAAGGATACACGACTTTAGTTAATGTACTAAAGAAGGAAAAACGATTATATCATCAGTTAATGTACTGAAGATGTGAAACAAATCGACCTGCATCAGTTAATGTACTGATGAGGGAGACAAGAGGGAATTGTCATCAGCTAATGTACTGACGAAAGGATATCCTATACCAGTTAATGTACTGATAAGGAAAGAAGAAAGAGGCTCACGTCAGTTAATGTACTGACGAAGAGAAGTCCTATACCAGCTAGTGTACTGATAAGGAGGAAGCAACCATGATCAATCATCGGCTAATGTACTGACGAGAGAAGATAGGAGACATCTGATATCAGCTAATGTACTGATGAAAGTCCTGCATCAGCTAATGTACTAATGACGGGAAACGAAAGTGCATATTATCAATTAATGTACTGATAATAGCAACAAGTGGTGAATGACATCAGCTAATGTACTGATGAATAAAAGTAAGTTGACATTATCAGCTAATGTACTGATGAATATAAGACGAAACCGCTTTGGTAAATGCCAAGTGAGTTGGACTTAGATCTCAAGGTAAGATGTTTGATAACAACGAAACCTTGAAAGAATGCAAATGAGTATGAATTTTGTTTCTATGCATGATAATGAATTTTCTATGCGTGATGAATGATCAATGTGATGCAATTGGTTATGACAACTGAGGTAGACTCTTTTGTGAGGATAGATTGGAGTTCTGATTCCTCAACACAAGAACATTGCCAACTCTGTTATGTCACACTGATGATCCTCTTGGGAAGGACTGCTAAACTGCTTGGGGATCGCTGAAGAAGAATGCCCCTCACTGACTGATCGTTAACTGATTGTTGCTTCAGCTCTTGACATGAATGTTAGGAACACATGCCCCAGTATAAGTCTTGAATAACAAGATCTTGAAGTAACGTGCCCCTGATAGGATCACTGATCAAGTTTCTCGACTGTTTGAACTTCCTTGAAAGATGAGTACTTGCAAATAAAATATTCATTCAAAATGGTAATTTTAATGCAATGCTTAAAGCATATTTTGAAATCAAAATCATTGTAGGAATGATGTTATTGATGTAAAGCAAATGAAACAAAAGGTCCAAACAAAATTGTCTAGACATTCAAGGTAATGGGTAAAGCAAAAGGTATGTTAAAACAAACAAATTGAAAAGATCTTTAGGATTCAGGTTAACACAACCTTGTTGTAGTATGCTTTTCAAAATAAACCTTGCTTCAATTAGGTCTTTTGAGGGTTGTAACGTGGCTGGGTTCACGGTTTTAGAAACAAAGGATATAGGCTCAAAGTATATTTGTACCCACCCATTCTTCGTGATGAACTTCGATCCTACGCTTAGTTAATTCAAATTATGCATTCAGGCTCCAAGAGGCTTTGGAATTGCACCTATGATAGTGATGATGGTTTAAAGATCAAGGGAATCTTTGGGATGGCAGTCACTTCTTCCTTTTGATAGTCACAACGCCTTACTGTTGTTCAAGGACTTTATTGACTTCTCTTTTTTGCTTTATATCCCTAACTTTTGCCTGAACTGTTTCTTTTTAGGATTACAGTCAGCGGGATGCCCCAGTTTTGCCTAAGTCTCCTTTGTAGGTTTTGACTTAGCGGGCTCTCTTCATTGATTTTTTTGTTATTGGAAAGATAGTGACTGCCTTGATAATGATTAATGATAACCATCTTGGTCACTTTTGATTGGAACCCTTATTTAAAGGTGTACTTAATGATGCTCTTGAATTGAATGCACAAACAAATTAACTGAGAACTACCCTGCCCCAGGTTAAAATTACGGGTTTTTCGTTTAAAAAGAAACTCCAACTTCGAAGGCTCTGAGGGGTTGACTAGGGATTAACTCCTTATTTCTCCAGTGTTTGGGAATTGAAACAATGCTTGTACATCATCAGCAAAGTTTTATTTGAAAGCATACAATTCAACAACTTGGGTATTTTGTTTTCATCATCCTCCCTCCAATCTTTGCATAAAACACAAGTTTCATAAAGAAAATGAAGAAGAGATATATTTTTTGTTTTTTAGAAAGATAACACATAAAGATAAACACAGTGGATGTAAATGGATTGATCCAAATATGTAATGCTCATTTCATTAAAATTAACATTCAGGAACAAACAAAGTTCAATGCAGTACACAATACAACACAAGGAATTTGCAAACAGAAGGAAACTTGGCTTAGTGACCAATCAGTGACGAGGATGAGTTGCCTTGTCTGATATATTGGCTCCTCAATTGGATAACTTCTACTCTTGGCCTCGTTGAGGTTCTTCCATAGTCTTCAGATTTATGCCTCCAGTTCAATGTGTTGAGGAATCAACATGATGGTAGACAAGCCACTTGAGGGTGAAGACAAATGAAATGAGTCTTTTGTTGACAACTTGAATGTATGAATGCAGATGCATGAATTTTTTTTATTTTTTCATGTAGGAATGATGCAAGGTCATATGATAGGGAATGCAACACGATGCTATACATAGATTAAATTAAAATGATAAATGTAAATGGATAAGAGAATTTACTGAGGAAAGCTTCTTAAAATAAGACAGTTCTATGTTCTTTTACCCAAGAATCCCCTCACAAGGTTAGCTCTAAGGTTTTTGATAGTAGAGATACCTACATCACCATAGATGGAACGGGTTCTAAAGGTCCTTGGAGTTAGCGACGAAATCAGATTTCTGCCATGCGATGGGCAAACCATCTTATGACAAATTTCATGACTAAGTCTCCTCCAAGTGGGGTTCTCGTATTAGCCATTCAAGGTGTTCACCTTGGGGACTAGCACTACACAACCACCTCCTAACTTATGTTTTTCTCTTGTTTTTCAAAAGCTCGGGTTGAGAGCTTCACTCAAGTATCATTCCCATACCCACAATTGAGTATATACAAAAATAAATAAAAAGCGATAAAGCAAGAATAAAGAAACATAAATAATACAAGAATAAATATAAAGAACGTAAGCATAAAAACACAAGAATAAACAAACAAAAGCAAACACTCAAACATAAAACAAACTAAACTAGGGTTGACTCTCTTAGGATAGTCCCCAGCAGAGTCGCCACTTTCTGTAGCGGTAAAAATGTGACTCGACGCGTTTTCACGCATTCGAAGTACAACAGAGTCGCCACCGAACTTTATTTATTCCAAGAAGGAAAGGGGAAATATCGATAAAACCCACGAAGAGAAAAGAAACGGATAAGATGGTCGTCGTAACCAAATTAGGGTTCGGGAGTCGGTTAAGCAAGGGGAAGGTATTAGCACCCCTCACCTCCATCGTACTCGATGGGACCCATTTAGTTAGTTTTGTGTTTGAGTGTTAATGTTTTTGTTTGCGTTCTTTAGCTTATTGATCGAGAAAAGATAAAAGAAAATATTTTTTAGGGGTTTTATTATTATTGAGAAAAAGAAAATATTTTTTATTATTATGCTCGCCAAGACGTTTGTATCTTGTGCCTACGTATTCCCTAGTGCAATGGGAAAGTCAGAGCAATCGTAGTTCGGGCTAAGAACCACGAAAAGTTTTGTTGGTTGATTTTAGCGAGAGGTACTCAATCGCTTTCAAATGGAAACACTACACGCACATGGATATGAGATCACTACAAGAATGGATGACTAAATCAAGATAAGACATGATTTTGGCCATCATCGCATTCGAGTGGAAGATATTCGATCTTCACATGTGGAAGTATGTTCGTATTGAAAATCAGATAAGTGTCTCGTTTATGAAAAGAGTTTTAAAAGCCATAAGGCAAAAATGGTTGAATGAAATTGAAATTGTGTTTTAAATGGACATTTAGCAAAGGATTGAGCATAGGTGTTCACCTAGCGCGTCTTTACCCAAGGTATTGAACAGGAGCGAGCCCCATTGTCACTTGTTGTCCTTGTTAATTAATTTGTTTTAAAAGATCAAGGTATTCAAGAGGTGTGCACTTCTTGTCACAAGATCTTTCGGTTTGATTAATGAGTTTTGATTCGAAGGATCAAGGTATTCAAGAGGTGTGCACTTCTTGTCACTTGATCACTTTGATTTGATTAACGTATTTTAATTCAAAAGATCAAGGTATTCAAGAGGTGTGCACCCCTTGTCACTTAATCTCTTGGTTTGATTGAGGTATTTTTATTCAAAGGATCAAGGTATTCAAGAGGTGTGCACTTCTTGTCACTTGATCACTTTGATTTGATTAAGGTATTTTGATCCAAAAGATTAAGGTATTTAAGAGGTGTGCACCCCTTGTCACTTAATCTCTTGATTTGATTAAAGAAAGGTTTTTTATTGTTTGATTCAAAGGATCCAAGGTATTCAAGAGGTGTTCACCCCTTGTCACTTAATCACTTTGATTTAATTAACGTTTTGGATTCAAAAGATCAAGGTATTCAAGAGGTGTTCACCCCTTGTCACTTAATCTTTTGATTTGATTAATGAAATTTTTAAGAAAATGTTTTAACCCAAAAGAATCGGGGTATTCAAGAGGTGTACACTTCTTGTCACTCGATCTTTCGGTATGGTTTAAAGAAAGTTTTAAAAGAAGAAACTCGACGTTGAATCGAGAAGTTTATTGTAACGACTTGGCATTGGACCAAGATTTATTTATTTTTTGATTGGGATTAATATAATGTTTTTGGTATTTTAATACAAGAAGTAAAATCTAACAAATCTACATGATAAAAATATTTTTTGTGTTTTGTTATAAAATAAAATTAAACTACACAATATTAACATGTATTTTTTTGTATTTTTAATATTATAGAGACTATAAAAAGTCTAATTAAAACATATTTTTTGTATTTTTGTTTTTAATGAAATCTAAATCCAAACTTTTTTTATTTTTGTTATATTAGAAACTAAAACAAATATTAAAATAAAATTGCAATGGAGACCAATCAAATGAAATAAAAACAAAATTGGATTCTTAAAGAAATAAATGGGGGTGTGAAACCTAGACTACGGGTGTAAAAATTAGATGGGAGTGAGGCCCAGGATGATTAAAAATAAAACACTATCAGCAAGAAAATATTAAAAAAACATAATTGGGCCAGACCGGGTCGGGTTAGATGGAACCCGGATCCGGCCCATTCTAACAATCAAAAAAACCTAAAACAAGAGGCAGCAGCGCCTCTTCCCTCACGCCCTGTTTTCTCTCTGTTTCCAAAAAAAGATCAATCTTCTGAATCTCTCTTTCTCACTCGCTTACGATCTCCCTCGATTAACACTCAGTTCTCAATCTAGCATGACGAACTACAACAGCAAGATGTCTCGATCTCGTTCTCTCGTATTCTCAAGCAATCGACATCACAAATCAAGATTCAAATCAAAACAAGAACATAAACAAACAGCATTATATCCTTATCCCAAATGAAAACCTAGACCCCATTATGATGTTCAGAGGTTATATATTACATGAAATGGTTACAACAACAAGCAACAGAATATCAAGCAACGAAGAAAAGAGTTTAGAAGCTACACCGTGAATGAAGAAATCTCCAGGTACGCTTCTGGTTTTCTGTCTCTTGCTCGTCTCCGTTCCTCTTCTGCTTGATACTTGATGTTGTGACTGAGTTTTGTGTGTAAAGGTTCCTCTGTGTGTTGTATTGAATGATTTTGAAGGTATAGTTTTCGGTTGCAAGTTGAAGAGGTTTGAGGTTGCAGGTAAGGTTTCAGAGAGTGAGTTTGACTTGTTTGAAGGGTCGTTGGGTTTATGAGTGCTATAAGGTTTTGTTGTGATGGTGAGGTTCGGTTTTAGAGCGAATGTGAGGCTGAGTGATTCTGCAGATTTAGTGAACAATCCGGTTATGTTTGGAGGTAGATTTTTGGTCTCAATTTGGCAGAGTTTTTCTTTTGTGATTTTTTCGTGTGGCTCCCCCCCTGATGCTGTCTTTGTTCTCTTTTTATAGAGGAATTTGTGGGGTTTTGGGGGGAAAATTGGATGAGATTTGAACTAATGTGGAACTGATATGGTGCTTTTGTTTTGCAGGTTTTTGTATGATCCATTTCTATGCAAATTTTGGTTTATCTGTACAGGTTTTGGCAGCATGTTTGGACTGTTATGGCAACAGGTAGCAGTTGTTTTTTGGCCATGAGCAGGGTTGGCAGCAATGCAGGGTAGCATAGAGATTGCAGAGGCGTGGGAGAGAGGAAGAAAGAAGACAAAAATTTGTTTGACCTTTTTTAATTTTCTGTACTAAATTTTTTGTGTAATGGGCTTAAAAACAAAAGTGTACATGGGCCTCAATTTAATAAAAAGGACCTTTATTTTGTTTAATATACTACTTTTTTTTTTAAAAGGGAACTTAATAATAATAATAATAAAATATAAAATAAATAAATAAAGTAATATTAAAAAATGAAAATTAATCAAACTAAGTCTAAAACTAATTTGTATTTAAAATGATGATGGTAAAAAACTAAAATCTATGGAAAGTAAAAAGTAAAAAAAGTTCGATAACAAAGTAACTTGACTAAAAATATGTGAAATATAAGTTGTTTTTGTTGACTTTGATGAAAGTCGATATGCAACGATGCGATGAATGAATGATGAATGCGCATGAGACATGAATGTGATTTGACAAAATGAATGAAATATTGTAGGTCAAAAATTGGGGTGCGACATAGATCCATCAGAATTTTGTTAGCTATGGTGGCAAAGTTTGACCTAGAACTTGAACATATGGATGTGAAGATTGCTTTCTTGTATGGTGATTTAGATGAAACAATCCTAATGAAGCAATATAAAGGGTATGCGGAAAAGGGAAAGGAAGATCATGTGTGCAAGTTGAATAGATATTTAAATGGAATGAAACAATCTCATGGACAGTGGAATAGGAGATTCGACAAGTTCACGGCACACATAGGATTCAATAGAAGTCATTTCAATCACTGTGTTTACTTCAGATTTCGACATGAAAATTCATTTGTTATTTTTTTGCTTTATGTTGATGATATTCTCATAGCAAGCAATAATGTTGAATATGTAATGAAGGTGAAGGTTGAACTCAATAAGGAGTTCAACATGAAGGATCTGGGAGCTGTATCTAGGATTTGTGGGATTCACATCTTGAGAGATAGAAAGCAGTCGAGAGTATGCTTATCTCAAGAGACATACCTGAAGAAGATTCCCGATAAATTTAGTATGTCGAATTCAAAGCATTTTATGACACCACCAAATCCTCAGTTCAATCTAGGTATAAATCGTGTCTTAGTACTAAGATCGAAAGAGCTTATATGAATAGCATTCCATATGCTAACATAGTAGTTTCTTTGATGTATGTTATGGTATGTACTAGACCCAACATAGCATATGCAGTAATTCTTGTAAGCATGTACATGGCGAATCTTAGAAAGGCTCACTGGAAAGCATTGAAGTGGATTCTAAGGTACATAATGAAGGATATAAAAACACTTAGAAAGGGGGGGGGTTGAATAAGTGTAGTCTAAAAACTTGAACGATAAAAACAAATTGCACAGTTATTTTTATCCTGGTTCGTTGTTAACTAAACTACTCCTGTCCACCCCCTTGGAGTGATTTACCTCACCTGAGGATTTAATCCACTAATCTCAACAGATTACAATGGTTTTCCACTTAGCCCGCGACTAAGTCTTCTAGAGTATCCTGATCACAACCTGATCACTCCAGGAACAATTGCTTAGACACAAGCTAAGACTTTCTAGAGTATCCTGACCACCACGTGATCACTCTAGTTACAACTGCTTAGACACAAGCTAAGACTTCCTAGAGTATCCTGATCACACTTGATCACTCTAGTTACTTACAAATTAATGTAATCAATTCTAAGAGTATTACAATGCTTCTGAAAAGCTTTAATCACAACAGTGATATTTCTCTTACAGTTTAAAGCTTAATCTCACTATAGTATTACAACAGCAATAAGTGAGGTTGATGAAGATGAAGTTTGTGAGCTTTGATTTGATCAGAGTTTCAGCAAGTTTGTATCAGCGGAGTTGGTAACCTTGCTTCTCATCAGAACTTCATATTTATAGGCACTTGAGAAGATGACCGTTGGGAGCATTTAATGCTTTGCGTATTCCGTACAGCATTGCATTTAATGTTTCACTCTTTTGTCAACTACCTCGAGCCTTGTTTACGCTGTGTCTACTGACGTTGCCTTTAATAGCTTCTAACGTTCCTTTTGTCAGTCAGCGTAGCCTGCCATCTTGTACTTGACTCTGATCTGATGTTTGTGTATACAACGTTTGAATATCATCAGAGTCAAACAGCTTGGTGCAGAGCATCTTCTTGTCTTCTGACCTTGAAGTGCTTCTGAGCGTGATACCATGAGAACTTCAGTGCTACTGCTTCTGATCTCAAGTTCTTCTAATGCTTCCATAGACCCATGTTCTGATTCTGCTTTGACCATCTTCTGATGTCTTGCCAGACCATGTTCTGATGTTGCATGCTGAACCTTCTGAGTCAAAGCTTCTGAGCGCTGATTTGTGCATACTCTTTATATATTTCCTGAAAGGGAAATGGCAATGTATTAGAGTACCACATTATCTCATCCAAAATTCATATCCTTGTTATCATCAAAACTAAGAATATTGATCAGAACAAATCTTGTTCTAACAATCTCCCCCTTTTTGATGATGACAAAAACATATATAAATGATATGAATTTGCGATCAGAAAGAGCACACGACAAAAGACAATTACACAGCTAAAGCATAAGCATGTGAATATGTCTCCCCCTGAGATTTATAATCTCCCCCTGAGATAGATAATCTCCCCCCTGAAATAAATACTAGAAGAATTTTAATAATAAAAGACTTCCCTGAGTATTTCAGTAGAGACGTTCACATATGCTTGATCTTCAGAACATTCATGACTTCTGATTCTTGCTTCCATAGGATTGCTTCAGAACTTTGAATTTCTTTAGATCCTCAGAACATTCACAGCTTCTGATTCTTGCTTCCATCGGACAGCTTCAGAACTTGAATTTCTTTGATCTTCAGAACATTCACAGCTTCTGATTCTTGCTTCCATCGGACAGCTTCAGAGCTTGAATTTCTTTGATCTTCAGAACATTCACAGCTTCTGATTCTTGCTTCCATCAGGACAGCTTCAGAGCTTGAATTTCTTCTTACATCACTTCATGCTAGATTGTATCAGAACATTGTTGAATGTACCAGAGCATCATCAGAGCATCTCTACATCCTGAAATGTTACAGAACAAAACTAAACGACAAAAGTCAGCATGAATGAGTCGGAACATAGAATATGTTTCAGAACACATAATATGTATCAGAGCCACATAATATGTATCAGAACAAATGGACATAATGTTTCAGAGCATATTCTATCATCAGATTATCTGAACATTCTTCCTTCTTGCTTCTTGCTTCTGATTCTGAAGCTTCATAGCACTCAGCTTGCTTCAGGAATCCAAGAGCTTGATTCTTTAGTCTTGCTTCTCCTTGAAGAGGATCTTCAATTCCTGCAACAACAAAACTTAAAGCAACACAGAACTTACAAGTTCTTGTTAGAAATGTGGGGCCTTTTTACTCGGTAACTGATAATATTAATCAGATCATTTATCACATTTTCTCCCTCTTTTTGTCATAACATCAAAAAGAATATAAAAGATTCAGATGAAATGCAAAAGACAGTAGGAATGAAACAGAATTAAACTTTTTCATTGATTTGAAAGAGAAAGTACACAAAAAGATGCAGAACAAACAGATGCAACAAGGAAAGAAAAAACTACAATGACCAAAGACTAAGACCCTAGCCTAGACAAAATCTGCGCCAGTATGTCATGAATCCTGTCAGTGCTTGCAGTTTGCCTTGCCATGAAGGAGCGAAACTCAGCATTGGTTGCTTCTTGCGTGTCCAAACGAGAAGCTAGCATGGCTTGATTCTGATGTAGAGCATCCAAAGTGTTCATCAGAATCTCCAACCAGCTATTTACATCTTAGTGTAAAAGCTCTAGATAGGTATGAGTGGTAGGTGTTGGAGGGTTGACTGTGAATCTAGAATCAGGATACACACAGCTGTAGGGGTTAGGTGTTTTGGTGGGAAAAGGGTGTGAGAGAGATGAAGAGATATCTGTGAGATGGGTTGAGGGGGAAGAGATATCAGACGGTGATGATGGTGGTTGCAGAGAGATGAGTGAAGAGGAAGAGGTGGTGGAGGTCTGTGAAGAGGGAGGTGATTGAGGGATACCTTCAAGGGGTTTAAACACTCGTCTAGAGTAGTTTCCAGACATCATAGCTTCAAAATAATTCACCTTGAGAGGATCGTAGGTGATCCTTATCCTTTTTGGTTCGTTTTCAGATTCTTCGGTTGCCTTTCTCTTTTGTTTACGATCAGTTGCTTGATTTGATGAGCTTGACGAAGGATTCATGGTGACGTTGCAGATAGTGAAAACCGCTAGGGTTTATGATATGAATGCAGAGAGAGAGCAAAAAAGGTGAAACTGAATGCAAGAGAGAGAAATATAAGAGGGAAATGAAACGTTTGAAGAATATAAAAGAAAAGAAATAAAAAGAAATGATGGATAGCATTTAATGTTACGTGACGTGAGGAGAGATAATTATGACAAATGAAGTGATTAGCATAGTTACCTAAGTAGGCGTTCCCTCAATTACACGCATGCTTGTCCAGAAATAGTGAATACGTGTTCATTTTCTGGAGAGACTGGTGACAGCTGTTTTGCTTTAAAAGAGCTTCTGAATCAACTTAGATAATGACACGTTAGAGATAACAGAATCAGAGATTCTAATATATTAGTATCAGAACTTCTTATGGCTGCCTAGTCTTAATACATTTCAGAAGATACTCATACAAAGATCTTCTCATCTTCTCATTCTGGGCACAAGTCCATACTGATATTTTTCAGGATGAACTTAAACCTATCTTCAGCAAGGGGTTTTGTAAAGATATCAGCCCATTGATGGTATGTATCCACAAAGTTTAAAGATATAACACCCTTGTGAAATGATGTTTAATCTCAATATGTTTAGCTTTTGAATGTAAGATAGGATTCTTTGATAAACATATAGCAGAAGTATTATCACAGAAGATAGGAATGTTACTCTCATATATCTGATAATCTTCTAGCTGACTTCTCATCCAGAGCATTTGTGTGCTACAACCAGCAGCAGCAACATGTTCTGCTTCTGTTGTTGAGAGGGCAATAGTAGCTTGCTTCTTGCTGTACCATGAGATCAGATGACTTCCAAGAAATTGACAACTTCCAGAAGTGCTCTTTCTTTCAATTCTATCTCCAGCATAGTCAGCATCACAGAATCCTACTAAGTTGTATTCTTTGGATCTTCTGTAGACTAAACCAACATTAGTAGTACCTTTCAGATACCTCAGAATTCTCTTAACAGCAGTTAAATGAGATTCTCTCGGATCTGATTGGAATCTAGCACACAAGCAAACACTGAAGAGAATGTCAGGTCTAGAAGCAGTTAGGTATAGAAGAGAACCAATCATACCTCTGTACAACTTCTGATCTACCTTCTTACTTACCTCATCCTTACCTAGGACACATGTTGGATGCATAGGAGTTTTGGCTTCTTTGCTTTCAGAAAGGTTAAACTTCTTCAGAAGTTCTTTTACATACTTTGTTTGATGAACATAGGTTCCATCAGAAGTTTGGTTGATTTGAATCCCAAGGAAATACTTGAGTTCTCCCATCATGCTCATTTCAAATTCAGCCTGCATAGACTTAGCAAACTCCTTTCCAAGTGTAGCATTAGATGTTCCAAAGATGATATCATCAACATATATTTGACAAATTAAAATATCCTTTTTAAAGGTTTTACAAAAGAGAGTAGTGTCCACTTTTCCTCTAGTGAAACCATTTTCGAGAAGAAAAGAATTTAAACGTTCATACCAAGCTCTAGGAGCTTGCTTCAATCCGTATAATGATTTCTTTAATTTAAAAACATGATTTGGAGACTTGGAGTCTTCAAAACCAGGAGGTTGATGGACATAAACTTCTTCATCTATATAACCATTTAAGAAGGCACTCTTGACATCCATCTGATAAAGAGTGATGTTGTGTTGAGTGGCAAAAGAAATTAATAGACGAATAGATTCTAACCTGGCCACTGGTGCAAAGGTTTCTGTGTAGTCAATCCCTTCTTGCTGACTATAGCCCTGAGCAACCAGTCTGGCTTTGTTTCTTACCACTTCTCCCTTCTCGCTTAGCTTGTTTCTGAATACCCACTTAGTGCCGATGATGTTAAATCCTTTTGGTCTAGGAACCAAGTCCCATACATCATTCCTTGTAAACTGATTGAGTTCTTCTTGCATGGCAATTATCCAGTCCGGATCTTCTAGAGCTTGATCAACAGAAGTTGGCTCGATCAAAGAAACAAGACCTAATTGACAGTCTGCATTGTTCTTAAGGAATGCCCTTGTTCTGATGGGATCGTCTTTCTTTCCAAGGATCACATCTTCTGAATGAGCAGATGCAAGTCTGGGTGATCTTCTGACTGTTGGCTCTTCAGAAATCTTGAGATTCTCTAAAGATGCAGCAACTTGATCTTCTGATCCATTGCTTCTGAGACTAACAGCTTCTGCAGCTTTGCTTCTTGGTTCTACAGCTTCTGATATATAAATATCTATATCTGCAAAATTCTCAAACTGCTTTGGTTTTTCAAGACCAAGTTTATCATCAAACCTGATATTGATTGATTCTTCTACAATCAATGTTTCAGTATTGTATACTCTGTAGCCTTTAGAGCGTTCAGAATATCCAAGAAGGAAACACTTTTGTGCTTTAGAATCAAACTTACCAAGATGATCTTTAGTATTCAGAATAAAACACACACATCCAAAAGGATGAAAATATGAAATGTTGGGCTTTCTGTTCTTCCACAATTCATAAGGAGTCTTATTTAGAATAGGTCTGATAGAGATTCTATTCTGAATGTAACATGCAGTGTTTATTGCTTCTGCCCAGAAATGCTTAGCCATATTGGTTTCATTGATCATGGTTCTGGCCATTTCTTGTAGAGTCCTATTCTTTCGCTCTACAACTCCATTTTGCTGTGGAGTTCTAGGACAAGAGACATCATAGGCAATACCATTTTCTTTGAAGAACTCCTCAAAGAATCTGTTCTCAAATTCACCACCATGATCACTTCTGACCTTAATGATCTTGCACTCCTTCTCAGATTGGATTTGAGTGCAGAATTCAAAGAACACTGAATGAGGCTCATCCTTGTGTTTTAAGAACTTTACCCATGTACAGCGACTATAATCATCAACGATGACTAATCCATATTTCTTCCCTCTGACAGATGCTGTTTTGACTGGGCCAAACAGATCAATGTGTAAGAGTTCTAACGGCCTTGAGGTAGACACAACATTCTTAGACTTGAATGCAGGTTTGAAGAACTTGCCCTTCTGACATGCTTCACAAAGAGCATCTGATTTGTATTTCAGATTTGGGAGTCCTCTGACCAGATTTAGTTTGTTAATCTGAGAAATCTTTCTCAAACTAGCATGTCCTAATCTTCTGTGCCAGACCCATTGCTCCTCAGAAACAGACATAAGACAAGTCACCTTCTGCTTCTCGAGATCAGAAAGATCAATCTTATAAATGTTGTTCTTTCTCTTGCCTGTAAATAGGATTGAGCCATCCTTCTGACTTACAGCCTTGCAAGACTTTTGATTGAAGATTATATCATAACCATTGTCACTTAATTGACTTATGGACAATAAGTTATGCGTTAATCCTTCTACAAGAAGTACATTAGTTATGGAAGGAGAGTTACCAAGACTTATGGTTCCAGAGCCAATGATTTTGCCCTTCTGATCTCCTCCAAACTTGACTTCTCCACCTGGTTTAAGCACCAGGTCTTGGAATGTAGACCTTCTTCCCGTCATGTGTCGCGAGCACTCAGAGTCCAGGTACCATGACATTTTTCTTTTTGTCCTCTTTGCAGCCAAGGATATCTGCAACAGAAATTATCTTCTCCTTAGGTACCCACAATTTCTTGGGTCCTTTCTTGTTAGTTCTCCTCAAGTTCTGATTGAACTTGGGTTTAGCATAATATTTAACAGGAGGAACAACATGATATTCTTTAGGTTTGTCAGCATGATATTTCTTAGGATGTGTCACATGCTTCTTGGTGTGAACAGTGTTAAAGCTCTGTGCATGTGAAGTGAGCCTAATATCATGTGCATGGCCATATTTGAACTGATCATACAATGGCTTGTATGTGATCTTCAGATCATCAATAGGTTCAAATTTATGTGAGGTATCACCCTCATAGCCAAAGCCAAACCTTCTGTTTCCAGAAACTCCATATATCATAGAAGCAAGATGACTTCTGCCAATACTTCTAGATAAGAACTTTCTGAAGCTCAAGTCATATTCTTTCAGAATATGATTGAGACTTGGAATGGATTTTTCTGTTTCAGAAGGAGATCCACTATCTTTGGATAGATTTAAAACTTTTTCCTTCAGTTCAGAATTTTCCACTTCCAGCTTCTTAGTTTCAAATTCAAACTGCTTCTTCAGCTTTTTGTATTTGATACTAAGATGAGCCTTGAGTTCCAGAAGTTCTGTTAAACTGGAAACTAACTCTTCTCTAGATAGTTCAGAAAATACCTCTTCAGAATCTGATTCTGATGTAGATTCTGATCCATCATCTTCTGTAGCCATCAGCGCGAAGTTGGCTTGCTCTCCTTCAGAGTCTGATTCTGATTCTGATTCAGAATCATCCCATGTTGCCATAAGACCTTTCTTCTTATGAAACTTCTTCTTGGGATTCTCCTTCTGAAGTTTTGGACATTCATTCTTGAAGTGTCCAGGCTCATTGCACTCATAGCAGACAGCCTTCTTCTTATCAGATCTTCTGTCACCAGAAGATTCTCCTCGTTCAAATTTCTTTGAACTTCTGAAGCCTCTGAACTTCCTTTGCTTGCTCTTCCAGAGTTGGTTTACCCTCTTGGAGATCATGGACAGTTCATCTTCTTTTTCTGATTCTGATTCTTCAGAATCTTCTTCTTTAGCCTGAAAAGCATTAGTGCATTTTTTAACATTAGATTTTAATGCAATAGACTTACCTTTCTTTTGAGGCTCGTTTGCGTCCAGCTCTATTTCATGGCTTCACAAGGCACTGATAAGCTCTTCCAAAGAAACTTCATTCAGATTCTTTGCAATCTTGAATGCTGTTACCATTGGACCCCATCTTCTGGGTAAGCTTCTGATAATCTTCTTTACATGATCAGCCTTGGTGTAGCCTTTATCCAGAACTCTTAATCCAGCAGTTAGCGTTTGAAATCTTGAGAACATCTTCTCAATGTTTTCATCATCCTCCATCTTGAAGGCTTCATATCTCTGGATTAGAGCAAGAGCTTTAGTCTCCTTGACTTTAGCATTTCCCTCATGGGTCATTTTCAATGACTCATATATATCATAGGCCGTTTCCTTGTTAGATATCTTCTCATACTCAGCATGAGAGATAGCATTCAGCAAAACAGTTCTACATTTATGATGATTCTTGAAAAGCTTCTTCTGATCATCATCCATTTCTTGCCTTGTAAGCCTTACGCCACTAGCTTTCACTGGATGTTTGTAACCATTCATCAGAAGATCCCATAGTTCACCATATAGACCAAGAAAGTAACTTTCCAGTTTATCTTTCCAGTATTCAAAGTTTTCACCATCAAATACTGGTGGTCTAGTATAACCATTGTTACCATTGTATTGCTCAGCAGAGCCAGATGTAGATGCAGGTGGGTTTGTTGGAATTTCACCAGCCATCTTTTACTGAAGCGTTTTTCTCTTCCTGAATCTTTTCTAAACACGGTTAAGTGCTTGCGCCTTAGAACCGGCGCTCTGATGCCAATTGAAGGATAGAAAAACACTTAGAAAGGGGGGTTTGAATAAGTGTAGTCTAAAAACTTGAACGATAAAAACAAATTGCACAGTTATTTTTATCCTGGTTCGTTGTTAACTAAACTACTTCAGTCCACCCCCTTGGAGTGATTTACCTCACCTGAGGATTTAATCCACTAATCTAAACAGATTACAATGGTTTTCCACTTAGCCCGCGACTAAGTCTTCTAGAGTATCCTGATCACAACCTGATCACTCCAGGAACAATTGCTTAGACACAAGCTAAGACTTTCTAGAGTATCCTGACCACCACGTGATCACTCTAGTTACAACTGCTTAGACACAAGCTAAGACTTCCTAGAGTATCCTGATCACACTTGATCACTCTAGTTACTTACAAATTAATGTAACCAGTTCTAAGAGTATTACAATGCTTCTGAAAAGCTTTAATCACAACAGTGATATTTCTCTTACAGTTTAAAGCTTAATCTCACTATAGTATTACAACAGCAATAAGAGAGGTTGATGAAGATGAAGTTTGTGAGCTTTGATTTGATCAGCGTTTCAGCAAGTTTGTATCAGCGGAGTTGGTAACCTTGCTTCTCATCAGAACTTCATATTTATAGGCACTTGAGAAGATAACTGTTGGGAGCATTTAATGCTTTGCGTATTCCGTACAGCATTGCATTTAATGTTTCACTCTTTTGTCAACTACCTCGAGCCTTGTTTACGCTGTGTCTACTGACGTTGCCTTTAATAGCTTCTAACGTTCCTTTTGTCAGTTAGCGTAGCCTGCCATCTTGTACTTGCTTCTGATCTGATGTTTGTGTATACAACGTTTGAATATCATCATAGTCAAACAGCTTGGTGCAGAGCATCTTCTTGTCTTCTGACCTTGAAGTGCTTCTGAGCGTGATACCATGAGAACTTCAGTGCTACTGCTTCTAATCTCAAGTTCTTCTGATGCTTCCATAGACCCATGTTCAGATTCTGCTTTGACCATCTTCTGATGTCTTGCCAGACCATGTTCTGATGTTGCATGCTGAACCTTCTGAGTCAAAGCTTCTGAGCGCTGATTTGTGCATACTCTTTATATATTTCCTGAAAGGGAAAATTGCAATGTATTAGAGTACCACATTATCTCATCCAAAATTCATATCCTTGTTATCATCAAAACTAAGAATATTGATCAGAACAAATCTTGTTCTAACACATAAATGGGTCTTTGAACAGAGTTCTAACTTATGGTGGAGCCAGTGGTGAAGATAGTAAAGCAGTAATCGAAGGGTATGTCGACTTTGATTATGCAGGTTGTATGGATGCCATTAAATATATTTCTAGATATGTTTTCACTATGATTGGCAGATCAATTAGTTTGAAAGCGACACTTCAAAAGGTTGTTGCCTTATTAACTACTGAAGTTGAATATATCACCCTCACTAAAGTTGTGAAAGAAGCATTGTGGCTTGAAAGTTTTTCTAAGGAGTTGAAACTCATATGTCTTCACTTACTCTCAGAATGACCACATTATCCTTATTTTCTCTACACATCTAATTTATAATATTTTTAATAATTAATTAATAATATAACCAACATATATTATTTTTCTCAACAATAATTCCAATTTATTTTCTAACTCATGGTCTTACACCCTCACCAAATAATCAAATAAACACAAAAATTATATAATATTAATAAATAAATATATAAACAACATAACTCTAAATTGAGGTGTTACATGGCATACCTTAAGTATTTCATCGACTTGGAGGCAATTCATAAGTGAAACTGGAAGGGGGCGCATGTTTGGTTACTTGTACTCCAAGTTGAGCGGAGGTTCTCTTTAGGGGACAAAGAAAATGTCAGGCTCCTGCACACTGTGGACGGTAATTTTCATAGCCACTATTAAGTTAAAAACAACTTTTTCACACTTGTTGCTAATGTTTTTTCTTATTCATTTTCAGAGATAGATCATTGCCTACTTTCACGGTATACACTGATTTGATCGTATGTTAGGGTATATTGAGGATTACCCGTGTGCTTGTTTGTATCATTCGTGCAGAGAGAATGATGTTGTGGTACCGTTCCGTGTGTATATTGACCAGACTCAACTTAATGACATCGATTGGAAGCCATACACTTATCACTGGGAGAGAATTCCATTCGACAATATTTCATTATACTCCGGATGGATGGCATGAGGGAGTAGTATCATGTGCAGGTATCTGCCAGAGCGGTGCATGCGGCATTTTCGGTACGTGCAGATTATTCCAAGGTCCCCCTTACATGCTTCTCCTGTGACCATTGACCGCAGACATCTGGATGATATTCTGACGAATTTTGAGAGTCATCTGATACCGAAGAAGTATCAGAGTATGTCAGTCACAATTCAGTGGTCTTATGTGGACAGCTACATGACTTGGTTCCATTCGGTGTCACACCCTATCATGACACCAGATGCTCTTGGACGTCCACCTAGGTCGACTCATGAGGAGATTCTAGAGAATGAGCAAATCATGGATAACCATGCCATTGATGTGTTGTTTATTTGTCAAAACATAATGCGGATGACATGATAAGGCATAGAGTTTGGACTGTTCGAGAGCGGTGGCGATGATGCATTTATGCTAGCACGTTTCATTTTTTCCGAGGTATTAAATGCCTTAGGTTTACATAGGCAGATGAGAGTCGGGGTGTTAGGATTAGGCATACTCGGTAGATTAGGCATATGGTTGAATTTTGGGATGTTTTTGTATATTTTCCCATACTTCGAGAACAATTTTTGTATTATGATTGTCTTTCTTTTTAATTAAAGCATTACTTTGTTCTATGATATTCGTGTTTATTAATCTTTGAAACTAATAATGGCAATTGTTGATATTTGTAAATATAGTGTTAAGAATATTCGTATATAGAATAGTCCCACATCGACTATATTATGTAATTAGCTGTAATCTCTCTATATATAATAAAGTCTCCGTAGTGCTTTACAAGACACACAGTTTATTCAAATGCCTCTTAGTCTTTCGTATCTTAACATGGTATCAGAGCGTCGTTTAAGATCCGGTGAGCCACCTTCTATGATTTTCGCTATCGGGCCACCCACCATTTATTTCCATGCTCCAGTTGTCTAGTCCTGGGCGTGAGGGCGTGTGTTAAGAGTCCCACATCAGACAATATATGGCCTGAACATGTCCTTATAAGTGGGGGCAATCCTCACCCTACAAGCCGATTTTATAGGGTTGAGTTAGGCCCAACCACACTTCTTAACATAGTATCAGAGCCTGGTTCCGATCCAGGGACATGTGGGTTATGGGCCCACCACGCTTCCGCTGCGCCCTGGGAAATTGTTAGTAGGTTGTCGTTGGCTTTACACAGTGAAGGTTGGTCCAGATGGTAAGATTGATCGTTTTAAAGCTCGTTTGGTAGCCAAAGGATACACTCAGATTTTTGGGTTGGATTATAGTGATACTTTCTCGCCTGTAGCCAAGATGGCATCTGTTCGACTTCTTCTAGCCATTGCAGCCATTCGACATTGGCCTCTTCATCAACTTGACATCAAAAATGCCTTTTTACATGGTGATCTTGAAGAGGAAGTATATATGGAGCAACCACCTGGGTTTGTTGCTCAGGGGGAGTCCTCACAAATGGTTTGTAGGCTACACAGGTCTCTTTATGGTCTTAAACAGTCTCCGAGAGCTTGGTTTGGCAGATTCAGCACTGTAGTACAACAGTTTAGTATGGTCCGTAGTGAAGCTGATCACTCTGTGTTTTATCGTCACTCTGCCCAAGGGTGTATCTATCTTATTGTATATGTGGATGATATTGTGATAACTGGCAGTGATCATTAAGGAATACTCCAGTTGAAACAACATATCTCGAATCAATTTCAAACAAAAGATCTTGGTAAACTCCGCTATTTCTTGGGAATTAAGGTGGCCCAATCTAAAGATGGCTTGGTGATATCCCAGCGGAAATATGCTATGGATATTTTGCAAGAAACAGGGTTGTTGAACGCTAAACCAGCTGATACTCCTATGGATCCAAGTGTCAAATTGCTACCCAATCAGGGGGAGCCTCTATCTGATCCAGGAAGGTATAGGAGATTGGTTGGAAAGTTGAATTATCTCACGGTCACTCGTCCGGACATCTCTTTTGCAGTTAGTGTGGTAAGCCAGTTCTTAAATTCTCCTTGCCAAGAACACATGGATGATGTTGTCCGGATTCTAAGATACATCAAGTGTGCTCCAGGAAAAGGTCTCGTGTATGAAGATAAAGGACATACTCAGATAGTTGGATACTCTGATGCTGATTGGGCAGGGTCACCCATTGATAGACGATCCACTTCTGGGTATTGTGTACTTGTTGGAGGAAACCTTATATCCTGGAAAAGTAAGAAACAAAATGTAGTTGCAAGATCAAGTGCCGAGGCAGAGTATAGAGCCATGGCAATGGCAACATGCGAACTCATTTGGTTAAAACAGTTACTCAAAGAACTTCAAATTGAAGAAGCAAGATCAATGACACTTATTTGTGATAATCAAGCTGCATTGCACATTGCTTCAAATCCAGTCTTCCATGAAAGAACCAAACATATTGAGATAGACTGTCACTTTGTCAGAGAGAAGATTGAATCAGGCGAAATTGTTACAAGTTTTGTCAACTCCAATGATCAATTAGCAGATGTGTTTACAAAATCCCTGCGAAGTCCCAGAACTAATTATATATGTGGCAAGCTTGGTGCATTTGACTTATATGCTCAAGCTTGAGGGGGAGTGTTGATATTTGTAAATATAGTGTTAAGAATATTCGTATATAGAATAGTCCCGCATCGACTATATTATGTAATTAGCTGTAATCTCTCTATATATAATAAAGTCTCCGTAGTGCTTTACAAGACACACGGTTTATTCAAATGCCTCTTAGTCTTTCGTATCTTAACAGCAATATTAATCAAATTAAAATTACTTTACATTGAAAAAATTACATACTCAATACAATGTTTCTTCCGCACAAGAAACATGCAGGAAAAAATTCGAAGATGTATCTCCGAATTTACTCCACAAATATTCGCAGATGCATCTCTGAATTATTATTTTTTTAAATGGGGTGGCTATTTGGTTTACTAACAAAGAAATATGACTTCGGATATGTATCTTCGAATTAACCTCGTAAAATTCAGAGTTGCATCTCCGAACTAAATTTTGTTTAAAATGGTATTTAGTGCTTTCGAAAATATATCTTCGGATAAGCCCAAAAACATTTTGAAATTTTCAGAAGTAATACTCCATTTCATAAAGGTACAAAGAGAAATTTTCAAAGACCACACTTTTAAAAAACAAAAAGAGCAAACATAAAAAAAAAAAATTAATGCAATTTTAGTCCTTCTATTTTAATTTTTTTTAGCTTTTTATTCCACAATTTCAAAACTCACATTTAGATCCCTCTATTTTACATTTCTTAGGATTTCATTGATAATAATTATTTTTTAAGAATAATGAGATGGTAATGATGACTATGATACAAAATTATAAACTTATTAATTAATATTTAGAATATTATTTAATATTATTTTGAATAATTATAAGAGAAAATGGGTGATGCACTGACAGTGTAAAAAAGTTTTACACTGTCAACCAATCACGACTTTGTTAAGCACCAAGTCATACTTTAAATCTTAAATTACTGATATGATGTGGCAAAATAAAATGTTTCTATTGGATGACAGTGTAAAGATTTTTTACACTGTCAGTGCACTACCTTTTAACTCTAATTATAATTAAAAAAAAATCAAAATCAAAATTAGATTGTAATATTTTTTATAAACCAACTCACTAGTTATGGAGGCAGGGACATGAGATACTGGAGGGGCGGATTCGAACAAGCAACACCCAACTTATGGGTCTTTAAAAGATGAATTCAACCACTAGTTATTTGACAGAAAAATTAAAACATAAAATAATATATCAAAACCCAGTACATGTACAAAGCGCTTTCCTGAAAAAACGGAAAAGGGAATAATACAAAGAATACACTCAAGTTTCTAGGGAAAATTCCGGTTTCTATCTAATTTCTATATGTAAAATAAGATAAAAGGATTACAAAGAATATTCACTCATTCCTTTCTCAAAGCCCCCAAAACAAAACAAACAAAACAATATAATAACATGGCAAATCAATACAGAAAATGGAAAAATAGTTAGTTAACTTCGGTGCTCCTATCCTTACAGAGCATATGCCACTCTTGCAGTACTGCTGCTTGAAGAGCTTGATGTTCAGCCTCTTCAGCAGTTAATTTGGATAGTGTTGAAGGTCCCTTCTTTTTGTCATCTTCATCCCCATCCTTCTTTTTGTCTTTATCCTCTTCTTCTTCATCTTCCTCATCATCGGATTTTGGAGTCTTGGGTCGTGGTTGGGCTGCCTTCAACAAGGCTATCCTTTCCATTGATATGCGCAGTCTCTCTGCTGCAGTTGATTTCACCTCATCTTCAGGCATATATTCCACCCCACCATCAGTAAGGTCATCCAACCAACCCTGAAGATCTGATCCAATCTCCTTAGTAATGGATGCATCAGATGCTCGTACCACAAACTTACACATCATGGTTGTCGTCTCATCACCCAAATCCACATTTCTACTCACCTCACTTGCACCAAAAATCATCAACCCCAAGAAGCCGCCATGCCATGTTTTAGCAGCATAACACAACTGTTCCAAAATAGGACAGAGGAAAAGGGTCAGCAAATTCACATGACAAAGTGCATATAATCCCTATTTTGTCTATTACTTTTTATCCTATTTTATGTCTGTCAATTTTCTCTAGATTAAGGTACATATTCAATGTTTCAGAAAATATAAGTAAGAACCGTTAACACATTGAATAGTTATTAGTGACACAGCTAAATTTTAAGAGGACTGCATTTCGAAGAACTTTTTTATAGCTTATCTGGGCTTTTTATTAGATATGCACTAGTGTGAGTGTTTGGGAGAGCTTATGAAAATTGCTTATTTAAGAAAATAGCTTATGAATTACGGAATGTTTATGTGTTGTTTTAAGTTTTTCTTATTAAGTCATGCATAATATAGCTTATGAAAACAACTTACAATTTAGAAAACAGTTCAACCACACTCTTTGATTATACAAATAGTTAATCTATAAGTGCTTTATGATAAGACTTACTCAATAAAGTGAATAAACATGTAAGTAAACTGTTTGGCTAAATGCACCTTAGGCAAATCCATGAATGGTACAAAAAAAAATTTAATTATTTCAAACAGAAAAGCATGATAAGGGGGGAAATTTTAAGATAGCAAATCCAGACCTGAAAACCTGCCACTGTACGGATAATATGTGAACAAACTTTGTGGAATGGCTTGGTAGACAAGGACTTCAGACCACTCAGGAAAGGAGATGCACCATACTGCCGGGCTGCAGTAGCTTGAAAGCCACTCCCTTCATATGTATATGTACCAGTGTATTCTACAATAGCTGGCAAACTGGGCCACAGTCGGAAAAACTCAACTGGTGATATTTGGTGTGGTAAAAGAAGCTCCGTCAATGGAATTTTATAAGGTTGACATCTCAAAATCACGGGTTCACCTAACTCAGGCCTTAAGCTTCTCTTCTGTCTCATGACTTGAGGGTCCTCCTCAGCATAGTCACCTTCATAGTCTCCAACAGCACCACTACCATAGAATGGGTAATACAACACTTGAACCCAAAGGGCACATCTTTCAAAGTGGGAAACACCTACTGTCACACTGCACAGCACTGGATCCTGAAAAGGTAACATCATCCCCATGAATTTGGATCAAGAAGCAATTACAAATCAAAGAATAGTATAGGATTATTGTACAAAGAGACAATGCAAACCTTGACCCATAGAAGTGTTTAAAATTAATAATTAGCACAGAATTTAAAATAACTCAGCATTATTTACATACTGTCAAGTTCTACACTCTAAATTATCAGGTAACATCACCTTAAAGGCTGCAAGGATATAACAAAAGAAGGGAGACAATTATCACAAAATGGCGACTTCAGACTTATGTTCATGGTCAGCATTAAAACCAAGTTCGGTGGGGGACAGAATCAACTTTAGACTAAGAACTACAAAAGGAAGGAAAAAACAACTACAGGTAAGATAGAAATCCTCAAAAATAAAAACTTAAGAGCTACTACTACAAGAATGGGTGTCATTTTCATTTGGTGTTGATTCTTGCTTTACCGTATTGTTTACTTATTTAAATTTGTGATCCATTCCTTTCTTTTTTAGACCTCTTCAAACTTAGAAATAGTTGGGAGTAAATTTATGTCGAATCTGGTAGGAACCCTAGAACAGAATAGTTTGTTAAGTGAGAAAGATTACAAGTGTTTTCCCCTTGATAGGAACCCAAGATCAAAACAGTTTAAAGTAAGTGTATTATTTACTAAACCAAAAAGATCAAATGAGTTTGCCCTTATACTTCAGGATGCCAATATAGCCCCCTCTCCATGACACTATCTCCCTATATTTCTTTCCACACTCGGTAAGAATATTTCACAACCATCCACCACTAAAAGTGTCTGTTTTAGAATCCAACCCCACTGTCCTTCAACATGTCTGATAGTTTACAATTGATCACCATAGATTTGAATAAATCCTTTGCCTAAAAAATTGGCATCTTTTTCTTGAGATATGCATTAAGTTAAAAGCAATCCCACATTCATAACTCCAACAAAACACAAGGAGCTGATTATTTACACAATAAATTAAGCAAATTAGAAAAAAAATTCTAAAGATTAGGACAACTTAACATATAAATGTAAACAAGTTGTTCAGTGACTACACATATTTTGCTTTGCCTTTAGTTAACTTTTTCAAATATAGAATTAGCCGACTGTAAACTTCTAGCGAATCCAAATTAATAATACTGCAAATATTTTACATGTGTCACTAAACAGACCACTTTGCAACAATAACTAAGCCCTATGCCACTTGGGGTATGATATTATCTCCAATTTTCACTTATAAGATAGAAACACTTCTCCTTTTGCTAAACTTACATTCCATCATTGTTGTCGATGACGGTCCATGGCAGAGCCAAAACCCCTCCATACCAACCACTTTGCTGGGCCATTATAGTGGATTATGGCGGAAAAACCCGCAATATCGGCCGATATTTACCATTAGAGCGACCCCAAAAACCGCCATGGCCGATATTCTCCAAGCTCTCATTTATTCCTCCCTCGACTCTCCAAGTAAGACTATATCTTCTGCAAAAATCAAACATCTCGGTGCTACCTATTGGATGTGCTCCGTAAGAACAACCAAACTAAGTAAAAAGGTAAGAGCTGGGGTTGAACCTTGATGCAATCCTATTGTTATGGGAAAATCATCCGGCTCTCCACTGTGCCCTCATACTAGTTGAGAGACCACCTCACACATATCAAGAATAGCCCGAATATAGGCAATCCTATCCCCTTTCTTCTCTAGGGCTTTCCATAACATCTCTATAAGCACTCTATCGTACGCCCTTTTCAAATCAATGAAAATTAAATGTAAGTAAATCTGGTTGATCCATCTGAGACCATACGTCGTAGTACATTTTTGTATGTTTACCATGTTAATTTTTCTACATCCTTCTCATACTTTTTTCATCAATCAATTAACTAAAATATAGTTAGAAGTAAGTTTCTAGTGAATTCAACTAAATAAATGTTCTAGAGGTGTCAGAAGTCGGCGTGCCTAATTAGCCTGGAAAAAATATTGGGCCAGGCCAAGTTTTTTCATTGGTCAAAAAAATGGGGCAGGCGCAGGCTACACTTACTTTAATTAAAAAAGAATCAAAATAGGTCGAACTCATAAGGTCAACGTGTTTGACACCTCAGTCTGAATCCAATCTAGGCAGACAGACACATCCCTCAAAACTTTCTAGACATGTAAAACAAAAGGAGAGAGAATAGCCAAGAATATGCAAATGCAAAATAGCCATCTCAAACTGGAATGAGATAAGCAATTTAGAGGAGAAGCAACCTGTGAAACAAGATTACGCAACTGCCGCACTGCTTGAGAAGAACCATCCATATAATATAATGCACCGGATAAACCCACTCGTACATCCACCCGATTTAATTCGAGCTCGGTTAAATTTAAGACCTGAAACATTTTTAATTTAAAGTAAATGAGAAAGATTTTAACTTCCATTAGATAAAACCTGTGCAAAAAACAAACAATATCCTTGTCCATGATATTTATAATTTAAAAATGGAACTATTGAGTAATTCTAGAAAACATTGTGGTCTCTTATCAACAGATTATAGAAAAATAACCAGGGAACAAGTAAATAACATCATTATTTCTTCTAAGAAGTTTTGAATATAGGAAGCTGCTGCATGCCTAAATGGAATAATTTACAGCTTTTTTTTTTAAGTTGTAATTTTTTTACTGGAATACTACTTACACACTAATGCAACTTTCTTACTAATATACTGGAACAGAGCTTCCAAAAAATAACAAGATTGTATTGTTAAATATGTTATGTACTTCCACTAAACAAGAACAATTTTTCAGTGTATATCTGAAAACAAAAGATACAATGGTTCGTCACATTTTTTTAGGTAAAAATTAATCTACTAAGCTTAACATCAAGTTTCATCTGAGCTTTCACAGGGAAATATAAAAACCATTGCAAAAATAAAAGTACAGCCTGCTTAAATGTATAAGGAACCCTAAAAATTGAAAAAGAAAGGTATAATTGAGGGTTTGACCTTTAAATGCAGAGTTATCCTCCCATCACTTGAATCTGCTAAATGATAACCTTCAACATAGCAAGGATCACTGCTTCCAGTTAAAGTATTTGCAGTAGGAGGAACCTTAAGTGAAGTAGAATCAACTCCTTTGGTAAGCAAAAGGGTAAGTTCACTGGGGTCAGGTCTCCATAGCTCTAAAATAGCTTTGTGAACCAATCCTTCCAACTTCCTGTCCTGAGCAGCAGATGCTTCATAAAACTGAACAGTTAATTTGTGGTGGCTAAATGGGTAATCCCCTCTGGCTGCTGTAACACCAGCCCACCTGGGGAAAGGGTAATAATAATGATAAGAGACATAATAGCAATAGTAGTGATTAGATTTATGATTTAGTATAATAAAGGCCATAGAACATTGTTAATATTAAAAATGACCAATAAGCACAAACTCAAGTAACAAGCAAGGAATAAAACAGCAAGAAGCTTTTCTACAACCAGCACCATTACAACTAAAATTTTACAATGATAATAAACTAGATTTTTAAGGAAAAGATCACATAAAAGGAAAAAGAAAGAGTGAACTGAGGAAACACAGAAATGAATAAAGATCGGTGACAGTGTGAATAGCTGGATTGATGATGCCGGCAGTAATGTACATTCAGAATATTCGCACCTACTATCAGGATGACCTGAAGCATATTTGATTCTTTGCAATATCAAACGGCACTGGTGCTTGCTGACAGAATCAGCCAAAGCATTGGTCCTAAACTCTTCAAGCTCCTTAGTAAGTAACTGTCCAGCTCTAGGATGGCGTGATCCCAGTCTTTGAGCAGATATAAGAACTGCCTGTACATCTTGAACTCTATTTGTTGTATCTGCAGTTGAATCAACATTGAAAAGAACCTTATGAATATTGGATACAATGACATTAAGAGGATCATCGGGGTCATCTGCTAGGAGTGGATCCAATCCTTCTATATCTATGTGCTCTGCAATAGCCCATATAAGGCGGGCCAATATTCTTGGTGTATTGACCTGTTACATTCACAGCCATTAATATGCAATTGAAGTCCAGAAAACACCTATATGTGATTATGCACAACATGAGTAAAAAAGTTCAAGTGTTTGAGGAAACTCAAGTTACTTAAAATTGATTTATAAAAAGAACAAATGTATAAGGGGCAAGGAATAAAAATTTAATAATTACAATGGACATTTTACATTAATTGTCACAATATGTGAAGAAACTTATCCTCTTCTAACAAAAACGAAAGAGAAATTTTCTTTGGTATATCATAAATGTAGTTGCATAATAAATAATTTTGCTCAGAAAAACAACTTGCTAGTCCAAACATGTCCTAAAGGTTTTATACAAAATTTAAAATATACTTCCTCCTGTTAAGAAATGTGGTTGGGCCTAACTCATCCCTACAAAACCGGCTAGTAGGGTGAGGATTGCCCCCACTTATAAGTACATGTTTAGGTCATATATTGTCAGATGTGGGACTCTTAACACACCCCCTCACGCCCAGGACTAGACAACTGGAGCGTGGAAATAAATGGTGGGTGGCTCGATAGAGGAAACCATAATAGGTGGCCCATCGGATCTTAAACCAGACTCTGATACCATATTAAGAAATGTGGTTGGGCCTAACTCACCCTACAAGACCGGCTAGTAGGGTGAGGATTGCCCCCACTTATAAGTACATGTTTAGGTCATATGTTGTCCGATATGGGACTCTTAACACCTCCGTTCCTTTTTAAGTGTCATTTTAGCAAAAAGCTCTTCAACCAAGATAGTGGATTGTTAGAGTTACTTTTCCTATCATACCCTTATTTATTTTTCTCTTTCCAAATAAATTCATTCATACATTCTCTTATTCCAATAACTAATTGAAAAATGTGAGGTGGTGTTATTGAGAAAATAAGGGTATAATTGACAAATTATAATATTAAATTATAAAACGACACTTAAATAGGAACAAAAAAATTCTTCTAAAACGACAACTAAAAAGGAACGGAGGGAGTAGATGTCGGTCCTAAAAGACTCATAAAATATCTTCCAGGATCAAACAGTGTAGAAGTAAAACTAATTCAGCAAACCTTGGAGATAGAGGTGAAAAGCCAAACTAAGTGATGAGTGACAAATTAAGCACACAAACAAAAAAATTTCGTAATCAATTTTACTGCATTTCAACAGATGTGTTAATAGAGTGTTAAATAAAAAAATGTCCTAGAGGATTCATAAAATATCTTCTAGGTTCAAACAATGTAAAAAATAATTCAGCACACCATGGAGGTTGAGATTATTATAGAATAAAGGGAGGATATAGCAGTTATGAGTTGTTAGAGTAGTTGGTTAGTGAGTTAGTTGAGGTTGTTATCCAGAGTAGTGTGTATAAATAACAGAACATGGAGTAGAGAGCGTCTTGGAATATTGTACATTATAAATAGAATATTCTCCTTTTCTTTCTGTTCCATTCAATTCTTGAGTTCCTAACAATTGGTTTGATTTGCCGGAACTTTGTGCAGTGCCAATGTTCATGGAAATGGAGGCAGCCTAAGTAAAGTGTTCTTTCTGTTCCATTCAATTCTTAAGGAGTCATAGCAACGCTTTTGGCGACCAATCGCGGTTCTGTAGCGGTTTTTAGAGAAATTTGTAAATTTCAATTATTAAAGGGCAAACTGATATTTTGACCCTTTTATTTGACATAATATAAAAGCACAAGTGTTTGCTTTAGGTCATTTCATGTGTTTTTCGCTGTTTCCCTCTTCACTCGCGTTTTTGCATTTCAGAAAGCCATCTTCGCAAAACTTCCTCGCACAACACAACTTCTTCGCAAATCAGCAAGTCATCCATCGTTCTTCCAAAATCATCAACGTTCTTCACCTATTCATCTATTTCTTCACCTTTCTCATCCATTCCCAGCTGATTTTTGCTCTGTTTTGTTGTGTTGCTATGTTTCTCTTTTATTAGCAACCATGACATCATCTTCTGCAAGTTTGACAGACTTCCCACAATAAAGGTATTTTTAAACCTATTGGTGACAATATTGACATAGGTTGGCGGTGGAACTCTATAAAGACCAAAGCAAAAACACTATTGTTTGTGATTTTTGGGATGAGCAAGATGATGATATTAATGTGGTGGAACTAAGAAGTGAAGATGAGGCTGACGCGGATGTGATTTAGTTATTTTGTTTATGTTTATTTACATTTAGAATTTGGTTTAGTCATTTAGTACATTTATAATTTGACTTTGATGGAAACTTATATTGATGGTGCTGTTTGAATTTATGTATGTCGTTGCAACTTCTGTTTTTTAAGTCATTATGTAAGTTGTTGGAACACATTTGAAGTATTTATGAATTCATTTACCTTGGTTTTTAAATCTCACAATAGCGGTCATCCTGCTATCTGTTATGCTACTGAAGCATTTTGAGGGTACGGTGCGTAGCGCCGCTATCCTGATTAACAACCTAGCTCAAAAGACATAATCCTCATCCTCAAAAGACTTAAGTTCAATATAAGTAGTTCAAAAGACACGATCCATAAAAACAAGTTGAGGCATCTAACCCACCATTTGAAGCTATTACAGAGTTGTGAAAGAAATAAAAGATGAAACAGAGTTGTAAGGAGTGAAATAGAACGAAAACAGGAGAGATGAAGAATGGTGTCTCAGGGAGGGACGGAAGACGTCGTTGTAGCCGCAGTGAGGAGAGGAGAAGGCATTGTAATTTCAAAGAACAGAGGGGGAATGGAAGCCGCTTCATTGTAGGGTTTAGAAAGGGAAGAATATGCAAGTTTTAATGTGTTTTTATCAAATCCTGACCCAATTAAGAAATGCCCAACAAAATCAAAAGCCCAACACGAGGTCCCTTTACAATATAGCATGAAGATCTCGATCTTGACCGCGACAGCAACAAAAATAGATCTTGCTTTGTTCGTAGAATGTTCTGGAAGTCGTGGCACATAGGATCTTAAGATCCTAAGACTCAACACTAGATCTTGACTGCATTTTATCGTTTGTTAGAGAAGTTAGGTAGTTGAGGGTGTTATAGAGAGTATGTTTAACTTAAGAGAACGCGGAGTATGGAGAGCATCTTTGAATATTGTAATTGTGATTGAAGTGTTTTCTATTGTGAAGGAAAAACCCTTGAGAGGAGAGATTCTCTCCTATTTTATCATATTTTTTAAATGAAGTGCTCTTTCTTTCTATTCCATTCAATTCTTGGATTCCTAACAGAATAACCGAGTGACAACTGACAAATTCAAACCCACCGACAACAAAATTTAATTGTCAAATTTAATGGCATTGCAACAGATACCTTAATAGTGGATTAAATAGCCACAACAGAAAAAACTTGAGAAGTAGGGTACAGTTGAAGGTCTTTAACTCTAAATTTACCAATTAAAATAATATGAATAATTATAAAAGCATTGTTTGAATGATATTTGCCGCAGATATGCTAATGTCAGAAAAATAAATGTTTTGCATGAAAGCAGTGCTGAAAATGAGATGTTATAGTTTGTGTACCTCACGTAAGTCCTTCACAAGTTCACGTTGCAAGTTTTGCAATCTAGTCTCATTCAAAATTTGGTCCTGAGAAGCACCGTCTTTGACTCTTTTTACCCCGCCCCTCGTATCGTAAATGCAGCATAGCCGAACAAGCAACTTCAAGTAGCAGTCAATTGCATAGGTGCGTCCATCACAATCCCATTTAACGCAAGGCCGACAAACTTCGACCACTTCTAAAGAAGGTTCTGTCCAGTTTAATGCACCATAACCAGTTCCGTATGCTAAAGCCCCAATGACCCTGCCCTCCATGCCTGAGTTTTTCTGTTCAGGTAAAGGCAGAGACAGCTGAAAGCAACTTTCCACTAGTGATGCAACTAACTCTTCCCTAAATATATTTTTACTTGTAGTGCTCTTAAGATCATCATTCACTCTGGCATCCTCAAAAAGGGAAGCAATATCAGTTCCGGCAAGAGGTTTCTGACCTCTTCGAACGCTTTCCTTAGCAAATAGGTCAACACAAAGAGCAGTTCTACAAATACAAGCTAAAGCATGCATACGATCTGATTCTGCTCTCAGGTTTCTCACCATCAAAAGTAGTCTCTTGAAGAGTGAAACCTGCAAGAAGACACGGTTATAGACAATAATAAGCATTTCTGCATCAAAAACAAGCAATTTTATCTAACCAAACATCCAATGTTACTTTAGAAGATCCATATCACAAAAGATACAGGATAAAATAAAGACATTTCAAGAGCTAAGGACAAAAGTCACAAAACATCAATGTCATAATAACTAATATAAAGATGAGAACCGAATATCTGCATAATTAAAATCTAGACCAATTAGCATGTTTTGTGACTTTTTTCCTTACATAAGCCAAAGTAAACCTTTACATATTATTAGGAAATGCATAGCCTAGAGATGTAAAGCTTGAACCGGATATGAGCATATGACTACTGAAATTTCGATGCCATTCATAATTCATTAGCCAAAATAAACCTCTACATATTATTAGGAAAAGCATAGCCTGGTGAGAGGTAAAGAAATAAAGTAATCAAAGTTTCAATTGGTAATTGTGGTAGACTACCACAGTGATTTTGTAACGCCACAACGATTTCGTGACGCCACGATCCTTGATATTATGAAAAATTGTAGACATAACAAATATGGTTGATGTGTTTGAAGTTGGTGGTTATGCATCAACAATACTAAAAGAAAAAGAAAACTTGTCTAGGCACTGGTCCTATTTTAAAACCTTGAAACTAATATGCAATTAGTGTATTTGAATAAGACTAGAGTTGTCAATCACCTGCATGTTAAGATCAAGGAGATGAAGATTGGTGACAACAGCCCTAACAATACTCTCTCTAGCAGAAGCAAATTCCTGCCTATCCCACAGCGTAAGAATAGCAATGGTAGATTGTGATGCCCATTCCGTCTTCCCTCCAGGTACATCAGCCAGATATAACATATTAATCCCAACTTCATAAATCAATGCCGGTTCCAACGAGGAAACTAAAAAAGGAGCCAAATGCGTAACCACATCCGAAACACCAACCAATTTCTGAGCATCAGAATCAACCTCAGCACCACCACCGCTAGAAGACTTTGACAACTTCCGAATGACCTCGACGCCACCAGAGGCAACAGCCTTAACCGAATAAACAATCGGAAAGACAGTAGCCCGGAAATTCTCAACAGGCAAGATCAAGGAACGAGCCATAAGCGTCCTACGCTTCTTCCAAACGAAATCAACCATGGAGGAAACCCAATTAGAGCGAATGGCGAGTGAATTTTCGCTATCAACTAGTTTATCACCAGCAAGCTTACTCATCCGCTTGGTACCAAACTCTTGAAAGAGCCGGCCAACTGAATCAAAAGCCACCTTCGAAACAGCATCAGATCGGTCCAGCATGTTAGCACCGATGCGAGCCCACCAAGCGGAAACACGGTCGAGAAGATTGACATTGTTTTCACAAAGTGTGACGAGATCGTCACGAGCGAGTACACAACCTAGGGTTTCAGTGATGGAGAATCTGAGATTATCGCTAGGGGAATCGAAACAATCGGAGATCTCTTTGTTACAATCGGAAATGAGTTTGGCTAAGCGATAAGAAGGGATCGCGGCGAGAATTGAAACAGCGGCTGCAGTTACATCGGGATCAGGGAAATGGAAGTCGTTACGGATGCCGGTACAGACAGTGTCCCATAAATCGGGAGTTAAGCGTGTGGAGCGGATGACATCGAATGCGAGTTTCTTGCAGACGGCGGAGGCAGGTGCGGCGACGATCTCTTCGACGGCGGACTTGGCGATGACTGCGATGTCACGACCGGCGGCGGACTGTTGGAGGGCTTGGAGAAGTGCGCCTGATTGACGGAGGGCATCGTTGGAGCGGAGGTCGGCTTGGATCTGGGCAAAGAGGATGTCCATTTGGATGAAACTAAGTGAGAAAGTGGAATGGAATCATGTAATATTTTGGTTTTCAAGACTGTGGGGAAAAAAGTGAAGGATTATGGTGATGGTGTTTGTGGGAGAAATGACCATAGTGGTGAACTAACTGGTCTTAGTTGAAATCTCATTCAAATCTAGATGCTATTGGCAAAGAAAAGATGGACTTGAATAAACTTTTAGCTTTGTTTGAGCTTTTTTCTGTTTCCTGGTTAGTTTCTATTTGCTTTTTTTCTTAATGTTTAATCTTTTTAAAAAATTCAGTATTTTGGTATTCATATTAACGAGTTATCCAATTTTTTAAATTTTTAAATTTTTTTTAATAATGTTTTAATGAAATAAAAATTCAAACACTTTTTAAAAGAATATATTATCTCAACTCATAGGTTTCTCACACCACAATATGCGTTGCTAAATTTGCTTTTCTGTTTTCGAAGGTGTATCTCCGGAAGTATTTTTTTAATTTTACGTTGATTTGTTCCGTAGATACATTTCTGGAAAAACCTAAATTTTGGGGGGAAAAATGCTTTCTGAAGTGTATCTATGAAAACAAGGGGCATAAATATCTTTTTTAAATAAATTTATTTTTAACAACTTAAATCAATAAAACTCTTATTTTGTTAGTTCTCTCCTAATTTACAAGAACTTCAACTCTTTAGAACGCGTCTCACTCATCTTCTTCGTATTTTTCATCTTTCCTGCTGTATCACCTTCTATACCATTTCCTGCTCTCACGAAAGTCAAAAAGCATACGAAGGTCATCATTTTCTGCTCTCCTAAGTTACGAAGGTCAAGAAGCATACAATGAATAACATTCCCTTGTCATGGAAAAGGAAAGGAGATGTGAAATTTTGTGTGAAGTATGTGACTTTGTGAATATTAATCTATTTCTCTTTTTTTTGAGGTCATGTTTCTATTTCTGAGTTTAGAATTTAATTGTGAAATTCATTCAACGTGTCCAATTTCTGGTTGTTTTGATATGTATTCTGATTGTAAACTTTACTTTGTTATTCAGACCAGCTCAGACTCATTCCATTAGGTTAAGAATGCAGACCAGCTCAGATTCAATCCATTAGGTTTCTGAGATGCTTTACTTTTTGTTGAGATATTCTAAACATGGTTTATGCGTTATGAAGTGTGATGACAATTTACTTGAAAAATTAAATAAAGATGTTTTTGAGACTATAATTCTGCTGCGATGTTTGAAGTTCTTGATGATATTTTCAACGAGTTAAATGTTTTAATTTTTTAGAACCCGTGTTACGGAGCATGACTAGTTATTGTGAAGTTCTATGACGATGTGACACATTTGTTGGTGATTCTTATTTGTTTTTAATTTGTATTATATTGCGAAATTTTCCTTATGGGTTAGAAGGGTGTTACACATGTCGTGGTTTATGGTCACGTATGTAGATGAACATAAACTGACAAGACCAAAATAGCAGATAACATCACAGAATTAATGATTAGTGAGTTGTGGAAACACCAGTATCTTTTTGCCGTGGTTAATCATTTTCAAACAACCACACTCATGAAAAAAGAAAACATAATCAGGATGAATTTAATTAGTTGACAACATATGTATTGCAAAAGAAAAGAAATATACCTCTACATGTTAGACATGCCTAACAGCATTGCTCTGCATAATTATAAAGTAAGGAGATGTCATATGGACCTCCTAGATAACTCTCTAATGGGACATCCAGACCAGCTTTCTCCAAAGCTTCAGGGTCAACAAACAGGGGCCTTAGGATCCTCTAGTTTTACTGCATCATATGCTTGAGATGCCTGAGAGAGTCAACTATGAGAACCAGGCGGTCGGGGTTGCGAACTAGACGCAACATCAAATAAGTTATCAGCAACTCGTGGCCTCAGGGTCCTTATTGCGGCCCTCTCACGTCGTACCAACGATGTTTGGGACACACATCCTGTAACGCCCCAGACTGCTTTCAGGATGATCGACTGACCCCACACACCAACACGAGTCTTTTCAGCATGCTTTGACCTCACTCACACGCTTTCCGGGAAACTTCCTAGAAGGTCACCCATCCCAATACTACTCCAAGTCAAGCACGCTTAACTGTGGAGTTCTTATGGAACGGGCTCCCGAAAAGAAGATGCATCTTGTTGGTATAGGTAGTACCTATCAATCCTTATAAGCTTTCCTTCAACCATGCAGTCCCGTCCCTGCACGGCTTTAGGATCCCTCTCATTCCGATGTGGCGACCACCTTAGCCCCAATTGGCCCCAGGTGTTCCATGCGGTGCAACCACCCCTCGCCTTCTTCGGCCTCGGGTGTTACATGCCCACCAGCTTCCGCATGGTTCGTCCTCGAACCACATCGTACTGGGAGAGGTCTGGCTCGGATACCATTTGTAACGCCCCAGACTGCTTTCAGGATGATCGACTGACCCCACACACCAACACGAGTCTTTTCAGCATGCTTTGACCTCACTCACACGCTTTCCGGGAAACTTCCTAGAAGGTCACCCATCTCAATACTACTCCAAGTCAAGCACGCTTAACTGTGGAGTTCTTATGGAACGGGCTCCCGAAAAGAATATGCATCTTGTTGGTATAGGTAGTACCTATCAATCCTTATAAGCTTTCCTTCAACCATGCAGTCTCATCCCTGCACGGCTTTAGGATCCCTCTCATTCCGATGTGGCGACCACCTTAGCCCCAATTGGCCCCAGGTGTTCCATGCGGTGCAACCACCCCTCGCCTTCTTCGGCCTCGGGTGTTACACATCCGACCCTAATCCGACCAATATTGTTGTCAGCCATTGCACCTACGTTATAAACAGAGACAAATATAAACAGCATGTCTAGAGAAATTTACAAATCCCACAAAAGACCTTATTTTTTGCCCGAGTACAATCCAGATGCATCTCCGAAACGAGTTCAGAACAAGTCTGGAGATGCATCTCCGAACAAACCTTCGATGATCTCCCATGGCAGCAACTCATTTTCTGCTCTAGCAGTTCCAAAAAACTCATTGCATGTTGTTCTAACCTACCAAGTTCGTTTACACTACTACCTTAAGTGCCTAAAACATCTAATGTATCTTCAAAAACTAACTTAAAAACCAAAACACAAAAATAAAATAAATTTGAAAAACTTGTCAAAATAGAATTGATTGATAAAATGAAGATGTTTCGATGTTATGAGATGATGGAAAGGAGGAGAAAGAGCTTCACTAATGCTTCAATGCAATGATCGGGAGAGGGGGATGTGGAAAGTTCTTTTTTTTAGAGCTTTTAGAAAATGAAGAAGGAGGAAGATGAAAGGGTTGTGACGCAGGTTATGAAAGAATAGCGTTCGTAGATGCATCTTCAGACCACCAACATATTTTTTGAATAAATGGTGTTTACGAAAAAGTATCTTCAGAGACACTTTTTTCACATACAGAAATGCATCTTCGAATTAAATTTTAATGTGAGAGGGGTCTCTTCAATTTAGTCTAAAAATAGTAAAAATAAATACGTTCGGAGATGCATCTCCAAATGCTAGACATTACGGACTTTTCATTGTGGGAGCACCCAAGGGTGAAAATAGCATTTCCCAACCCTTTTATGTTGAAGTTTTGGACCACTATTCCTTGCATTCACCAATTTAAAGTTAAACATTTTTTATGTAATAAAAGATAAAAATAGTATTTAAATTTTATCCATTTGATCTTATCTAACAACCAGAAACTATAGCAGATCTCGTGTCTAAAGTTTTATAGGTTTATTTCTTCAATGAACAATAGATTTTGTGACTATCATTGACCAGTAAATTACTGAAAGAAAAGAAGGAATTGTTACTAATAATTTAGTAACAGTAATTATACACCAACAATGTTATCAGGTTTTGCACCAATATTAAACTAGTACAGGCTTGTAGAAATACTTGTTTGATCTTGCCTGTCATTATTCAATTCATTATCCCTCCTTTTCATTTTGCAGTTGTTACAAACAAAAGCCAACTAAATTGAATTTTTTTTCCTCCAAAATGTTATTCTCCTCTGGTTCCTTCCAATTATTGAGGAAGTTTCCTAGCTATACTTCGTTTCTAGAGTTCCTTTCTCCTTTTATTCCTAGCTTTTGCAGCTGGTTCTTGATTGGTGGTATCATTATTGGCTCTAGGGTTCCTGAGTTTAATTCTCATTATTGATGGTATCAATCCTAACTTGATTGGTGGTTTTTATTTCTCTCATTCATAGATAGTTTAATAGTATCAACCCTAACTTGATTGGTGGTTATTCTGCAAGCTCCACTGAAAAAGCTTCTTCTACTTAAGAGCATTGTAGCCCATCATCATTATCATCGTTGTTGTCTATTATTTGTCAGATTCTAACACGGGCATTTTTCCGTGAAAGGCATTATTATAACCTAGGAAATGTTCGTTGAGCGAGAATTTTATTCAACAATTCCTTCCTCAGTATCTTTCCTGAGGCATTCTTAGGTATGGAATGGACAAATACCACACGCCTTATCTTCTTGTATGGTGCAACCTACAAACTCGAGCAAAATACAAATAAAAATACAACAATGATTTATATTTTCATCAAGCAAACAGGGAAATTTATTGATTTTGGAAAAGAAAACTGCTATATCAACTAGAAGAATAAAAAGGTTCAAGAAAATAGCACCTGTTTGGCTACAAAATCTATTATTTCTGCTTCACCCAAGCAGCTTTGAGGTTGCCTTACCACAATCGCCAGGGGAACCTGGCCAGCATCTTCATCAGGGTATCTGTTGTTGATTTTCAAAGGTTATGCATTCTGTCCTAGCTTAGATAGCACAAATTATAACTTGCCTTTTTCTAAAAACATATTTTATGAAAGATTATTTTATGTGAGAAATTGAAAGAGAAAAAATATGGATTCGTGAGACTAGTGAAGAAATGAAGACATTACGGAACAACTGCAGCATCTTTTATCTCTTGGTGAGACTGGAGTAATTGTTCCAGCTCTGCAGGAGCCACCTACCAATATTGTAGGAAAAAGAAACAGACCCGTCATAATATTTTTTGGAATGACAAAATGTCAGTATGATAGTGTTAATATTGTGGGTGGGGGGATAAGAACCGCTAATCTAATTTCCATATCACCCAACTCCTCCTTAACTCTCGGGTCCTCGTCTCAACTACCAAGTCATACTTGACATATAACTTAGATGGATTTAACATTAAAACACGAAAGTTCGTGATTTTTGCATAGTTTTAACAATAAAATTCAATTGCATATTGCAGTATTTTAACTTTTTCTTTGTTATCCAATGCATCCCTACATGCAACTGCAAAGATTAATCCCTCAAATTAATTGAAATTGATTAAGAATTGACATCTCCCAACAGATGCTTTTCCATAGCAATGGTTAGTATCAAATCCCTGACAAAATGACTAAGGGGACAAAGTATCCATGACTTGCAAAAAATAAAATACTAAAAAGTTTTTCTGCTAAAGTTTTTGTTTTCATTTTAGATTGGATCCGGTGGAGGATTCTTATCATTTAAAGCACATAATATCATGTCTAAAGATTTTGTAGCCTTTGAAGTAGCTTGACATGACAGTCACATAGAGAACTATTTTTCATTGAACACATTCTCAACAATTGTAGAACTTACTTAAAGTAAGGTAAGAGCATAAATAAGGTTCTTGCATTTGGGAGAAAATATGTGGAAGTTCTTAATTTCCATGTGACATTTTTGAGCCCACATAAGGGAATTAAGATCCAATTTTATTCTTTGAATGGAAACCATAAATTTTCACAACTATTGTAATTTATAAAAGAAATAAAAAAACACTAGTTTACTAAAGAAGCAGATAGTTTACCTGGTAACCTTTATATTTGATCAATTCTTTCAACCTGTCTACAACATAGACGAAACCTTCGTTGTCAAAATAGCAAATATCGCCAGTTCTCAACCATCCATCCACAAAAGTAACAGCAGTTGCCACTGGGTCATCAACATAACCTGCTAAAATTCCAAATGCCCAATTACCAAATACCAAAGCAAATTGGCATCAATATAAGAGTTTGATTGATAGGTATGTTCACTGTAAAAAAGTTTTACCACATGTATCCAACTATATCATGATTCACGAGTAGAGATCCTCTTCATTTCTTTAAGAAATTGAGAGTTCCATTATTATAGTTTTGTGTGTATAAATAAAGTCACATAAATATTAAATATATGTCACATGTTTTAAAACCGTGTGCTATTTTATTTACATACAAAATTATAGTAATGGAGAAAATGAAGAGAATGAGAAAAAGAGAGTATCTTAACCCTTATGTCACTTTGATAAAACAGTTTTACCTCCACAACTATCTACATGTTAAGATGTGAATAGATGCATATTGAAAAAAATTACAATTAAACTCGTAATCTAAGTAGCAATAACTATTAGTTTCACAAAAAACAAACACAAAAGACAAAAAAAAAAAAAGTATTCTTGCATTTATGAATGTGCATGCCTTTCATTATTTGAGGTCCTCTAACCCAAAGTTCTCCTTCTTCACCAGGAGACATGGACTCTCCTGTGTTGGGGTTCACTATTTTAGCTTCCATCCCTGATCCCAGCCTACCTGTAGTACCTGCTCGGCTAGCCTCATCGGAACCTACTATTCGGATAACACCTGCGGTTGATTCAGTTAACCCATATCCCTATAATAAAAAGATTATATTAATCTTTTAAGATAATTATTACAAATGCAAATAAGGTTTTGAAAAAAAAAATTTATCTAGTTAATTAATAATTTTTACGGATAAATTAATAAAAATTATTTTTTCAAAATAAATTCATAAAACAAAATTAAGGAATAACAATTTCTTTTTGTTATCAGAAAGAATAACATTTGCCACTATGCAAATGATGATGACACCAACTGCTGGTTTTATAAATATAATATTGGTGCAGCATTTTATAGTAAATAGGAGAGTTACTTGTTTTGGCTGCATTTCAAAGCTGCAAATAGCTCCTTTGTAAAAAGTGTTATGCAATATGCATGACATTATAGTTTCTACCAGATTAGTTTCTTTTTTTGAAACAGTCTATCAGTTTACTCAGGAAGCCCATAGTTAATTAGTTAGTAAAACTGAATTGACAAAAGGTCATTCAATTTGATCAATCACTTTGTTCATGTCTAATTTTAGAGCAAGCATCCGTTTCTTTCTTACCTTTGGTTATTTTTAATTAGTCTCCCTTTCACAAAGGTGGTTTGCTCTTAATCCACAATATGGCCAGAGACATTTCAGTCTGTTTGTGATCACTTAGGTAACAATTTTCAGTTTTGTAACAAATGTAACTCATACTATCGGGACGACCGCTAATAACGCTAGTTATCATAGTTTTTATTCCGGACTACGACAAGCCCAATCCAGTTAGCAAACATTGCCTAAATCAGTGTATCATGTAAAAGACTACTCAATTACACCTTAGCCCGTGAGGCATAGAAAGATATCCGATGGCCAAATCAGACCTTCTTATACTGATTAGAGGATCCTTCAAGATTTGAGCCAGATACATCAATACCATTCAGGGCCGTCTCAAGAGTTTGGATGCATTTGTAATTTAACAATGGAAAAACAACTAGGGGCCCTACTTAATCATGATTGAACCGGAAAAATATTCTACGCGGCCCTATTTATCTTTAGTTTAATCTTAACAAATTTGGACCCCTGTGCGGTAATCCACTTTATACGCCCTCAAAGACGGTGCTATCACAGCATATCCTTTCTTTTCTCATCCAAACACACTAGAAGTTAAAAAGTTGGAAAGTTTGAGAAGAAACCTGGAGAATGGATACTTGAGGGAACTTTGCTTTGAAAGCATCCAAGTTGTCCTTTCCCAACGGAGCACCACCACAAGCCACCCATTTCAATGAGGACAAATCATACCCCTCCGTCGCTCTCTCTTTATTCATCGCCACCACAACTGGCGGCGCCGCCGCAAGATTAGTGACTCGAAACCTCTGGAAAGCACGCAGCATTTTCTCCAATCCAAACCTCTCCATCACAACCAACGTTTCCATCATAGCCACCGACTTGAAAAGGTAGGTAAAACCATACACGTGAAAATAAGGCACCACAGCCAAACACACGGCAGGACTCTCCGTCGGAATCCTAACGGCATTGTACGACGCCACCGACGCCATAATGTTCCGGTGAGTCAGCATTACGCCTTTCGATTTCCCCGTGGTCCCCGAGGAGTACAGAATCGCAGCCACGTCGGATTGATTAACAACCGGCGATACCGATACCGATACCGGTGAACTATTATCTTCAGTGGTGAGTGAGTCGAACTCGGGCGAGTCAATGAGAATCGTTCCGAGTGAGAGTTTTGGAAGTTTGTGAAACAAAAACGACGTCGTGAAAGCGATGATCGGTTTCGAGAGGCTAATGAGGTGAGAAATCTCGGAGGGAGAGGAAGCAGGGTTAACGGGTGAAAGGACCACGCCAATGGAGAGTAGTGCGAAGTAGAGGATTGGCACCTGGATGATGTTTGGGGAAAGTACCAATGCGGTGTGGTTTTTGGTGAGTCCGTGGAGGGTGGTGAGGTTGGTGGCGAGGGTTTGTGAGCGTTGGATGAAGCTGGAGTGAGAGATTTGGTGAGATGTGGTTGAGTCGATGAGGAAAGGGAGGGAGTCGGAGGAAGGTGAATTGTGGCGGAGGGAGAGAATGTAGGTTGCGGCGGAGATGGAGGCGTGTGGTGGAGGAAGGTTGAGTGGGGGCCGTAGACTGTGGAAGGTTTTGGATATGGAGTTGAACCCGGTTTTCGGATCGATCGGATTAGAGTTGTTGTCTTCTTCCATGAGATTTTTGAGTGGAGGATTAGGCTGATTCTCGAAAAGGACGTTGTTCTGTCATGTGTCTTGGCCTATTGAAATTGAAGAAGGCAAACACGGAACATACTCCAAAAAAAGTATAAGCGGTTCCACTATTGGACGCAACTAATTTCTATTTTGTCATTACTCATAAAATTCAATTTAATTTATTTTTTAAATAAAATAATATAGTTTTAAAATAGGGACCGTTTTAGCCGGTCTGAATGGTTACACTGTGACACTAACTATGCATATGCATGTGGTACCCAGGACTTCAGCCACATCGTCAATTACCAATTAATAGAGGCACCAAACAAGGCATAAGCCTTCGTCGCAGTTTGCCAATTCCAGGCCGTCACAAAATATGCAAATGTATGTGACTCGATGAAGGCAACATCACAAACTCAACAGAGGCATATGCCTATATCACTGTTATTACCAACAAATAGAGGTAATTCATCATCATCACATCGTCACTGGCCATAGGCCTACAACTTAGTATCAACATATCAACAACAACAAATCGATACCATACCGAGGATTGTTTATAATTTAAAAGGGAGATCGAGGCCCTGATTTAGTGCAACAAACTATCATCCTACATAAAGGAGGATGGTTTGTCATCAGCTAGAAAAAGAAGTCCAACTCTGAAAGATTCTGGGTTGGAGAAATCACAAGCTAAAAAAGGTAAAAGTTCGGAGGAAACACACGAGGCGCGTATGTCCCGACACATTCTAAATACCATTGTCAAGGGTCGGGAAACCAACTCGACCTAGAAGCGCTATGAACAGACAATTATGTATGTATCCCATGATGAAACCACGGAAACAGGGGAAAAAAGTTCAACAGTGGTGAGCTTCTCTAAACGAGACTCCAAGGGAGTGCATGCTCATGAGAATGATCCAATGGTTATCAAGGTGCACATCAAGGACTGGAGTGTCAAAAGGGTGTTGATCGACCCTGGGAGTTCTGCAGACGTCCTATACTGGGACATTTTCAAGGGCATGGGTATGGATGCCTCCGAGATACTACATGTTAAAGGAATACTCGTCAGCTTTACAAGAGGAGAGGTAAAGGTTCTCAATCATATGCTCGTAATCACTGTGTTTGGCAGTGGACACAATGCCAAGTTGATAGTCAGATACCTCATTATAAGCGCAACCTCTTCGCATAACATAATCATTGGGAGACCAAATTTCAATACTTTCTAAGCCTCATTGTCCATACTGTACCTAAAAATAAAATATCTGCTAAGTAGTGGTGAAGTCGGCGTGGTCAAGGGAGATCAGGGGTTGGCCCGTAAGTGTTACAAAGATAGCCTGAGGCTGAAGAAAAGGACCGGAGAAGATCTTCCCAGAGAAGTCAACTTGTTGAATGTCGATCTGATCGACCTCACAAATCGGTTCCAATCTCACACCCAATGAAGAGTTGGGAATCATAAAAATGTTAAAACAGAACGTGGACTTATTTGCATGGAAGCCTTTTGATATGCTAGGAATTGATCTGGATGTCATGTGCCATTAGCTTGCTATCGATCCGGCCCATAAAATGGTAGAATAGAGAAAGTGGAAGATTGGGGGCGAAAAGGAACATACTATTTCCAAGGAGGTTGGGAAGTTGCTCAATGTCAGGTTCATTTAAGAGGTAAAATCCCACTTGGCTGTACATAGTAATGGTCAAGAAGAAGACAAGGAAATGGCGCATGTGTGTGGATTTCACAGATTTAAAAAAAGCTTGTCCCAATGATCCTTATCCTCTGCCACACATTGACAAGTTAATTAACAGTTTATTTGGCTTTCGATTACTCAGCTTCATGGATGCCTACTCTAGGTATAACCAAATCCAGATGAGTCCCTCAGACGCATCTAAAATAGCTTTCATGACAAGTCAGAGCAATTATTACTATGAGGTAATTCCTTTTGGCCTAAAAAACGCTGGAGCTACCTACCAGCGGCTTATGGACATGGTGTTTGCATCTCAGATAAGAAGGGATTTAGAAGTATATGTGGATGACATGGTAATTAAAACCTCGGAGGAGTGAGATAACGTCGGAGATTTGGAGGAGACATTCAAGTTGGTTCGGAAGTTCAACATGAGGCTCATCCCCGATAAGTGTACCTTCGGGGTTCCTGCAGGTAAGTTCTTCGAGTTTATGCTTACTCACTGAGGAAAACCCTAATAAGCGTCAGGCGATCTTGGATATGAGGAACCCGACGTCTAAAAAGGAAGTACAACAGTTGATTGGATGACTAGTCGTGCTCTCATGCAGGTAAGTTCTTCGGGTTTATGCTGACTCACCGAGGAATTGGGGAAACCCTAATAAGCGTCAGGCAATCTTGGATATGAGGAACCCGACGTCTAAAAAGGAAGTACAACAGTTGATCGGACGACTAGTTGTGCTCCCATGGTTCTTGTCTTTTGCTGGAGATAAGGCAATGCACTTTTTCTCGTTAATAAGGAAGTCGGTAGAGTTTACATGGTCCAAGGATTGCGAGAAAGCATTCATTGAGGTCAAGCAATTCCTGTCTGCACCACCAGTTTTAGTATGGCCTGAAGCAGATTCACCTCTGATTTTGTATCTTTCAGTATAAAGCAAAGTTATAAGCTATGTTCTAGTGCAAGATGGTGACAAGGGGAAAGTCGGTCTACTTCGTAAGCAAGGCGTTGAAGGGGGAAGAACTAGGCTATCAAAAGATTGATATGTTAGCACTTGCGGTGGTGGTCACTGCTCGAAAACTACGACACTATTACTAGGGACATCCAAGCATCGTCAAAACAAATTATCCGGTCGGACAAATATTGAAAAAGCCCGACCTTGCAGGAAGAATGATATCTTGGGCTGTTGAGCTTTTAGAGTATGATATAACATTTGAGACAAGGAGTGGAATAAAATACCAACTACTGGCCGACTTTCTAGTTGAGCTTAGTTCGCCTACTGAAGAGTTGGTTGAAAAGTGGATACTATCTGTGGGCGGTTTGTTTAACCTCAAAGGCAGTGGGGGCATGCATTGTATTAGAGAGATTGGGGGAAAGAATTTGGAGCAATCACTATGCTTCACCTTCAAAGCAAGTAACAATTAGGCGGAGTATGAAACTGTTATAACCAGCCTACGACTGGCAAAGGAAGTTGGCGTCACTCATTTAGTGGTGTGCGGCGATTCTTAGTTGGTAGCTAGCCAGATCAAAGGGGACTACCAAACAAAGGATCTGGTTATGATAAAATACTTACAACAAACGCTACAGATGGCTCAGGGTTTCGCTATGTTTGAAGTGCTCCATGTACCTAGGGAAGAAAATTTAAGAGCCGACCTATTGGCCCGTCTCGCTAGCATCAAGGTGTTGTACCCCAAAATTTTCCCTCCTATTTTTTTCTAACTGGCTTAGGCTTTCCATCATATCATATTCATACATACATGTCATCAGCTTTCTGATCACGGGATCAAGGTTCCACTCTCACTCTGTTTCATTGATTCGAACAAGGCAATGGCAAGTTTATTCATATGGGAGAAGTTCATGTTCCTTCCGTCTATGAATTGGTCTCAACCTGAAAGCTACTTATTCACTCTAAAACTTATTATATTCATTCTATTAAAGATATTATTAACACTCTCTTACACTATTTCATTCATTCATTGATTCATGTCTCAAATATGATTAGAAATCAATTCACTATTCCACAACATCTCTTACTCCTAATTGATATTCACACAAGAGCAATCAATTTTCAGGTAAAATTAAACTAATTAGGATAATATGAATATGATATTATCAAAACTATTCCAACTGTTTGAACTATGTGACAATGATGTTCAAGTGAAACATCTAGTGTTTCAAACTGATTTACACACTGATTTTGTGGATAATGTGATTTTGTGGATACATGACTTATAGGTAATGTAGATGGAAGGATTTGCCAAAAAGGGTTGGTACTGCAATGGAAAGATTGAGCATTGCATATGTAACTTGATAAATCAAAGAGTAATTATCCTATGCTTGGATTTTATTTAATAACTACAAACAATTTCTGTAGTTTGTTCTTTTTGCTTAACTTATATCTTTTTGTTTTTTTTAGATTGAAAAAAATAATCGCCATTAGTCCACTAGTCCACGTTGATATGTAATTCAATTGTAAATTAATTAAATTCTATATATTATTATTTTGTAGTTTTTGATATATTGGCCAATTAATATTATTAGTTATGGTATAATTTAATTTAAAATTGTGTGATATTTAATCTGGATTTAGTTGGTTTGATTTATTACTTATTACACCTTTGGTTCTGTAAGTTAGCGAGTTTTTGATTTTCGTCCTTGTAAGTTTTTTTTGTTGGTATGAGTCCCTGTATTTAACTTTTTGCTTGCGGTTTAGTCCCTAAAGCAAAAATCCGTAGGAAAATCTGCAGGTTTTCCTGCGAATTTTTCTGCGGATTTTGATTTTAGGGACTAAAACAAACGCGAAAGTGAAATATAGGGACTCAAACCTAAAAAAAAAACTTACAGGGACGAAAATCAAAAACTCGCTAACTTACAGAGACCAAAAGTGCATTTGAGCCTTAAAATTATATTAATTTTAAATGCATTATGTGTTTTGGATCTTATTTAGTATTTAATATTTAACAGGTGAAACAAGTAATATTTTAATAGTAATATTTTAAAGCAAAAATCCGTAGGAAAATCTGCAGGTTTTCCTGCGAATTTTTCTGCGGATTTTGATTTTAGGGACTAAAACAAACGCGAAAGTGAAATATAGGGACTCAAACCTAAAAAAAAAACTTACAGGGACGAAAATCAAAAACTCGCTAACTTACAGAGACCAAAAGTGCATTTGAGCCTTAAAATTATATTAATTTTAAATGCATTATGTGTTTTGGATCTTATTTAGTATTTAATATTTAACAGGTGAAACAAGTAATATTTTAAGACATGTTCAACTTTTATAATATTTTATATTTTAATTTTTCTAATATATAATATTTATGTTATTTAAACCTTATAAATTTTATTCTAAATTCTATTGCATAGGAAAATAACAGTCTAAATTTATCAATAAGTTAATTTAATATTTTTTAATTTCAAAATAAATTACCGGTTAAAGATTAATAGGGATTTACCTGCGGTTTTTAATTCCTGAGATTTTACCTACGAATTTATTATTATTCATGAAGGTTTTAGCTGAGGATAATAATCGGCAGAAAAAACCGCAGAAAATGGCTTTCCTTTCCTTGCAGATTTTTGGTTTAAATCCGCAGGAAGATAGATTACTTCTAGTATTGTATATACCAAGTTAAAGTCTAATGGTTTGACGGTAACTATATTTACATGGAATTCTAAACTTTAACTGAGTTTCTATATCATTCTACATGAAAGACGTGTATTGAAAAGAAACTTGTAAGTGAAAATGACACCTTTTATTATAAGTGTCATTATTTTAAGAATGAGTTAAAACTTAGGAAAATGTATTGTAAGAAAGAAAGAAAAAATCAAAGATGGGTGTAACTTGGAAAGTTCCCTGATAAGACTGACTCAAACCAAAATCGTTTTTTAAGCTGCAGTGATTACTTTGATCTGAATATAGAACTGCATTACTCATGCATAGTCTTCCGTTGACTTTTCTCTATTCAAACATTCTAGTTTATTTATCATAGAATTTAGAGTAACTAGTTCAACTGATGTACATAATAAGCTACTCGACAAATAATATATGTACAAGACCGTTTCAATTTTTTGGAGGCACCGTGTAGATTAGTCATAGTTCAACTATGATAAAGTAATTAGAGGTCCTGTTTAACCTCATTTTAACCGTGGCAAAGATTTACGAGGCCCTATTTAATTATGATTTAACTGTAAAAAATTTGAGACCCTGTGCGATAGCCCGTCTGGCACATCCTCAAAGACAGTCCTGTGTACCAGTATATGGAAGTTTTTTACAAATATATTGAGGAGACTTAGGAAGAAAAAAAAAGTTTTATTCTTTCTCCTAACTAATAGGCTACAAATTGAATATTCAAGTATTATTGGAGAAGGATTGAAAGGAATCATAGGAAAGTTACAGAGATGAGGTTTATTAATACTCATGCACAAAGTCAATGACTCAATTTTATGACACTCTTTGTCTCTGGATATTTCTGGAATGGGGAGGAACTCTTCATTGCAACTCATTATCTGCTTCAATATTGTTTTGTACTTGTTGGCATGGTCAAGAGTGCAAACAAGCCACTCCTTAGTGCTACAAAGAACTACTATTATGAGCATAGGTGCTGTGCTTGATTTGACTTCGTTAATGGGGAAGCAACAGAAGATAGCAATGGATATTGCAGTGGAAGAATTCAACATTGACCAATTCAGCTCTTTCAATATAGATTTGCAGATAAAAGACTCGCATAGAAATTCTGCTCAAGTGATTGCAAGTGGTAACTTCCTTCCTTCCAACTTTTTGTCATGTTGCAGCATAAAGAATCACATTATCTGTCTCATTACTTGTCATGTCTATCATGTCGCATGAGTTTTTTTTGCCCAATTTCATCCATATATAGTTGTTACCAAATTAAGTTGCACAAATTTATTTTTGATATAATGCACGTGATATTTCATAACTTACATGTTTATCATCCTTAATATAGTTTTTAGTTGGGACAAATGAAAAGGGAGGGATTCGAACTGTCTCCTCACTCTTAGGGTGTGTTTGGTTCGAGGTAGAGCGAGGGAAGGAGAGAGGAGGAGAAGGGAGGGAATATTTAAAATGAAATGTGTTTGATTTAATTTTTAGGAGGGGAGACGAGGGGAGGGGAGCAAAATCCCTCCAAGTGACACTTTTTGCATTCTCCCGAATCGGAGGGATTCGGAAGGGAGGGGATGGGATCTGAGTTTTAATATTAATTAAATTAATATATTTACTAAAATATCCTCAATTTTATTTTATTATTATAAAAATATTATTTTCTTTCATGTTTCTAATTTTCTTTTTGTGATTTTTTTATCTATTGCTTCCAAGCCTTCCATCAACTTATTATAATTATTCTTCACCTTCAAATTATTTTTTATTTTTTTACTTAATAAAAATTATAACTACTATAATTTTTTGTGTTTTATTATAATTTATTTTATGTATTCAAAAGTTGTTATCAACGCATAGTTTATTTTGTGTAGAGAGTTATAATACGAATCAAGTGTACTCAATTTTTTTAATATTATAGTATAAGTTATGACTTTTTAGTCACTCAGTTATACAAATATTATTTCCAAGAAAATAATTATGAAATTTTTATAATTGAATATCATATCACTTATATAAAATTACAAGGATAAAATTGTAAATTATTATTAAAATCCCTCCCCTCCCCTCGTGAACCAAACATATTTTTAAACGAAATCCCTCCCCTCCCCTCGTTTGAACCAAACATATATATAATTACAAAAAATCCCTCCCCTCCCCTCCCCTCCCCTTCTCTCCATTAAAATCCCTCCCATCCCCTCCCCCTCATTTGAACCAAACAAACCCTTAGTATATTATGGACTCGAATGTTCTACCTTAATCACTTCATCCTTACACACTTCGTATTTGAGGGACTTTGGACTAGAATGTTTTTGATAGACACTAAAAAAAGACTCGATCCACCAACTCTCCAATCTTTAAGTAACGAGACGATTACTTGGGAAGTAGATGGAAAGATCACATGGCGAGCATGTGATCTAGTATAACCCACTCCCTCTCATGGGGGACTAGGATACGTCCTAAGCGAGAGGAATAAGACTCCATCAAGAAATAATTGAAGTTTTTGTAGGACTATTTTCACTTCCAACATAATAGGGTGACTAACTCCAATCATTCCTTTAACAAGTCATATCCAGAAGACGTGTAACTACTTTTGTGCGTTAGAACTGGTCTGCTCACTTCCTTCTCCATCACAGTTCTTATCTATAAATACTCAGCTAGGTAATTCAATAAACCATCCATTTTAACATATTAGAACAAAATAAATCTTCTCGTGTATCTTACCTCATATAAGGTAGGATCATTTGTACTCATCGCAAGTACAGTTGACGTCCACCATATGACCCAAAAAAACTAACTCGGACCATACACTTATCTAAAATACTTGTTGGTATGATCGTTGTTCCACAATGGTGAGACGTGGCGTCAACAGCAATGAGAGAGAGAGTGTGTGTGTTCAACTTAAGTCAACGTGAACGTGAACGCCTCTACACTTATCTAAGATGGCATTATAGGCACCACTAACTCAGTCAACATGAACGCCTCTACTCAGTCAACATGAACAGAGTGTCTTCGATCTCAGTGCTAATTGCTACAAATGAAGAATTTGAGAGAGAGAGAGAGAGAGAGAGAGAGAGAGAGAGAGTCTGTGTGTGTGTGTTCAACTTAAGTGCAACGTACTTTACGATGCTTCGTCCAAGAGTGAAGTATTGTATTCTTAGTGAGATTTATAGCGCTAGTATTAATGCATTTTATCGGGACAGTTCCGAGATTAACTTTATTGATGAAGGGGCCTTCCTTTGACTAATAAATTTTTAAACCAAGAATGTATCAAAGCTCCCCCATCATAGACATTTGAATTTTTTCTGCATCATATTAGAAAAATCCTTGCACAAAGACTCGTTAGTAGCATCGAATATAATATCATTGACAAATATTTTCACAAGTAAAATGGCATGCTCGGATTTTTTAATGAAAAGCGTTGTATCAACATTTCCTCTTTGAAAAATATTTTCACAAGTAAAATGTCATGCTTAGATTTATTAATGAAAAGAGTTAAATCAACATTTCCTCCTTGAAAAATATTTTCAAACAGAAATTTTCTCAAACGATCATATCAAACTCTAGAGGTTTGTTTTAAATAGTAGAGTCTCTTTCAGCTTGAAGACATTATTATGAGAAGAGAAGTTTTGAAATTTAAGGAGTAAGAACTCGCTCTTTACATCTATTTGGAAGAATTTAAAATTAAAAAATGAATGAAAAAGCTAAAAGCATCCTTATGGTTTCTAATCTAGCTACATGATCATAGGATTCATCAAAACTTATGTCTTTCTGTTGATTGTATTCTTTCGCAATAAGACAAATTCTCAGAAATTATTTCTCTCAAATTAATTTAAATTTTCTTAAAGCAAAAGACTAATGTTCATCAATAAGAGCTTCATGGACGTTACTCGGCTCAGTTCGGGAAATGAAATGTATAAAATTACATATCTGGTTAAGGGAGTGTCGAGTGGTTATCCCTTAAAAAATCCCATATGACGTTCTTGATTAGATGATCTTTTGTTGTCCTTCATCCCTTGGGTTGATCTTGATTGCTTATTTCTATGACTTAATCATTATTTTTATCTTCAGTTTGATTTTTGTCTTTCCTTTAATCATTTTCTTGATTCTTTTATTGGTTTTATCTTGATCTTGTCTTGACTTTTGCTTTGATCTTGGTCTTCTAAGAGAGTGTTCTCCATAATACATGCACAATCGACCAATTTTACCTATATCAACTTGGGGTTAGTTTCATCAAAGGTGATACGGACTTATTCTTTATAGTGATAGTTCGTTTATTAATGATTCTAAAACCTTTACTAGAGGTGTAATATCCTAAGAATAAACTTCATCAGCTTTAGCGTTGAATTTGCTAAGGTTGCCCTTTCTGTTATTAAGGACAAAGCACTAGCATATAAAAATATAGAGATGAGAAATATTAGGCTTCCTTCCGTTGTATAATTCATAGGAGACATCTTCAAAATTAATTTTAACTAGATATGATTCATCACATAGCAAGCAATACTTATTACATCAGCTCATACATATTTAGGAAGACTGGTTCCATTAAGTGACCTTGCTAGCTCTTCAAGAGATATATTCTTTGATTCCACTACCCCAGTATTTTAGGAGTTCGTGGAACAAATAAAGTGTGCTTTTTTTTCATTCTCATTGTAAAATTTCTTGAATTTCATATTTTGAAATTCACTTATGCGGTCACTTTGGGTATAAGCAATGCTTAAGCCTTTTTCATTTTTGATAACTTTGGTCAATTTCTAAAAGGCATAGAACACATCTTTTTTATGAGATAAGAAAAACATCTAGGTATAACCAGAATAGTCTTCCACTATTACAAGGGCATATTAATTCCTGCCAAACCTCATGGTTCTTAATGGGGAAAAAATTCATATACAAGAGTTGTAAAGGCCTATTTGTAAAAAAAAAAATTAATTTAAAGGGGCCTTTATTTTCTTACCCTTTAGTATGCACCACACAACCGATTCTTTTAAGCTACAAGCTAACTTAAACAAATGGGCTAAATAAACAGGCCCAACTCGACATGCTAACAATCTTAGCATTTCGACTGTTGTATGCTTGAGCGCACTTCGACATTAGCATGCAGGACTTCGACATCAGCATGTGAACAGACTTTGACAACATGCTTAATCACTATCGAACCAAGAAGCTATCCTTCTTGAGACTAGAGTTTGATCTAAAACCTCACAAATCTCCAGCTTGGAACAAACTCTAGAACACCAAGGGAACAAACTAGCTTTCTTCATGCAGCTTTATCAACTGCATGCAGTGGAAGAACTTGAAACTTGGCAATGTCTTGGTGATCATATCACAACATTATGATTTGTCGAAACCTTTAGCACTTAGACTTCTCCATGCTCGATTATTTCTCTAACGAAACGCAGTCTTACATCGATATGCTTGATTCGCTCATGATAAGTTGAATTATTCAACAAATGTATTGCACTTTGGCTATCACATTTAACAATGATTCCTCGACCTTGAAGTTTCAGCTCCTTCGCAAAACCTTCAAACCACAATGCTTCTTTCACAACTTCAGTGGGGGCAATATATTCCGCTTCAGTGGTTGATAAGACAACAACCTTCTAAATTGTCGCTTTCCAACTAACTGTTGTGCCAAGCATAGTGAAAATATATCCAGAAATATATTTTCTGGAATCCATACAACCTGCATAATCAGAGTCGACAAATCCTTCGATTTCTACTTTTCTATCATCACCACATGCTCCATCATAAATCAGGACTCTACTTAGAGACCCATTTATCTACCTTAGAATTCACTTCAATGCTTGTCAGTGCGTCTTTCCAAGACTCACTATATACCTTCTTACAAAACTTACTGCATATGCAATGTCTGGCATATTACAAACCAAGTGCAACATCTATGGAGTTGCTATATTCAATTAACATCCCCACAATCAAGTGCAACATGATAGAATAAAACATATTGAAGTTGCTATACACTTCATAAGAAAATGAGAAAAAGGTTCATACACTGACAGTGTAAAATTATTTTACACTGTCAACCAATCACAACCTTGTATCAGAATAAATCACACTTTAAATTAAAAGTTCTTTTAATGACAAGGCACTTTGTTAGTTTTCTATTGGATGACAGTGTAAAATAATTTTACACAGTGCATATAAATTAAACTCTAAGAAAATAGATATATAACGGCCTAATTTGTAGTTTATGCATCTCTTTTCAAGATAGGCTTGCATATCATCTAATTAAAGGGTTGAACAAGAATAACTTTGAAAGGATTGTTTTTAAATCCATAGCTATTTATTTACTTAAAGTATTATAAATTATGTATTTTTATTATTAGTAGTAATTTATATTCCACCCATTAATCTATTAATCAGACTCATTAAGTTAAAATATCCTACATAAATTAATACGTATACTTTGAAATATATAATTCAGTTTTCAGTAAGCATAATGGTGTAAAAATTAAATGAAAACTATTTTGGTATTAAAACCTCCCTCATATCAACCAAACATATCATAAAATATAAATATTATCCATGGGATGCTGATTCTAACACCAATATGCTTTTATATAGTTATGGAACTCTCACAGAGCAACCAAGTGCAAGCGATCATAGGAACTATTACGCACAACGAAGCAACACTTGCAAGTGAATTCAGTGGCACCATAAACACCATTCCTATCATGTCTCTAACTTCATTTTCAGCCAGACCAGAATTACTATCTCCTAGATTGCCACATTTCATCCAAGTAGGGGATGATATTAACCTTCATATGCAATGCATATCAGCAATTGTAGGAGAATTCGGATGGAAAAAGGTGACAGTAATTTATGAACTTAATAACGACTTTTCATCTGATCCAGGGATACTACTTAGCCTCTCTTATTCTCTTAAACTTGTTGGTTCCGAAATTGATAACCATTTAGCTTTCCCGTCTTTATCCACTCTTTCAGACCCGAAAACTACAATTGAAAATGAGCTTCATAAGCTGAAAAAGAAGAGTAATAGGGTCTTCTTGATTGTTCATTCTTCTTTAGAGTTGGCTAACATGCTTTGTGAGAAAGCAAAGCAAATAGGTTTGATGGAAAAAGGTTCTGTATGGATTATCCCAAACGAAGTTGCTGGTCTTCTTGATTCGGTTAACTCTTCTGTTATCTTCAACATGCAAGGCGTTGTTGGATTTAAAACACACTTCATTGAAAAGAGTGAGGCTTTTAGAGAGTTTAAGTTCAAATTCCAGAGAAAATTTTCTCTAGAATACCCTGAAGAAGATAACATAAATCCAAGTATCTTTGCACTTCAAGCGTATGATGCAACTAAGGCTATTGCTAAGGCTGCAAATAAATCATCACAGGGAAAATTCAGCCTCACAGAATTCTCAAAAATGACTTTTTTGTCCAATAAATTTGAAAGACTAAGTGGAAAGACATTCTCGAAGAAGAACGGACAATTGTTGCAATCACCAACTTTCAACATAATTAATGTGATTGGGAAAAGTTATAGAGAAATGGCATCTTGGTCTCCAGCGCTTGGTTTTTCCAAACATATTGTTAACCATAATAAGGTAATGGAGATAAGGGCAAACAATGATGATTCTGATGGAGTTTTCAAAACAGTTTATTGGCCGGGAGAATTGCAATCAGTTCCTAAGGGTCATAATAATGAACAAAGGTCATTGAAAATAGCAATACCTTCAAATGGTGCTTTTACTCAGTTTGTGAATGTGGAATATGATCAGGGAAACAATGAACCTAAAGTCACTGGTTTCTCCGTCAGTGTCTTTAAAGCAGCTGTCAAACGTTTACCTTATGTTTTAAATTACAAGTTTTTTCCCTTCAATGGATCATATGATGAAATGGTTGATCATGTCTACAATAAGGTATGGTAACTACTAACTAGTTTATCGGTGCTTCTGCTTAACACAAATCTAACATTTTGTTTTTGATGCAGACATTGGATGCTGCAGTTGGCGATACGTCAATAGTGGCATATAGATATCATTTAGTGGAATTCTCACAGCCTTATATTGAATCTGGCCTACACATGGTGGTTACTGAACAACCAGCAAAATCAAAAGAAACATGGATGTTTTTGGCTGCCTTTACAAAAGAGATGTGGTTGATGATGACAGCTATGCATGTTTTTGTGGGATTTGTTATTTGGTTGATAGAAAGGGAAGTAAATGAAGATCTAAGGGGATTTGGGTCCATGCTATGGTTTTTAGTCACTGTACTATTTTATGCACACAGTAAGTCCTCTAACAAGACAATTTTGTAGGGTTGAGTTCGGCATAATTCATAGCTTTGAAAAGCATAATCCTAATTCATTGTACGTTTTCAATATGCAGGAGAACCAATAAGAAGGCCCTTAGCTCAAGTTGTACTGACACCATGGTTATTCGCTATTTTCATTGTGACAAATAGTTTCACAGCAAGTTTGACGTCTATAACTATTTCACAAGTAAAGCCATCTGTGTTAGATATACAGACCCTTAAAGAAAGAAATTCTCCAATTGGTTGTGACGGAAATTCCTTTATTATCAAGTATTTGACCGAAGTACTAAATTTCAAGCCTGGGAATATAAGAAAAATAAATTCCATGAGTGACTACCCTGCTGCCTTTGATAACAAGGAAATAGAAGCCGCCTTCTTCGTCGCACCTCATGCTAAAGTCTTTCTAGCAAAGTACTCGTGTAAGGGATTTATCAAAGCAGGGAATACTTACAGGCTTGGTGGCTTTGGTTTTGTGGGTTTCTCTCCTCTCATTGTCACTGAATTTTTGACATGTTTGGTAGAAGTGAAATTGGGGTAATTAGATTAAAATTTTAGACCCAACAGATGTTTCCATAAACTAAATCTAACATTAAAACACTCACTAAGTTACATGACATTAGACACAAGGTCTTAGAAAATGGTTTGTGACCTATTTAACCACATTTTTCTATAATATAAAGAACCAGTACTGCACCTGCAATTTAAAACCTTAGCTATGCATGCTTTTCTTAATTCTTCAAAAACTGATCCAACTCTTATGTTACATTGTGTGGTTTCAAACCATAGGTGTTTCCAAAAGGCTCAAGTCTAGCTGCCGACATATCAGAGGCATTGCTGAGTATGATAGAGAGTGGAGAAACAGAACAACTAGAAAAAGAAATGTTGAATGGGATAGAAAATGAAGGCAAAGCAAATTGTTCTGATTTAGCGAGCAAGGGAAAAAATAATTCATCGATAGGCCTTCCGCCTTACCTTGGTCTGTTTTCGATCTGTTCTACTGTCACTATTCTTGGTTTGTCATATTACGTGATTTGTTGGTTAGTGAAGAATGTAGAAACTTTGGCAAGCCACGCAGTTTTAACATTAACACAATTATGGAGAATATGGAGATGGACAACCAATATTTTTGCTAGGTGCTGTTCAAAAATGCAATCAAGGACCATGAGAAGAATAGGCAGCTGCACAGAAACAAGAAATGCAGAAGAGAATGTCACTGATAGCCAGCAAATCCCAGTGGTGGTTGAGCTTGTTGATACTGTACTGGCTGCTCATGCTTCATGAACTATACATTATGTTCATACTGCTGTAAAAATTAGTTTATTACTGCCAAATATTTTAAGATTTTGGACACTCACTTTGCTTAGATACTATGACAGGTGCGATTGATGTTATGTAACGACTAATGTGGTACAAAGATAAAGAAGCATTCGTAAAGAGTTCAATCCAATATCTATTAAATTATACCTATCCTATGTACACAAAGTTGCCCAACAAATAATTTGTATTGTGACCCAAAAATTGGAAGCAAATTGATATGGGCGCCTTGATGAATTCAAACTATGACAAACTTAATTTCGTTCTCCACGTCTCTCCAACAACCTTTCTGGGTTGTGGATTATCCGGTCCTCTGTCCCTCTGTCCTGATGTAAAGTATAGCCATCCATCCCAAAATCCAGCTAATGTTGTTTTCACTCGGTATGGAAGTTTTCCGATCACTGACCATTTCTGCATTCAATAAGAAAACCATTTCAGCTTACTTGAAATGCCCAACTGTGATCATTTTTAACCGTGAACAAAATGAGACACATGTACAATTTATCAGGTCAGTATGAACAACAGAATGTCATAATAAACTACAAGACCCACAGATAAGTCAGAAATATCTGTTATAGAATGGTCTAAGAGGTATTAAAGGATAAAAAGAAATGCATAACCAAAATATGTTAAGAGCAGAAGAGTACCATAGAGTCTAAGTTAAATTGGAAGACCTCTCCAACCAGCATCATCCTTTTCGTAACTGGGTGCTTTTCTGTTGTACCTCCAGTAATAATAATTGAATTGTTGACAATTACCCATGCACACTCTATATGGGAGTTTGGCTTTGGCATAGGTGGCAAAACTTTCCATTTCATTTCATCATCCAGCATATAAACATTTCCATAGACCACCTGAAATTTTATAAATTTTAAGGCCACAAAACTAAAGCATCGCGGGAAAATTTAATATTAAGAATTCAATGTATGTTAGTCTCTCATGTATATTAGGTTTTTTTTTCCCAATGAGTGGGAATATAAGTCATGAGTTTACAGCACTCACACACCTTGTGCACTAACCACTTGCACTAGACCCCAATAGCATCATATATATTAGGTGTCACAAAAGAGGTGTATTTATGAGAAAGATTATATACAAGTTACAACATTCTATCAAATTCAATTACCTTTTTCATATCTTTAAATTCAACTATTGAAACTACAATATGCAACTGAGAACTCATTTATGTAACAATAACCAAAGAAGATGATACCTCATGTCTGCGTGAACACTTGAATATTGGTGAACCCGGTTTAGGCATGAAATCACCCTCTTGTCCACCGATAACGTAAAGGTGATCATTGACCACAATGCAAGCCCTACACCAAATAAGGTGGAGTTTAGATAAAAGCCTAAGAATTTCCTTTCCTAGACAACAAATATTGTATCACTTTTCAAGTAATCCTTTCAAAGCTTCATAGGTTTGTACTTTGTAGTGACCCAGGTTTGGTTTTCTTAACATGGATTTCTATTTAAATATTTAAAAGTGGTATTTTATTAACATCTTCAGCAGAAGATGCCATGGTGTATGTGTATAACCAAAATATCAAATCAAAATCTCCACCAATTTTCCCATTGTATAGATAGAGTCAATCATAGTTATCACTATCTTGATTTGATACAAAACTATATCTAATCGATACAAGTCACTAGTGTATATCTATTTCAAACATCAATTTCTGAGTCATGTTAATGAGATTCTATTCACTAAGTAAATCTTTTGATTCGTGATTTGAAGTCAAACTTACATTGTCTTGTATTACTTGAATTTAATGAGAACAAACATTAAGGTTAACCAATGAGCAGGCATAAAGATCTAACTACAAGCATATAGGCAGTGTAGTCACCTATGTGGTCCACCGCGTGGAATAGGAATTTCAGTCCGCCATTGTTTCTCCAAAGCTTTCCCATCCTTTACAGCCAAACTCCAATGATCTAAGGCAGGTGTATGGCGATTCTCCTTGCCACCACCCATGACATGGAGTCTTCCCCTCCACAATTGAGTTGCAGGAGCATACCTGAAAATACATTAATTAGCTTGGTGCGTGGATATTAACGGTGGGCGGTCCATGGTCCGATCGATAGGCTCTGATACCATATTAGAGTTTGACCTAACTCATCCTTACAAAACCAGTTCGTAAGGTGAAGAGTGTCCCTCTATATATACTGCTCTATCTCCAACCAATATGGGACTTTAGGATCTTCCTAATAAAGAGGAAGAGGCGTACCTGGGGAAAGGCAATGGAGGCAAATTATCCCATTTCTTTGTGATGGTATCCAACACAAACACAGTGGAAATAGGTCCTCTGCATTGTGGACCATACTGTCCAGAGACTATATATATGTACCTCTCATCAGTTGCAACTCCCAAATGTGAATGAGCCATTTCTTTTGGTGTATCAAATTTATCTACCCACTTATTGCTCCTGAAATCAAACACATCAACATGAGAGTGCACCTGTAAAGTAAGAAACACAAAGTTAGCTACTCGTAAATCATCATGGTTACTAATGAGATATAAAATTGTGACATGAAAATACTTACATGATCAAGATTGGCGTATCCTGAAAAAACATAAAAAAGATTTTGGATCTGAATAGAATAACCATCTAAACGAGGCACGGGAGCCGAATCCATTTGCTCCCAATTCCATTGAGGAGCAGGTATATCAGCAAATGTAGCGGAAAGAAATCTCTCGGGAGTTTTATGAGGTGGAGTAATTGTGCTGTTAGGGATATCGATGAGCCAATTGGAAGTGATGGATATGTGAGCGGAAGAGTGGAAGATGTGGTTGGCGATGAAAGCGATGGCAATGAATGTTGAGAGAGAGAGGAAGATGGTGATGATGATTTTGGTGGAGAATGTGTGCTTAGAGTGAAACCTGGCCATTGGTTAGAGATTGTATGAATGGTAAATGTGTTGGCCATTTTTATTTATTCTTGTTGTTTGGGGGAAACTGTGGGAGATGGAGGATGAGAATTGAGAAGGAGAAAGGAAGGAAGTATATTGGCTTTTCAGAGGAAAGGAAACAAAACAATGGTTGCGCGCCAATGGTTTTCGTTACTCATTGTTTTTTAAACAGAAATACTTTGACACTTTATTTTACACTTACACCGTATAAAATACAGTACGATGCATTAATATTAATCAATTTTTTAATAGTTTTTCTCAGTACTTTGGAATCCGTGTATCACTAAACCAATTGCATACAGGGTGTCAATTACAGATGTAAGCTTAGCATAGCTCTTTTATGAGAATTTAACTTTCCACTCCTAAAATTAACCCCGTCACTAGCTCAAAGCTATGATTTTATCATTATATTTTTTATTAAATTTATTAATTTTCAAAAAGTTTATGCTTTTACTGGAAATTTGGGGAGTATTCCAAAAATTTTGAAAAAATTTCCGTGAATTTTTACTAGAAATTTCAAAAAAATACTGGAAATTTTGAAATACTTTTTAATATATTTTACAAAAAAAAAAATTGTGATACCATAAATTTGAAATTTCCGGTATGTATAGAAAATTTGAAATTTCCGATATGTACAAGAAATTTTAAATTAACTAAAATTTCCGATATGATATACCGGAAATTTCCTAATAACTGAAATTTTCGATATTTTTTGCAAAAAAAAAAGTGATATGTATTGGAAATTTGAAATTTTTAATATACCGAAAATTCTTTGTATCCCAATATTTTTCAACAAGAATAAAATTAAATTAAAAAAATATGAGAGTGGCCGATTAAATTTAAAGGATGACAAGTTAATTTTTTTTTTAGTAATGCTATTCTTACACCCATATTATACACCAATACTTACACCAAACACTATTCACCATATTTATACGGTGAACAGTGTTTTTAAAAAAAATAGTAATTTTTATTTTTATTTTTAAAATTAAGGACGACATTGTTCATGTACGAACGTGCATTAACCAACTTCATTACTGCATTAACAAATTTTTTACACTGCATTAACCAAGTTTGATGACTGCTAAAAATTATTTTTAATACCTGAATGTTGCATTAACCAACTTCATTACTGCATTAACCAAGTTTTTAGATTGCATTAACCAAATTTGGTGACTACTGTAAAGTACTGTTCATGGGTGTAAGAATATTATTACTCAAATTTGGTTAATGGAGTGTAAAAACTTGGTTAATACAGTAATGAAGTTGGTTAATGCAACATTCAGGTATTAAAAATAATTTTTAGTAGTCACCAAACTTGGTTAATGCAGTGTAAAAACTTGGTTAATGCAGTAATGAAGTTGGTTAATGCAACATACAGGTATTAAAATAATTTTTAGCAGTCATCAAACTTGATTAATGCAGTGTAAAAACTTGGTTAATGCAGTAGTGAAGTTGGTTAATACACGTCCGTACATAAACAGTGTCGTCCGTAATTTTAAAAATAAAAAAATCTTTTTGATAAATATTATTATTTTATTTTAAAAAACACTATTCACCGTATAAATACGGTGAACAGTGTTTGATGTAAGTATTGGTGTATAATATGAATGTAAAAATAGCATTACTCTTTAAAGAAACATATTATAGAAGAAGCTGCAAAATGAAAATAACTAAATTTATCGGCTAATAGTTTCCGTTCATGATTTCTTAGACTTTTTTATGTTGTTTAAAACTTTATGTAATACTAGTAAGTATTAAGTTATTATCTAGGTTTCCATCGTAAAAGTCATTTGTATTTGCATTTGGATATGTATTATAATGAATGGAATTTGAATTGGTATCTACTATCTACCCAATACTGAGAAATTGCCCAAACTGTCCATTTTGCCCTTCCCTTATAATTTCTTTACCCATAGAAAAGGTTAATCATGTAATTAACAAAATAAAAAAAAAAGAACATGCCAAATGTTGTGTTCTCATTGGTCACTTTTTTCAATTGTTGTACTTGCATAAACCATTTCTCTTTCTCTCTCTGCGTTTTCTCTCTCTTTCCAGTTTTCACATTCCAACTTTTTTCTAAACCCTAGCTGCCAAAACTTTTCCCTTCTCTCCCTCTCTCCCATTTTCTTTCTTCTCATATCTTTTTGTCTTCAAACCCTAGTGCTGCGGAAACTCTCTGTGAAATGGAAGAAAAAGTGAACTCGCAAATGCATAAACCCATAGCCACAAAAATATTCGTCTCTGATTTTATGGTATGGTAGAAACTCATCTTCATCCCTTCCAAATCTCTGATTCTTTTTTCTTTTTCAGTTTTTTCAGGATTTGTACTTCGACATGGCTGAAAATAACTCAAGGTATGTTCCTTCTCGATTTTCCAGTCATTTTAGTTTTTATGTTGTTTTGGTTTTCATGTTTTGATATCCTTGAACTCAACTATTTATAGTTTTCCAAAAAAAATCACAGGTAGCAAACCTGACTGCACAGATCTGATGGTTAGTTCATATTTTTGTGATTAAAGTTGATGACATTTATTAGCAGGAATAGTGTCTCGGCTAATTATTATTTTTCATTTGATAACAACAAGCTCTTAAATGATATGATGATGTGCTTCAAGATTTGGGTGTGAGGAATAATTCTCAGGTTTGTTCTGCAGAAATGTGTAAGCAATTTATGTTAAGCAATCATTTTACATAAAGAAGGTACTACTTTATGTTAAGCAATTTGTTGTTAACACCTCAAACAAAATATCTTTGTAATTCTACAATTGTATTGTAAGAAAACTGTACTAGCAGAGTTTGTAAATATGTAAGCTTTGTATTTTATGAGTATAGTATGTTAGCTACCATTTTGTTCGGATACAGTAACAGATTTAATACTTAAATAGAGGCTATTGTGACTTAAATATTATTGTTACACAATAATTGATGTTATACTTAGTATGACATTCAGTGCTCGAATCTCCTCGCTAATCGGGAAGGGTACAATGCATTAGAAAAGTGAAGTTGCTTGGAAAATGGACGAGTCTGAAATTTGTCTGTGATACCATAAGTTGTTTATTTGGAGAATAACTTTTTTTAGCTAGCTTCTTTGATTTGGTAAAAGGTTTATTATAGTAAAAAAATGGTTTCCTCCATGTTGAGAATCAAGATAGACTTTTCAAGAGACTTTGTCAAAAATGTTCTAACCAAGGGGAGGATAAATACAGAAACGACCTACTTTGGAAGTACATGAGCTGAATCTATCTTGTCATCTCTCAAACAAGTCAAAATTTCATTTGCATCAGTAGAACTAAAACAATAAGATGTGATCCAGTTCAACAAAATTATTAATGAGGATGAATTGCATGTTTCGAACTGAATAGATGTTGGAAAATCTCCTCCTTTACACATATATCTCTATCATCTCTATTGATTGAACACATCCTTCGGTGTTAATGGGCAAAAGATGAGGGTTCAGGGTGTGAGGAATTATCATTAATTTTATAGTCGTTGCGGAATTATCGTTGAATGATGTCATGCTTGCTTTCACAACTTCATTTATTGAGCCACTACTTGTGATAGATTTCGTTACCCAACTGCTGAATAGGAAAGTCTTATCCAGACCTCTGTCTGATACTGATCGGGTTAAAGTCAGATTTGCCAATGCCATTTATCTATAAAAAATATCTATTGTTATTTTACAATTCTTCATTACTCTTCACGATGTCAACAAACATCATGAGCTTTACATGCCCTTATTGTTGGATCAGGATTTCGCCCATTGTCTAAGATTCCCTACCGCTTTCCTCTCGTGGGATGTTGCTGATTATCCGAAAATACTAGCTAGGCAATTGGCTTGGTCAACCTTTACCTGACCAACTATTGTATACAAATTTTGTTATTATTATACACTAACTTTTTATTGAAGAGTGATTTCAATGTAAAGCTTTTGGAAGCATAATTTTCCGTGGTGCTAATGACATTATTGTTTGATTGATCTTTCAGGCCAATTTTGTGTTCGAAGCAGAGGAAGGTGTTCATGTTTCTATTGTTGTGCAGCCTTATGGTGATTATTTTATGTGTTCTTTAAGTGCCATTGTTTCTTAAATTATAGGTTAGTATATAACTAATATATGTCCTGTTGAGTTTGCACCGATAGTTTGCACTGATACGCAGTGTATTGCTTACCAATAGATAGTATTTTATTTTGTGATTTTAATAGATATGTAAAAAAGCTAATGTAATTTTATTTTTCTATAAACTTTACTAATAACTTTTTTGAGCTTCAGTTTCATAGGTTTATGAATTCATCACTTCTACCCTTGAATTTGGTTCAGCTGCTGCCCCTGCTCTGATTGCATTGTTAAAAATGGATTTGTGGCTTTCAGTCGACGAGTTTCTTGTCAAGGTAAATAATTATTTCAATAACAGTGTAAATGTCTCTCTTCCATTTGTGTATGTTTCTAACAGTGTTATCCTTTTGTGTCACTCTTTAATGGGGTATATTAGTTACATGAATTGGCGGGTTTGATTAGAATGCATTTCAAATCAGGTTGAACCAACCCGTGAATTGGTGGGTTATGTTCCAACCATTTGAACTGACCAATTGACGGGTTATTTTAATCTCATCTGTCTTACGTTCATTGTAGACATGTTAATGTTCCAAACTTATTTCCATGCATGTCATGTAACAGTCCTAGAATTGAGTTTTGAAAGTCTATCTACCATAAAAAAACTCTTGTATTTACTTGTGTTTACATTGCATATACTCATTAACCTAAACAATGACGACTATCAACTTTATGCATCTTTTGCCGCATAATCAACCCATAATTTATTCTCCAGCTCTTGCTAATTTGGTGCTTTATATGTGGTATCAGACCAATTATAAAACCTAGAGGTCCTATGCATTTTTCCACTCTGATTTCTTTGCATTCTTTTCAACCATTTTAGTGTTTCAGTATTTCTTCAAACTTGTCTTATATTTTTGAGTTGAAAATAGGTCAGCTGCTTTGGTGGAGAAAATGATTCTGACACTAGGGACTATTGGAGGTAACTTGGTTTTTTATGGACAATAATATAACTAGATCACTATATTCTAGAAAGTGCTGATATTGGTTTTATTTTTGTTAGGCTTTTTATAGAAGGAAGTGGAAAGACTTGGAAGCAGGATCAAAAGATTCGGCTTCAGCATGTTGACACTTCAGGCTATCTACATAGTCATGATAAGAAATAGAATCGGATTGCAGGTGGACAGCAGGAGGTGAGTAATTACCTGGAATCTTAAAATTTCCTTTGGTCTTTCGCAAATATTTTATTGAATTGCAGATCAGCAGCGATGTCCAGACGATGTCATATACCCTAGAAAATTTTGGATACTTGACTTGCTGCTTTTAGTTGTCATTTGTTGTTAGGCACTTAAATGTTAGTTTTTTGTGTTTTTGGCGTGCATTGCTAATAATGATGTCGATAATGATATCATCTACCATAGTTTTTTTTTAATAGTGATCCTGATATTTTATTTTTTATGCAAGTATAATATTGGAAGTGAATTATCATTATTGATGGCCATTTATTGTATTTAACTAGGTTTGTGGTGTTTGTGAAAAGCGCGCTGACAATATCTGGTTGGCAGCTGAAGGTGTCTATCTTCCTGTTACTGAAAGCAAACAAGTTGAGTAGTATCAATATTTTGTCCAATTAGGATCGATTATGTGATTGGTTGGCTAGCATGGGTAGTGATAATAGAGGCAGATTGTTGAAGGGAAAAATATACGTGAGCACTCTTAGGATGATATAATGATAGAAATATTGTCATAGGTTTCACTTTGTTATGAAGTACTGCAGGTCCTTCTCCCTGCATAAATACTTCTGAAATAATTATTTCAATAACAGTGTAAATGTCTCTCTTCCATTTGTGTATGTTTCTAACAGTGTTATCCTTTTGTGTCACTCTTCAAAAGTGCATTTAAGCTTAAATTTGAATCAAATTAATAATTTATTTATTTCACGGGTCACTATCAATAGAGTCCTTATATTAATTTATATAATCATTAATAAACATTAATAAAATTGATTTTTTTCCATGTATAAATAATTTACATAATCATTAATAAAATTGCTTAGAGTGACATTTACGCATATTATTCAAAATAAACTACATCAAATATTCGAATACTCGTGCGGCAGCACGGGTCTCTTACTAGTTTGATAATGTAATGATGTTGTATGGAATTGATATTGATTGTCCTATTATTATCTCATTGACATTGTAAGATAATAAAGCCCTGGCAAGTTTAAGTCATTCCATGATTGCAATTACTGTAACACCCCAATTCTACCCAAAGCATTTAGGCAAGAAAATATCAGAGTATTAAAATTTCATACAACACAATTAGGATGTTACACCAAGTAACCAAGAAACACCTAGAAAACAAACGGCCATCAACGATGCCAAAATCATACAACACCTGCCTATAAAACGATACATAACACACGGAAGATATGAACATAAAAATGTACGTATAGCTCTCACTCTCAAAGAGGAGTTTTCCAAAATAAAGTGTTTACAATACACACCAGCACATCATTGATGGAATAAGGTGCGACACAACAAGGGGGGTTGGATTGTGTCCCTTTTAAAATTTATCTTAGTATTTAAAAAGGTTGCCTTTAATAAGAAGAAAGTGATTAGTGAGGTCTTTAGAGATTTAAATAATTAGTGTTAATGTGTGTGATAAAGTATAGTGTATGAATAATATAATAACAAGACAATAAATAAAGAACACAAGAAAACTTATCCTGGTTCACCAACTTGGCTAGTCCAGTCCCCACACCCTGTGAGATTATCCTTTATCAAATACTTCTTACACTAGCTTTTTCTTCTATGTATTCTTAGCCTCACCAGGCTTACACTTCTGAATGGTATAGCTTACAGATAGCTTACAAAATGATTGGTTTGTATATCTAAGATATACTTTGTGATTTTAGTAGGTTTACAATAAGTTCCTAAATACTCTCCATATGGCAGTGAGTATTTAAATATAGAATGTGTATGATAACTCTTAATATATTTTGATCACAACTTGGCAATGAGAGCTAAAGGTAATATGTGTAGAGAGTGTGATTACTATGTGTTTGAGAGCTTTGTTTTTCTTTGTATGCTTGTGTATTTTCGGTGCATGAGAATGAAGCATAAGTCTTGTATTTATAGAGCAAAGCAAAGTGAGAAGGAAGTGCCGAGAGTTTCTCATGAGAAGTGCTGGCAGCTTTGGACTTGGTCTTGGCTTGACTTGGTACTGCTGACAATCTGCAAGTTCTGACATTTGACCATTTCAACAAAGACTTATTCTTGGAAAAGTAAATCTGGAGGAGTAACTCTGGGACGAGTAACTCTGGGACAAGTAACTCTGGGACGAGTAACTCTGGAACACGTAACTCTGGGACTAGTAACTCTGAGACGAGTAACTCTGGAACACGTAATTCTGGAGAGTAACTCTGGGACTGTCATTCTGAAGAGTAACTCTGGGACCATAATTCTGGAGAGTAACTCTGGGACTGTCATTCTGAAGAGTAACTCTGGGACCATAATTCTGGAGAGTAACTCTGGGACTGTCATTCTGAAGAGTAACTCTGGGACCATAATTCTGGAGAGTAACTTGTTTAACTTCTGAGAATCCATATGTTCTTAAAGCTTTGTTCTTTGTCAGCTCAATCTTGAATCATCATTTTAACTTTTTGTTTGATAGAGACCATAAATTATTTAGATGATTAATTGATGAAATCACTTTGGAGTTTCTTTAGATAAAATAGTTTGTAATATTCAAAACATTAACAGAATATGTTTCAACAATCATCACATATACATGTTCAAAAGAGTCATATACAAATAAATAACAACAGACTCCCGACTCCCCGGTGTTACGTATCAGAGCAACCGACAAGACCAATTGGAGAACTACCTCTTCCAAAGGACTCCCAAAGCGGCTAATCTGCAGGATGCCACTCAAGCATCAAATCAGCAGAAGGGTGAGAATATAATTCATAATGAAAAGCATGAAAAATATAGTAATGCCAACAAGTATCATCAAGAATCATACAACAAGGTAATCCACTCATCTAACCACAATCGATATATAAGTAATGCGACACATGAATGATAACATAAATTATAAGGACAGACAATGATGAATGAGACTCGACTATGCATATGCATGTGGTACCAAATCCGGAGTAAACTCCTCCTTGTCATTATGACAAATACACCTTGCCGAGCATTATGCTAGGACTTCTTTCCCTCAGGAAAATACACCTTTGTCAAGCAGTAAGCTACGACTAACCGTCATCGAGCATTTCGCCCCCACTGATGACCTCTTGCCACTCGGGCAAATACACCTTTTTACCGAGCATTAAGCTCCCACTGGTAATAATTGCCAATTCAGGCCACCTGTTAATAGCATTCCGCCATTAACGTATTGAAATGTTATGCTGTGCAAATATATGACTCTATTATATGACAACAACATCATCAACAATATAACACGGTCACATACTCACGTTACACCGTTTATATTCTATCCAAAAGGATACATCACCAATTAATAACATCGTTATCAATTATATCACATCATAATTACCACACAGGCATTAGTAAGCACACAACACACATTCACCGTCAAAACATACTGGCCACATTGGCATAAATGATCGCATAATTGCATCACATCAAATTAATATTGGCCATCGGCCCACAACTTCATCAATACATCATCAACAAGTTGTAATAACAACAATTCAACAATGATAATACATCATTCTCATAACAACAATTACTTGCCATAAGGCCACACATCATGTTAACAACAAACAACCAAACATCGTCACATATCAAGAATGAACATTCATTAATACATAACACATACGAACATGATTTCATGTTAATCCACACATCAACAACAATTGCAACCAAGCACTATGATTATCTACCAATCATATCGCGCATATAAACAATTATGTGTTTTCATCAACAACAATTACAACCAATCAATCACAAGTTAACCAAGCCTATAACATCATATAGAACATCTAACTAGCTTCCTAACGCTTCGAACGGCGTATAAAACGGAGTTACGGATAAAAAGTTACAAGGTTTCAAAGTTTGGATAATTGAACATACTACACATTTCATCACTTGATCCTAATAAAAATAATAGGAGACTACATACTATGAATCATTTTATTAGATCATAGTATAGTTCATTGCGTTAGCTTTCCAACGCTTCGAACGGCGATAAAATCGGAGTTACGGTTCAAGAGTTACGATCGTTACAAAATCTGCCAAAAATGGAAAAAAAAGTTGTAGGTCGACGCATGGAAATCATAGGTCGACGCATTGAACTCCTGCCACCCTCGGGTATGCGCACGCTGACCCAATAGGTCGACGCATTCATCAGAAAACCCAGATTTTTGCCTTTTAGGCTGCACAGGTCGACGCAAACCTCTGTGTAGGTCGACCTAAGCTTCGTAGAAACCCTAAAATCACCATTTCCACTAACTAAACCCTTATAAACATTTCTCTAACACCTATACATAATTATAACATCAATACAACACATACATACCATTAAAACAACCTAACATCAAACTTTTCATGGTTGATTCATCAATCTTTCTCAAAACCTAACATTTTCTTCAAACTCAATCAAGCCATGGAAATGGAAAAGAAAGCATGATCAATCATCATAACACAACAAGGATATCATTTAATCATCATACAATCATACCAAACAAACATAGATCAAACAAAGACCACACAAGAAAGTTATGGAAATTGAACAAGAAGAAGAAGAACAAGAACAAGAACAAGACTATAAGAGTCATACATTCAAGATAAATTAGATTTACCCCCTTACCTTGGTTTGATTCTTCATCTTCTCCAAAAACCCCTTCTTCACTTTCTCTCCATTTTTGCTCTTCTTCTATTCCTCTTCCTTTTCTTTCTCTCTTCTTTCTGGTTTTTCTCTCTTTCTATTCTCTCTTATCTCTTTTCTATCTCCCCCCACTACTTACTATTCACACACAAAATATCTCACTTTACGGTCCAAACTCAATTGCTCAGAAAAACCCCAAAACGCCGAATATTACCTTAATAATATTTCTAGTACCAAAAATATGAAAACCTTCAATTAAATATTAGTCCGCCATCCCGAACTAATACCAACTGAAATGACTCCAAAAACGGTAAAATTCCAATAAACGTCACAAACGTCCAAATTAAGCATATACTTATTTTTCCGGGCGTTACAATTACAACAGGAGATAAACGAGAATTCTCTCAAATGTAGGGGTAAATGTGCATCTTATAAAACACCAGAATTTTTGTAAAAGCCGTAACTTGAGTTTTCGGACTCCGTTTGACACGCTGTTCGAAGTATAGGATAGCTAATACAATAATTCATACCCTAATGGAGTAAAATAAGTTATAGGACATAATTTCCTAGTATTTGTTTTATGATGAGATAATGATACCTTGTGATGAATTAAAAATAAATATGTTTTTATTATGAAGTTGAATCAACCGTGTCTTGTCGTTATTTGAATTGCGTGTGATGATATGTGTATCTATCATATAAGAAAATAAAATGTTCTGGAAATACTAACATTGCCCTTCTGGTTCCACGGATTGCCACGTGGATGGCCTAACTGAATTTCTTTATTTCCTTGCACGATATCCGCTGAAATTCAAATGACTTCCCTTTTTATTCCTTTCTACTCTTTATGTTCCAACTTTTCAATCAAATAATATAATATTTCACCTTTCTATTACCTTCCCAATGCAACTTTGTCTAACCTCATTCTTGGCTTGCATATTGCAAGAAATATAGATCTCACGGATCTCTATTCACTTATATGTTTTAATATAATTCATTAGATAGAATTCATTCTCTATGTAATATATATTTACAAGCAAATTTAAAAAATCTTATGAAGTGTTAGAAAGAAGTTAAAATCCAATAGATAAAAAAATTATAAATATTTTAAAATTAAATTCAAATGAGTTCAATAGTTCAAAGTTCTAACAAATTTATAACTTGTGAAGTGTTAGAAAGAAGTTAAAATTCAATAGATAAAAAAATTATAAATATTTTAAAATTAAAAATTCAAATGAGTTCAAATGAGTTCAATAGTTTAAAGTTCTAACAAATTTATAACTATTTTGTTAAAGTGATCATGTTTAATTTTTTATTTTATCATTAAATATTCATAAATTTTTTGTAAATATTTATAGTTATTAGTGATATTTGTGAATATTTATATTGGTCATATTGGATTTATCATGTTGGTAATTTACTACATATTTATTTTTAAATATTTTCAGGTATTAGTGATTTTATAATAACAATTATATATTACCAACAAAACCTTATCGAATGATCTAAGATAAGAATAAATTTACCCGTGCGGAAGCATACGTCAAGTACTAGTTGAGTGGAATCTACAATTAGAATATAGTTAAGTATTTAAATGTAAGTGCTTTGAAGTATAATATAATGCGTAGTACAATGTCTTAATCCTGATAATGAACCCGATTAAGAACTTAAACTAAAATTCTAGCATCTACAGAAATAGCCAAACAGAAATACAACACCCAGTAACCAGAAAGATGGTGGCTCCTTCAATGCTCATAGTTTCCAAGAGAGCACCGCCTATCTTTTGTACAACTTAAACCACTAACTAGTATTACAGAACAAGAAGTTTGATGTTCAGACCAGAACTGAATTAATATTGTCCTTCTAGAAGCTGAATGCACATCCCTTCTACTCATTTACAATGGATTAATGCATCACATGAACTAAAATGCATGAGGATATTTTTGTGGGATAGATATAATTATACTTTGCTCCATATTCATGATACAAAATGTGAATAGCCTAACCAATCTCACCCTCTTCAACATCATTTACAGGATTTGGAACAGAGGGTGGCTCTCCCTCCTCCTCTTCATCATCAACTTTCATATATAACCCTAGTTGTTCCAAGGGATTACTACTACCAAACTTGAAACTGCCCAACCCATCCTGAGAGTGATCAGGACTTGTCTCATGTACACAACTTGGTAATTGCTCTACAGGTACAGCTCTAAGCCTTTCCAAATCTTCGAGAAAACGAGAATTCTCATTGATTTCAACAGTCTTTTCCATCTGCATAGAGACCAGTATATGCTCCAATGAAATTCAGAACAAACATGTAAATACTTAGATATTTCAGCAAGATAGACACTACTCATTTACCTGTGTCAAAGCTTGTCGTGCAGCTTCCCTGTCAAGCTCTACCTTTCGTCTGGCTTCAGCAGCAGATTCTGCTTCTGCCTGCTTTCGAGCATCTTCAGCAGCCTTTGCTTCTGCTTGGAGCCTTGCCTTTTCTGTCGACAAACAGTTGGGTCAACAAGATAGATTAGTTAGCACTTAAGTAAGTCGAACAATTAGCATGGACACATCACTCTTTATAATAACACACAAGTACAAAAGCTCACTCACCTTTCCTTTGCTCCATCTCCATTTTCTCCCTTTCCAGCCGCAACTTCTCAGGATCACCCTTTTCTCCCTGACCTCAGCCAAATTTTATTGAAGCAAATCATATTCAAATTTCACACAACAATCAGAAGTATGATGCTAGTAGAGTAAGTTTCACATTTCTCAAATATGAGATACTACTTACTTGTGTGAGCGTTTTTTCTCGAGCTTTCAAGATAGTATCAACAAATCGATTCTTCAATATTGCAACTCGATAAAGTTTATCAGGGGAGACCTGCCTCTCAGAAGGACCGCTGTCCCCTGTAATATTTATAAGATAATTTGTTTGAAGTCATCTAGCATAACAATAAAACCTTACATGGTCCACACACACATACCATCTTGCTGGCAATCAGAGTCAGAAGGACTCCGCTGATCCTGAGAATTATCCTCAACTTGATCTAAGCCACTGACAGATTCTGTAAGAAAGGATAAGAATCTAAGGTCAAGAAATTTAATCATGATATTAAAGACATGGCTAACGAACAATACACACAGACATGCAAGTTTTATGCAAGATTAATAAATGGAAAAATATAGAAGGTTTCACATAAGTCATTGTTATATGAAAATAAAGCTCATATATACTATTACTATATTAAAAAGGAAAGAGACCACAAACTCTACTAGTAGTAGGAATTCAGCAAAAAGAGAAAAGAAAGGAACATGAGACAAGAGATAAGAATACAGCATTATCTCCTTAAACAATGTAACCAGCATAGCATCAACAATAACAACAAAAGCATTTATTCACAATAAAGGGTGTCTAGCAAACAAGTTTTTTTGCAATTTAACTAATCGCTTATTGCATAAATACTTACCATATGCAAATTTGTGTCATATGGCCTTAAGTTCAATAAGCTATTTGTATTTTCAACATTTGTTTAAATTGGTTTCACTGTAAAATATAATTTGGGAGTTGAAGAGGAGACAAAGGGCAAATAGGGGTGGACACGGATCATGGTTCCCCACAACCCGAATAAAACCAATTGAAAAATCAAGGGTAGTTCGATTTGGTTTTGAAATAGGCTAACCCGAGTTAATTGGGTTGGAAAATTCAAACCTCAGAAAACCGATCCAAAAGAAGGGGATTTTCACAGTATGTGCATATACTTAGTTATGATTTCCTAGTTTCCTTTTCATATTCTCCCCATCTTTCCCCACTTCTCTAAGGCCGACTAGGGCACAAGACATTACTCCCTCCTTCACACCCCACCACCACCTGAGCAGTGGCCACAACCGATATCTCTCCGCTGGATTGGAACCCCTGCCAGTGGCAAGCAGAGAACTTACGCTGCAATCTCAAAAAATCAACTGACTGGAACCCCTGCCATGAGCTCAATGTTACCCATTTCTCTAACATAATTTTGATTTAGATAGTAATATATGGTTTTTGGACCTGAACTGAAAATTTTACTCTTTCATTTTGGGTTCCTTTCTGCAGGTAATTATAATTACTTCTTCTTTTTTCTTAAAGCTGTAAGCCTACTGTTGTTTTATTATTAAACCAAGTTACCTGACCCAACAAGAATGAGATTGGGCTGGTTTGACTCAAGTTGTGTATCATTCACAAATACTAACCAACCCAAACCGGTTAAATTTGATTGGTTTAGACCCCAAAATACCCCTAACCGGAAGCAACCCAACCTGTATCTCATTCTACAAAAGTTGTTTCCATAGCTATCTCGGAATCTTTATTCAATCAAGTTTATTAAAACAGTTAATGGATGTTTCACAAGCTATAAGTACAATCTCTTCCAACCACTTATATAAGTGCTCAAATCATGCAATAAGCCCACATAAGCTTTAAATAAGTTCTTCCAAATGTCACCTAAGTGATTCTCAAACTAAGTAGTTATGTTGAAGTGAGTATAATGTTATCATCAATTAACATGGTCCTTCTGCATTGAAGCGATTTCCTTAAATAGTTCACCTAATTACACAATCTCATTTAAAGCTATCGAACTTTATATGCCACATATATAAGAGTACATTTAATGAAAAAGTCACCTAGAGTAATAGCAACAGGGACAGGTTCGGTTATTGGCTTTGATACCGACTTACACCAATATTTCACCATAAAGTTTAGTCTTCATAAGACATAACAAAAATTGCACTACCTTCATCCCTATATGTGAAGATCCCATTGACCAAAACACATGGGACAAAGGTAGTAACATTTCCCTAAAGATAAACTTTACAACAGGTCCTATGTTTAGGGATAAAGGTAGTAACATTTCCCTAAAGATAAACTCAAATATTTCAAAATAAAACTTTTATATTAATGAGAATCTACAGCAACAAATTTCTATACTTTTCTGTTTTAACAACGTAAATCATCAAATAGATCTTCAAAAGTATCAGTTCAACAAAAGCAATTTTAACACTCCTGTGATGTAAATAAATAATAGCACAAACCATAGAAGTTACCACACAAACATGAGACAAACCATGGGAAAGAAGATTAGAGTTTTAGTTGAACTTGACATTAAGTGACCAGGTCCATTTTGTGTAATAGTCAAAGCCCATTTATAATTTAGTTTCAACTATGAGTATGTTAATTCAAAATGTCCTGATAATTGGAAAACATATCCACTCCCTTATATATAACACTCTCCTTTCTCATACACTTTCCAACGTGGGACTCTTGTGTTAACTTTCCAAAACCCTCCTTCAAGTTCAAACAGGTCTATTTTTTTTTACCCGTTTGTGACTTTAATAATAGTCTCTTTTTTCCTCCAGGTTTGTCCTGAACAGTGTTGAGCCGCGTAGCTACTTGTACCTTTTCTTTTTTTGTTGCTGAGTCTAAAAAGGCCCTTCAAATTTTATTTTTTTACTGTACTACTGGACCTAGCTCTAATACCTGTTGAAATTTAGTGAGTTAACCCATTATGTGCAACATTAAAACCCATTTATTATTTAGTTCAATTGAGTGTGTTAATTTAAAATGTCATGACACTAGGACAACAAACCCACAGCCTTATATATACACATACTGTTCTTTCTCTTATGCTTTCAAGGACTCTTTTGTTAGTTTCACTTTTCAAACTGCAGACCTTACAGAACAACCTTTATGCAGCTAAAAAAGACAAACTAAAGATACATCACTCACGATTTCTTTCAAGAGTATCAGCAGCTCTGATCTTATCCTCCAACTGAGCTTCTGAACCCATAATTTCTGGTACCTGAATATGAATCCAAATGAATCAGATTTTTATAATACAAAATAATTATGTAAGGAAATAACATTCACTGAATAAACAAAACTGTGCCTTTGCTCCATTTGCTGGACTTGCTTTAGCATCATCAGATTCACTATCACTATCAGAAGAACTACTGGAGTCTGAATCTGCAATGTACACATTAGAGTAATAAATAGATGCGTGTTTTGTTCTTTTTGAAAGTGATATAATCAACATCATGGCATGTGCTTTGTGTTTAGATGCTTCTTTATTTGCTAGTGCGAGATGAATTTGGGTCATTTCGGTTTAAGTTCAAAAGATATGCAAAGAAAAAAGAGATGATATTGAATCCTCTAAGATGTGTAAGAGTGTAGCTTAGTTCAGTTACAACTACAATAACTGTTCCTTGCTTTTATGATCCTATAAATACTCGTATCAATGTGTATTCACTCGGAATGGTAATGCCAAAGTGTTTTTCAGATGGAAAATTTTCTCTACTTTTCTGAGTTTCCAGAGCTCTATTAAGGGGGAGTTTAATAAAAAATAATATACCTCCCTAAATCAAGTCTCAAATATATCCTAACGATGAAATCTTCAGAAACATGGATAACCACGGTTACAGAATACAAGAAGTACCATTGGAATGGCCTGGACTTGGACATTTGTTCTCTCTGCAAGTTGTATCCTTTTCAACCTTCACATCAGGATGGTTTGAAATAAGGGGCTCGCCTGCATCAATGTCCTTTTCAACCTCCATATCAGGATTGCTTGAAACAGGGGGGTCATTTTCAATTTTCACATTAGGATCGCTTGAAACAGGGGGTTCATTTCCACAATTGTCTTTTTCAACCTTCACATGAGGATAGCTTGAAACAGGGGGCTCGTTCCCACCGATGTCCACTTCTTCATCAGCCATATCATTGCCTATACGTAGTAGAACAATGTTTGAATAGGATAAATAAAAACTGCATCCATACATGCAGACACACAAACTCAAAAGACTACCTTTAAATGGTTGCAATGAGGAATTGCTAGGTCCAGAATCATTCAACACCTGCAGCAGAAAATATAGATTACGAGAAGTCAAATAGTATATGTATTATTATAAGACAAAATTTCATTACGGCGAGGGAGGATTAGGGCAATACAATAAAATGTGATAATAACATAGATTTATGAAAGGGTTAGGTAGTAGGGATGCACCTCTATTTCACACACTTGAACATTTTCTTTGTTATTTTGCTTCTCGTGCAAAAAGTCATCTAGAAGCTTGCGTAATGTGAATAGTGTATCATCGCTGAGAACGTCAATATCAATCTCAATCTCCTCCTCTCCACATTCTCTTCCATTTGAACTATGTTCTTTCAAGAAATCAATTATATGAACAGGTATTTCTCCAAGCAAAGACTCCAATTGCTGACCTAGATTGTGCTTCTCTTGATCCGACATAACCTCCTTAGCAGGTGTAATAACTTCAGGTTGAGGGGGCAAAGAGACAATTTTCCTCTTTTTGGAAGAAGGCATTGCTCTAGTAGTTTTCACATCATGACTAGGGGCTGGCTTTGTAGGCAATGGAAGATCATCCGTTTTAGACAGTTTCTTCTCTATCGTTTTCCATCTCATTTCAAAATATTTACGGAGGGTATCCGCCATGATATGGACATCATTCCCCGGTGGATTATAGGTCATTGCATTCGAAAAAGTAAGCCTCACATCACCGGCAAATTCCAAAGGATCTGAGTACGCTCCTGTATCGATCTTGCTTTTTATTGTTCCCAGGTCCATAGGATGCTTAATGATAGTGAAATAATCAGGAAGGTTCAACTTCGCCGCATCCACAGGGGTGTTGAAAACCCAACCATACTGATGACTCATTAGCCGTTTCAACAGTGACTCACAATCTTTCATTAACAAAGAATTCGCAGTAGTACTTGGCAAACAAGTCTTCAAGGGAGTCTCAAATTTTCCAGACGAGCCCCGATTCCATCCGCGAGGCTTATTACTCTTACCCAACTGTTTCGATTTTTTCCTCGAGTTTTCCACTCGATGATCCCTGGTATTGGTATTTCCATTACTACAACTAAGAATATCACTAGAAGACGACAGCGTAACGCCATTCGATCTCTGTAGCTCGATTCTCTTCTGAAGCTGGCGAACATGTTCAAGCTCGGATCTCAGGCGTTGCGCCAGACCTTTTCTTTCAATCGACGACAATTTCGACAAGGGAACAACATGGACGGAAGCACCAAAAGCACCGCGGCGGCTTGAATTCAAACTAATCGACTTCCTCGCCGCGGCACCGGAGTCTTCCGAAACGGTAATTTCAGTGTCTATCTGTCCCGATGTTCCGGACCCCTCGGATTCACCAACTGTATTAAGAGGATTACCAAAATAACCTCCAGGGACCCTACTCACCCTACTCTTTGCCATCATAAAGTCACACGGTTCACTGAACTAGCTTAATTTCCACATCCAGTATTAATCATGTAAGAAAATCACCTAATTCGAAAGCAGATTCTTCACTAGAGATTTAACCTCCAAAAATTAGGGTAAAACTGGAATCTCTATGCTGAAATTGAATGAAACTGAAAACGAATTGAATTAGTTACCTAGTTTGTAGCACAGAGCTTGATTTCTTAGATCACAAGTGAAGTGAAACCATAGCTGAATTGAATGAGTGAATGAGAAAAGCGTAAGCACGTTTTCTGAAAAGCACGAGTTGAGAGAGCGAGAGAAGAAGAAGAGAAGAAAAATGTGGAGTCTTACCTTGGCTTTCGTTTTCTTGTAAGAAGATTATGATGCCGACTTTTCTCTGCAATTTGCATCGATTCGTCAAACAGTTTGAGCCGTGCGATGTAAAATCAACGGATACCATGCGGGTTTCATTTAGTTGACAAGTGCGACTTTTTGGTATTAGAGTAATAAAACTCTAGATTCTAGACAAATCTTCTTACTACTACCTCCCGTACTAAAAATTACTTTTTCCGTCTTCATTATCATTTTTTTTTTTTTTGGAAATCCTTACGACTGAAAATAATAAGAAAGGTAAATAATTCTCAATTATTCATTATCACTTTTGTTACCTAATTCTTATTTAAAAAAATTTATAATAAATTTTGATCCTTCATAAAAATTACAAAATTCAAAATTATATTTTTTTCAAATGAATTTTTTTTCTTATTTTTAAATCATAATTAAACTGTCACGTTGAATTTTATATTTTAAATATTTAATGATCTTTAAATCACATCTTGTGTCTTTACCACTAAGTTAATGTATATTAGTGACAAATAATTTTTATGATTTGTAGTTATATCAAATATTTCTGAATTTCAAATAAAAGATACAAATTAAGTTTTTTTTATTAAACGGTAGTTACTATTAATATTTTTAATGATTTAACTTAATAACTTAAAATGAACATTTACTTATTTATTTATTTTAAATAATACACAAATTTAAAAATAAAATTAATAAAATACAAATCATAAATATAATTACTAAAATTAAAAAATATTTATATTAATTACTATTAAATTAATTTATTATTATTTTATCTTAATAAAATAATACTTTTAAAATTAATTGATTATTTAATTTTAATTAATAAAATATTTTAATATTTAATTGTATTAAATTAAGTAATTATTATTCAATTTTAACTAATTTGAAATAAGTAAATATTTATTTGTGTATTATTTAATTTCAAATAAATATTATTTAATTTTCTATTGAATTAATTATATTTAGAATTTATATTTTATTAATTTTATTTTGAAATTTTTGTATTATTTAAAATAAGTAAATATTTATTTATGAATTATTTAAAATAAGTTAATAAGTAAATGTTTATTCTAAATTATTAAATTAGTCATTCATCATTAAAAATATTAAGTATAATTAGTGTAGTTCTAAAATGACTATCATTTTATCTTATAAATTTTTTATTTTTTATTTTAAATTAAAAAAATTTAATATTACTGTAAATTATGGGAATAATTTATCTTAATGTACATTAGCCTAGTGGTCAAAGTATATGATGACAGTTGATAAACATCTTATAGAATCTTCTTCTTCTTCTGATCAGCTTCTGCATATCAACTAAGGCATTAGGAACAACTAAAAAGCCAAGTTGTATTTTGAATTAGTATGTCCTTCAGCTTCTCTTCTTTAACATAAGCTTCTGATATCAGCTTGTAGGCGTGGTCATTTTCTCCATCAGTTCGTTCATGTTAATCTGTTTTGGTTAAGTTCCATTTCAAACCAAATTACAATTAACAACTACAACGACAACAATCGTTATAGCAGTATGAACCTTCACTGTTATATGAACAACATAGGCGTTGCCAATGTCGTCAACCTTTGTTGGATCATTTGATCTTCTTTTATAATTCTCAAAAGAGACGTTGAAGGATAAAAAGGTCTTTTGATTTCCAATGGCTAGTTCCCAACGGATAGAATCAAGCTTTGCTGCGGATAGTAATTTCCTTTGTCTTGTAGCTTGATACGTTGTAGGTTGGTGGGAGACAGCTTCTGAGAAATAGTACATACATCTGGTTGCAGTGGAATTTGTGATGTACTGTTGTACTATTTTCTTCTTGACTAAGTTTTAATCTCATCCTCAAATAATATACTTCTGGTTTTGAGGTAGTAAGCTTGGAGGAGATCAACTTGTCTTAATATTCCTGATAATGATTCTGATGTGTAGTTCAAAAACTACTTTGAGTGAAGAGTATAATCATTATCCCGTGAGAGTCAGAGTCTCGCTTATCAGAATTGATAGCAACATCTTTACTGAAAAACGATACTTGACTTCTGATATGGAGTTGTCTTGTGACAATGTAGCTTGTCCAAATTTTGTTTTAGAATCCTTGAAGAATTAGAACATTGTTTTCCAAATACATAGGTAACAACCAATCTGAAAACACGTTCTTCCATGTTTGAGAGTGCTTTTAATTCTTAAATCCTGGCCTCAAATCTTCTTGCTTGATTAGCTCGGTTCTAATCTTCAGTACATCCTTGAGTCTGATCTTTGAATTCTTGGCTTGACCTTTGATGCATTTAATCTTGTATTCATAATATTTGACTTTGTCTTCAGAGTTAGAAGCAACAACTTTTCTGATGAACAAATCTCGACTTCTGAACTTGACTTGAAAGCTCGATCTTGTATGCTGATTTTGACTCCTTCTGGTTACTTGTGACTTCTGAAGCAACAGCTTATTGAGAAGCATACACTAACTCTTCTTCTGATTCAACTGCAAATAGTATTCTTGAGTTGCCTTGCTTGCTTCTGATGATTCTTTATAGACAGCAATCCAAAACCTCTTAGAGCATATAACCTGCACACTAAAAAAAACTATTAGAGACTAAATTGTTACATACAAAATATATGTACTATTATCGTCAAACCATATAGACTTATTGCATGAACAAATCTTGTTCTTACAGTCACAAGTCATGTTGATGCTTCTTCTTCTCCAAGAAGTTACCAAGATAAGAGGATTTATATGAGCCTCTGAATGAATAGAGGAGCTGAGACACCAAGATATTACTATACTCTCCCTATATTCTCTCAAGTAGCTAAAGGATCACAATCATTGCATTCAAAATCACTGGTTCAAGCTACGAGCCTTGTTTATTCATCTGGCCTCAAATTAGGGTTTCTTGATCAAAGTCAACAGAGGGTTGACTTTCTAATCAAGACCCATGCTCATGAATTAAGACATGTTCTGAGGTGTCAGGGGACCTGTCGTATTCCATTCAATGGGTTCATTGGTTGCTCAGTGATTAGAGTCAAAGTTGAGGATTGTTAATCAAAGAAGTCATTTGGGCGATTGTTAGCTGAAGATTTCGTTTTATAAATTGGTTCTTCGAAGAAGTAAAAATTCGAAGGAAAGATGGTTACTGATGACCATCCCTTAAAAATAAAAGAATGGCTCCTGATGGCCATACTTCGAGAATGAAGACTTCTAAGTTCGTTATGAAGATAATGAATACTGAAGCTAGTAGAAGTGTATGTCTTCGAGGACTTAGATAAAATTTATGAAATATGTTCAAGTATTACTACTTAGCGTGTTTTCGTAGTGTTTTTAAATACACTGCCACGCGTCGAAGAAGGACTCAGGCGGGAAGATTTGAAATTCGAAGACGGTTTCGTAACTGTCTAAATAAACAGATGGCGTCCCTGGAGTTCTTATGAGAAACGTGGCATTAGATTAGCGTAGGGCCGTTAAGGTCGAGATTAGTATAAATAGGAGTCTTAATGTTAGGATTCTGGGTGTTCATTTTGTACAAATCACTCACATATTACTCAAGTATCAAGTGTTAAGAGAAAGAGTTCACTGAGAAAATGTACGTATGACACCACCATTTTAATACATGTGTATTCTCTTTCGTTTTCAAATATCTTTCAGTATTATTGCATTTCATTTACTTCTTGCCATTTACATTTCTGTATTTTTACTTTCATGTCATTTACTTTTGAAGTATTTAACATTTCTGCATTTTAAGATTCTTTATGCTTTAATAATACTTTCGTTTCATATGTTATTTTACTTATCCTTTCACTGAAATTATACTTACGTATAACCAAGTGATTGTCAAGACTACTCGTTTTATTCGAAACAATTCTTATTAACGAAGACGAATCATGACTATGGTTCGAATGACCATTGATAACAATCTTTTTGACTATGTGTCCTAGGATCAATCTAGTCGATCCTGCGAGTAACCAAATCATATTTATTATAGTTTGGAAGACTAGCGGTTGTTTACCGGAAATCACCGTAAACAAATTGATTTGTTAGCTGAAGATTTCGTTTTATAAATTGGTTCTTCGAAGAAGTAAAAATTCGAAGGAAAGATGGTTACTGATGACCATCCCTTAAAAATAAAAGAATGGCTCCTGATGGCCATACTTCGAGAATGAAGACTTCTAAGTTCGTTATGAAGATAATGAATACTGAAGCTAGTAGAAGTGTATGTCTTCGAGGACTTAGATAAAATTTATGAAATATGTTCAAGTATTACTACTTAGCGTGTTTTCGTAGTGTTTTTAAATACACTGCTGTCATACCCCAAATTTGTCCTACCCTACTCATATGGCTTATGGTTCATGTACATACATCACTTAGGTCATAACTCACATTCATGCAGTCGTATCATTGGTACTATTCAAAAGGCTAGCAAAGAAAGAGCTTTATTGCAAAGAAGTTTGATCGGAGAACAAGGAAGACTGAGGTATAATCATGTGGCTCTATGTTCATTGAAGTCCTCCTAGATTGGGGTGTCTCTCTGCTTCGAATCAGGACATTGATTGAAGAGTGCAAGCTTGCAAATCATCTGGTTCGTTAAATCAGGGTTTCTTTGACCAAAGTCAACCAGTTGACTTTCTGGTCAACATTTAATCGGGAATGGCTCCTATGTGTGGAAAACTTCTCATGCTGACCTTGTGGAGGGGTTTGTTTGACTGGATTCGATTGGAAGAGGTTTAATCGGGAATTTCATCAATAGTCGGAAAAATCGGAACAGTTGACTTTTGGGTCAGAATCAGAGGAATTATTCAAATATTGACTTTTGGTGGAAAATCGGGCAAGAAAAGTCAAAGAATGGATAAAATCGGGAGTTTGACAAAAAGCTGCCAAAAATAGAAAAAATGACAAAAAAGGCAATTTTCAACACTTAGAAAAATTTTGGGTGTTTCGAATCTTGTTGGGCAGTCCACTTCAGCACTGAATTACACGTGGCAAACGGCATTTTTCGGAGAAATTTCCAACATCAAAGTTCTTCCTCTCATGGAGGAGAACAACTTTGTAGTTGGACACTTTTTTATTTGAAGCTTGTATGAAGAGTTGAAGTGGTGTGGAGTTTCTGAAAACTCATTTAAATCAAGGCACAATCCAGGTCACAAGGCAGGTCATGACCCGGCATTTTAACAAACACATGGCGTGCCAAATCTCCATCCATTTTTAGAGCTCTACAGAAGTGCTATGAATGCAAACTTGGTATCAATATCTTCCTTGCCATCTCCTCTATCCATTGAAACAAGAATTGGGACAATTGGACAAATATTGAGTGAGATACAAGCCTTCAAAGTGGTGCCCCAACCCTGACCAAACTCTGCAGGCAGCCATGACACAGAATTCTGGGCACGCAACGCATTTCAGCAAACACGTGGCGGGCCAAATGTCAAGGCCTCTTTCTCCCTCCACAAGTCTCTATCTTAAACAAGCCCAGTTCTAAACTATTTTTTGCCATGTCCTCTATCCAATGAGACCAGTATCACTGATTTTGGACATGTATTGATCGAGATAGAGAGGCTCAAAGTACCACCCTCGCAGAGTCACAATTTGGCCATACGCACGGGACTGCATGCTGCTGGGCGTGTGCAGTGATGGTTGCATGAGTTCAAGGCCATTTTTCTCATATTTCTAAGCCTTATCCCGAGATATTTTCAACACCAATCTTGTTCTATCCCATGCCCTCTTTGATATGACACCATTCTTGCATCATTTGACCACCCATGGCTTGAGATATAAGTGTCTAAAGTGAGCATCATAGCATGAAGAAAAAGAGCAATTGCAACATACAACACAAGTTAGAGTCCCACATTGAAAAAATGAAAAAAGGTGATGGTGCAAGTCCCACATTGGAGAAATGGAAAAGGTGTGTTGCAAACTACATTTTTCAAGTCCCACATTCAAGAATCCAAATCACAATCCAATCATTGGCAATATAAATAGAAGCACATACATTCACATAAAAGGAGAAAAAAAAAAGAGGAACAACTTGAGTCTCCCTTGCTTAAGGGTGCCACTTGAAACGTTCAAACTCTCTCCCTCTCTCTCTCTCTCCCCCTTCTCTCTCTCTACTCTCTCTCTCCTCCCTCACCAAACTAGGTAATAAAAATAGTTTTTTTTATTCTCTTTGATTGATTAATTGTTTTTTTCTTTTAGATAAAAAACAACAAAAATAATTTTCCTACCAACTAGTTTTTTTTAAATTTCTTTTAAGTGACTTTTAATTAGCATTTTTGTAGAATTTTAATAAATAGTTTTTCATAAAAAAAAAAAAACCATAAATAGATAATAGTCTTCTTTATTAATTCAAATTAATTTCTCTATTAAATAAAAAATGAAATTGTTTGTGATTAATTTCCTTTATAGTTTGTGTGATTTTCTAATTGTTTTGTGAATATTTTCCATTGTGAAATGTCTAAAATGCCCTTGGTCCTTGATGTTGGTTTTAATCCATTTAATTGCTTTTTCCTCCCTATTTTTCTTTTAGAATATCCACAACATAGATTTAGAAATTAGAACTAGTTCCCTATTTTCATTTCTTTTTTCTTTTACAACCTTAAAACATTAATAAATACTTGAATAAAAATCCCCATAAAAAATACAAAGAAAACACTTAAAACACTAATAAACAAAGTGAAAATCTTAAAAAAGGGAATGGAAGCTTGAACGTCCCTTGCTTAAGGGAATGTTCGAGTGCTTGGATCTCCCTTGCTTAAGGGTTCCATTCAGGCGTAAGTTCCCAACTTCTAAAAAACACAAACCAAAGAGTAACTCGAGTTTCCCTTGCTTAAGGGATTTCCTCGAAACGCTCAAACTCTCTTCTTTATCTCGCCTCCGAGGCATTCTTTAATCGGACATGTTATTTCCGCTCCATTCCCAGCTTAAGACTCCAGAGGTCGAGCAGCGGAGTGCGAATGTAACTTCGTCCACTAAAAAACACAAAAACAAACAGAAACATATGAGCCGAACTACGGTCGCTCTGATTCCTGAAAAGGATACGTAGGCATCAAGTCGCGGGGCTTGAACGAGCACATTTGTAAATATTCCTTCTTTTCCCAGTGTTTCTTTTTCATTCATTTGCATTTAGCTTTATATAGTACACACCCTTTAGATAGCAACAAACATAGGTGGATACCATCGAGTACGATGGGCGTGAGGGGTGCTAGTACCTTCCCCTCGCGTAACCGACTTCCGTACCTTATCTTTGGTCGAAAGACCTCGTTCTTATTCATCTTAGGTTTCCTGATATTCCTTTCCCTCTTTGGGATAAATATATTGGTGGCGACTCTGTTCATTTTCGCGAGCGTGCGACAGCTGGCGACTCTGCTGGGGATTACCTAAGCAAGTCGATCCTAGCCTTTGTTTGTTTTATTTTATTGGGTGTTTATTTGTTTTATGTCTATATCTTGTATATATGTTTGCATGTTTATTTTCTGCTTGCATATCATGTTTATTTCTGTTTGCACATCATGCATGTGGATTATATTCTGTGTTCCTTGGGGTCTTCTGTTCTGTTTTGCAGGTGGGGGGTTGTGTGAGGTAAAAGGCCCACTACCCAGGCCAAGTGACACATAGGATTAGCGTGGATGCTCATGTTGACTACCGTAGCGCTTGCTATGGATGAGTTCAACATGGGGTACCACAACTGGGCGAGGTTCTTTCATGGAACACTGTGTCTGGCACGCTTGTTGCCTCAAACACTTTGTACCCCATGGGAACTGTAGACCCTAGTGACCATTAGGGACCACTTGTCCGTGTCTAGACTACATACCCGTGAGATTGGGATGGGACAGGAAACTTAACCTTCATCATACCCGGATTTCTGTTATTCAACAAAAGACGTCGAACCTTTGATCTTGGGACGTTTGACTTATACAGAAGTTCTACATCAGTTATCTAGCAACGTCGAACCTCTGAATCTGGAGGGTCGACCATATCTTATTGGCCATGAGAAGTTGTTGTCCAAGAAGCCTTGATCCTTGATCCTAATACATTTGCATCTTCATTAACATTTTTGCATTCATGCATGTGCATCCATGGTTACCAAGACTCTTACCACTCTTCCTCTCCATCAGATCAGACAAGACGATTCCTCGACACTGATATTTGACAAAAGACAACAGACAAAGAATTATGGGGAATTACAGACAAAATCAAGCTACTATCAAAGAACCCCGTGCCTCCTCATGAGGGAACCTTCCACCAAAGGAGCCTAAATACTTTATGTTTGTCAGAGAACATTTCATTTGCATCAAAATAAGGCCAATCTTGCCATTGTTTAGATTTCTCAAGTATCATTCAACTGTATTACTTTTGTTGTTATCAAGTACTTCTCATTGTAAGAAACTCATTCTGTTTGAATAAATAATAAAAATGTAATATACATGTTTTTCTCAAATCATATTCATCTTTGTCATTATGTTCATTGATACTTCATTCATTTGTCTTAAGCAACTAAAAAAGGAGAATGATGAAAAATGAATCAAAAACACATGAATCACTAATTGTATGCTTTTGGAACAAGATCCTGCTGACGATGTACAGGCATTGTTTCAATTCCTAAACACTGGAGTTATAAGGGAGTGAAACCTTCGTCAACCCCTTTGAGCCTAAGGAGTAGAAGTTTCTTTTCAAAAGATACAAAACCCTCAATCTTAACCTGGGGCAGGGTAGTCTTCAGTTAGTGCGACAGAGCGCTCAACTTTCAGGTATTCCATCAGAGGGTCAATCATATCTCAGATCTCACAACAAAGAAGAAGAGCACAATCCACAATGGATGTCTCTCATTCACCAATAAGAAGGCAGTCACAACCTTATCATCAAGTCAATCACAAATGTCATACAACTTGTTCCCGAACGAGACGAAGAGAATGGAAAGAAAGTTATAAATCATGATAAAAAAAGGAAAGAAAGAAACAATAGCCCGCTAAGTCAAAAGAAAAAAAGAAAAGCTTTGAAGCAATTGACTTAGGCAAAAATTAGGGCATATCCCGCTGGACAACGAAAACCAAAATCAAAAGAAACTTTCTGTCCAGGCAAAAATTAGGGAAAGCAAAAAAGACAAAGCAAAAGAAAGGAATCCTCCAAGGGACAAATTGTTGTGACCATCAACAAAAGCACCAAAGGGTGACTGCCACCTCCATCAAAGCTAGATCCTCATTCATCACAACCTTCCTGAAAGACGAATACTCGTGTCAAACTAACTGGACGTAGGATTGGAGGACATCACGAAGAAGGGGTGGGTTAATTAGAACTTGAGCCTTTATCCTTTGTTTCTCAAACCGTGAACCCGGCTACGTTACAACCCTCAAAAGTCCTAATTGAAGTAGGGTTCGTTCCGAAAGCATAGAAACTGTAAGATCATGTCAAACTGACTCCTTATGTTGCTGTGTCATTTGTGTTAGTATCAATACAACATTTTGACAAATAAAACTTTTTCTTTGAGATTAACATGTGCATCGCATTTCTCATTATCTCTTGCAAAACAGATTTGTCTCTAATCAGAAAGTAAATGCTTGATACCAAGGAAAGTCCAACATTGAAATTCCAATCGAGTAATCTTACAAGGGCAAAGGTTGGTCATCCACAAAGCAAGTCTCTGAAGCACCCATCTGGTGGAAGAGTTCCTTCCAATCTGGGGCATTCATCCCTTCATCCACACTGGGGCAGACCATTGCACATCTCCATGATTCAAGCATGTCAAAATTCTATCTCAAAAGGTCATACAAGCTGGGGCAAGCTAGTGACAATTCTTTCTTCCATCCCCAAGCAAGTGTCAGATATCAAGACAAGTGTCGAGGAGTCAAACTAAACACCTCACCTTCACAAGTGTTGTCCTTCAAGCAACAACCTTCCACAAGGGCATACTCCATCCACTCCTGGTATCTTGGAGACAATCATTGCACTCATAATCATACAATCATCATGCATATCATTGCATTTTCATTAGCATTTCACCCGCATGATCCGATCATCAACAAAGCAGGGCCATCCACCCCATCTTGAATCAAGCAGAGTTTCAAAACTCCACCTAATCTATTCCACATCAAAGCAGAAACCCTGAACAATGCATCAGTACACTGCATATAGAATCCCTTGCATTGCATTTCCAGAAGTGCACAAATAAATCAAACATTTGCATGTGAAGCATAAGCCAAGTTACTCATCAGATGGGTTCTCTACAAGCAATCAATTGATATTCCACTGGGGCACTCAGAGTTACCATTGTGGTGTCATCTCCTCAAGTCAATCATGTTCATCTTGCTTCAACCCAGAGTTGGTGTCTTTGTGTTCAACCTAGAGTTGACCTTCCTTTCATCTTTTAACCCCGAGTTAATTATCTTTTCCCACTCACCCAGAGTTGACAGTCTTCCTTTATTCAACCCAGAGTTGACCCTTACCTTTTCCCCACTCACCCAGAGTTGACGGTCACCTTTTATTCAACCCAGAGTTGATGTTTGTCTTTTATTCAACCCAGAGTTGATGCTTATCTTTTTCCCACTCAACCCAGAGTTGATGGTTGTCTTGTTTCTTTCCCACTCACTCAGAGTTGACGGTCACCTTTTATTCAACCCAAAGTTGATGTTTGTCTTTTATTCAACCCAGAGTTGATGCTTATCTTTTTCCCACTCAACCTAGAGTTGATGGTTGTCTTGTTTCTTTCCCACTCACTCAGAGTTGACGGTCACCTTTTATTCAACCCAGAGTTGATGTTTGTCTTTTATTCAACCCAGAGTTGACGCTTATCTTTTTCCCACTCAACCCAGAGTTGATGGTTGTCTTGTTTCTTTCCCTCTCACCCAGAGTTGACGGATATTTCTTCTTGTTTCTTTTCCCACTCAACCCAGAGTTGACGGTTATCTTTTACTCAACCCAGAGTTGACCCTTCTCTTTTTTCCACTCAACCCAGAGTTGATGGTTGTCTTCTTGTCTTTTTCCCACTCAACCCAGAGTTAAATTCCACTTCATTCCTAACCCAGGGTTACTTCGTTCGATCCAGAATTGACGCAGTTTTCCTTAGTGGATTTGACATCATCTTATCCCCAGTGGATCACATCTCATCATAAGACAAATTTTCAGGTTTACTTGGTATTTAATCTTCTTCTACCTTGAATGCTTGAAAGGCTAGCGCCAATCTCGCTCTCAGGTTTAAGACGATTAAATAGGGGCAGCTGTCATACCCCAAATTTGTCCTACCCTACTCATATGGCTTATGGTTCATGTACATACATCACTTAGGTCATAACTCACATTCATGCAGTCGTATCATTGGTACTATTCAAAAGGCTAGCAAAGAAAGAGCTTTATTGCAAAGAAGTTTGATCGGAGAACAAGGAAGACTGAGGTATAATCATGTGGCTCTATGTTCATTGAAGTCCTCCTAGATTGGGGTGTCTCTCTGCTTCGAATCAGGACATTGATTGAAGAGTGCAAGCTTGCAAATCATCTGGTTCGTTAAATCAGGGTTTCTTTGACCAAAGTCAACCAGTTGACTTTCTGGTCAACATTTAATCGGGAATGGCTCCTATGTGTGGAAAACTTCTCATGCTGACCTTGTGGAGGGGTTTGTTTGACTGGATTCGATTGGAAGAGGTTTAATCGGGAATTTCATCAATAGTCGGAAAAATCGGAACAGTTGACTTTTGGGTCAGAATCAGAGGAATTATTCAAATATTGACTTTTGGTGGAAAATCGGGCAAGAAAAGTCAAAGAATGGATAAAATCGGGAGTTTGACAAAAAGCTGCCAAAAATAGAAAAAATGACAAAAAAGGCAATTTTCAACACTTAGAAAAATTTTGGGTGTTTCGAATCTTGTTGGGCAGTCCACTTCAGCACTGAATTACACGTGGCAAACGGCATTTTTCGGAGAAATTTCCAACATCAAAGTTCTTCCTCTCATGGAGGAGAACAACTTTGTAGTTGGACACTTTTTTATTTGAAGCTTGTATGAAGAGTTGAAGTGGTGTGGAGTTTCTGAAAACTCATTTAAATCAAGGCACAATCCAGGTCACAAGGCAGGTCATGACCCGGCATTTTAACAAACACATGGCGTGCCAAATCTCCATCCATTTTTAGAGCTCTACAGAAGTGCTATGAATGCAAACTTGGTATCAATATCTTCCTTGCCATCTCCTCTATCCATTGAAACAAGAATTGGGACAATTGGACAAATATTGAGTGAGATACAAGCCTTCAAAGTGGTGCCCCAACCCTGACCAAACTCTGCAGGCAGCCATGACACAGAATTCTGGGCACGCAACGCATTTCAGCAAACACGTGGCGGGCCAAATGTCAAGGCCTCTTTCTCCCTCCACAAGTCTCTATCTTAAACAAGCCCAGTTCTAAACTATTTTTTGCCATGTCCTCTATCCAATGAGACCAGTATCACTGATTTTGGACATGTATTGATCGAGATAGAGAGGCTCAAAGTACCACCCTCGCAGAGTCACAATTTGGCCATACGCACGGGACTGCATGCTGCTGGGCGTGTGCAGTGATGGTTGCATGAGTTCAAGGCCATTTTTCTCATATTTCTAAGCCTTATCCCGAGATATTTTCAACACCAATCTTGTTCTATCCCATGCCCTCTTTGATATGACACCATTCTTGCATCATTTGACCACCCATGGCTTGAGATATAAGTGTCTAAAGTGAGCATCATAGCATGAAGAAAAAGAGCAATTGCAACATACAACACAAGTTAGAGTCCCACATTGAAAAAATGAAAAAAGGTGATGGTGCAAGTCCCACATTGGAGAAATGGAAAAGGTGTGTTGCAAACTACATTTTTCAAGTCCCACATTCAAGAATCCAAATCACAATCCAATCATTGGCAATATAAATAGAAGCACATACATTCACATAAAAGGAGAAAAAAAAAAAGAGGAACAACTTGAGTCTCCCTTGCTTAAGGGTGCCACTTGAAACGTTCAAACTCTCTCCCTCTCTCTCTCTCTCCCCCTTCTCTCTCTCTACTCTCTCTCTCCTCCCTCACCAAACTAGGTAATAAAAATAGTTTTTTTTATTCTCTTTGATTGATTAATTGTTTTTTTCTTTTAGATAAAAAACAACAAAAATAATTTTCCTACCAACTAGTTTTTTTTAAATTTCTTTTAAGTGACTTTTAATTAGCATTTTTGTAGAATTTTAATAAATAGTTTTTCATAAAAAAAAAAACCATAAATAGATAATAGTCTTCTTTATTAATTCAAATTAATTTCTCTATTAAATAAAAAATGAAATTGTTTGTGATTAATTTCCTTTATAGTTTGTGTGATTTTCTAATTGTTTTGTGAATATTTTCCATTGTGAAATGTCTAAAATGCCCTTGGTCCTTGATGTTGGTTTTAATCCATTTAATTGCTTTTTCCTCTCTATTTTTCTTTTAGAATATCCACAACATAGATTTAGAAATTAGAACTAGTTCCCTATTTTCATTTCTTTTTTCTTTTACAACCATAAAACATTAATAAATACTTGAATAAAAATCCCCATAAAAAATACAAAGAAAACACTTAAAACACTAATAAACAAAGTGAAAATCTTAAAAAAGGGAATGGAAGCTTGAACGTCCCTTGCTTAAGGGAATGTTCGAGTGCTTGGATCTCCCTTGCTTAAGGGTTCCATTCAGGCGTAAGTTCCCAACTTCTAAAAAACACAAACCAAAGAGTAACTCGAGTTTCCCTTGCTTAAGGGATTTCCTCGAAACGCTCAAACTCTCTTCTCTATCTCGCCTCCGAGGCATTCTTTAATCGGACATGTTATTTCCGCTCCATTCCCAGCTTAAGACTCCAGAGGTCGAGCAGCGGAGTGCGAATGTAACTTCGTCCACTAAAAAACACAAAAACAAACAGAAACATATGAGCCGAACTACGGTCGCTCTGATTCCTGAAAAGGATACGTAGGCATCAAGTCGCGGGGCTTGAACGAGCACATTTGTAAATATTCCTTCTTTTCCCCGTGTTTCTTTTTCATTCATTTGCATTTAGCTTTATATAGTACACACCCTTTAGATAGCAACAAACATAGGTGGATACCATCGAGTACGATGGGCGTGAGGGGTGCTAGTACCTTCCCCTCGCGTAACCGACTTCCGTACCCTATCTTTGGTCGAAAGACCTCGTTCTTATTCATCTTAGGTTTCCTGATATTCCTTTCCCTCTTTGGGATAAATATATTGGTGGCGACTCTGTTCATTTTCGGGAGCGTGCGACAACTGCCACGCGTCGAAGAAGGACTCAGGCGGGAAGATTTGAAATTCGAAGACGGTTTCGTAACTGTCTAAATAAACAGATGGCGTCCCTGGAGTTCTTATGAGAAACGTGGCATTAGATTAGCGTAGGGCCGTTAAGGTCGAGATTAGTATAAATAGGAGTCTTAATGTTAGGATTCTGGGTGTTCATTTTGTACAAATCACTCACATATTACTCAAGTATCAAGTGTTAAGAGAAAGAGTTCGCTGAGAAAATGTACGTATGACACCACCATTTTAATACATGTGTATTCTCTTTCGTTTTCAAATATCTTTCAGTATTATTGCATTTCATTTACTTCTTGCCATTTACATTTCTGTATTTTTACTTTCATGTCATTTACTTTTGAAGTATTTAACATTCCTGCATTTTAAGATTCTTTATGCTTTAACAATACTTTCGTTTCATATGTTATTTTACTTATCCTTTCACTGAAATTATACTTACGTATAACCAAGTGATTGTCAAGACTACTCGTTTTATTCGAAACAATTCTTATTAACAAAGACGAATCATGACTATGGTTCGAATGACCATTGATAACAATCTTTTTGACTATGTGTCCTAGGATCAATCTAGTCGATCCTGCGAGTAACCAAATCATATTTATTATAGTTTGGAAGACTAGCGGTTGTTTACCGGAAATCACCGTAAACAAATTGGCACGCCCAGTGGGACGGTGTCAAGCAGATTGTTTTAATCAATTGTTTTATTTTTGTCTAGACAATATCAAGACCTTGTATGAACCTTAGGAACGGTAAGTTAACAAACAGTGCACAACCGATTCCCAAACGAAGGTACAACAAGAAAATGGTCGTTACGGCCAGTGCAGGGGGTGACCAAGGTCCCCCACAAGGTTCAGGATCAGGAGCGGCAAATTCGACTTCTAGTCAGGGAACACGGGATACACCGGGTCCAAATGGATCGAGACCTGTAGATAATTCCCAGGCTATGCCTGAAAATAATACAGGACATTCAGGGACTATTCCAGTTTCAATATCGACAACCGCACCTTCATCCACAAGCGCAGAGGAAATACCGTTTTCCTCGACAAATGCTGCGAATAACTTGTTTGGTCAAGGCACAAATTCTACTTTCGAGTGGAGGCCAAATAATCCATACGGAATGCCATATCCATTAGGAACAGGCGTACGAGGGGCAGGGCCCACATATGCCACAACTAACAATGCGACGTTTTCACCGAATGTTGGTTCAGTGGGTCGAAGTGCACACAACACTAGTTTTTCTACCCAGATGCCCTATTTTACCACAAATAACCAAGCAGCATTTCGGCAAGAAATGGATGCAAGCAACCATGATATGTTAGGGGTCTTGGCCAAAGAATTGGCTTCAATTTTGAACCCACTAGCGACAAATATTGCTAATACAAATCGGGATAATGTGGAAACTTTCCAAAAGATATCATCCCAAATGAATCGAATGGCAGATTTCATGGGAGTGCCACAACCAAGAAGGAAAGACAAACAGCCTTCGAATCAAGAAGAGAGGCCCATTTTGGAACGTATACAAGATGTGGTTCCACCATCTAGGACAGCCACTAGAGATGTAGGCCCCTCACGAAGAACAGAGATGACCGAAGGAACTCCAGTAATTAATTTAGAGGCTTCAAATCAAAGAACCGTTCCCGTTCGACAGGAAACGGAAGAAGAGAGACCCAGATTAAGGATCGTGGGTAGAGACGAGTGTGGTGTCGTTTTCTTTACCTCCCCGTTTCACTTGGGAGGACGGCACGCTAAACCCTTCACGCGAAATTTGGAAGGAGAATGCGCCCGTGGTGGGATGAATTTTGTTTCAGTTCTTCCTACGATATCACACGAACTTTCTTATTGTTCCTACGAGTAGGAAAGGGAAAAAAAGATCTCAACTAAACCCTAGGAGTTTGCTAAGTGTGGGGATTTCACCTAGACTAGAAATTCTGGAGTCCGGGGGGTCGGTTATACATAGGGAAGTGTTTAAACACCCTACATATCTGTAGTACTCTACAGGAACCTTCTCTGTGTCTAAATGTGTTTGTGCTGCTAATGATTATTGGGAAAGTTTCTCCTTTGTATTAGGAGAAGGAATTGAATGGAATAAAAGAAAGACAGACAGACAGACTGACTATTTTTGGTATTTTATTAGCTCGCTGAGATTCCTTGTGAACCTCATGCCTACATATCCCTAGTGGAAGTCAGAGCTTAATGTAGTTCGGGGAACTAACTAGGGAAATTAATTATTTTTGGTGCCTTGCTTGAAGCTCAAGGTTGAAGCTTGGAATTAAATCTCTGTTTACAGTAAAGAGACATGAAATCATCTTTACAGAGAGGTATTTGTACTATTCTACCACAAACATTTAAAGGAGTGACAGAATAACTGAATTCATTTCATTCAAGAGGGGGACCTTACTTGTGTATGTGCAAGTATACCAGTCAAATGCCTCTTAAATGAAAGAAAGTTGCTCATCCAAATTAGGGAAAGTTACCACATGTCTGGGTTTTACTGCCAGCTCATGCCTTTCAAAATCCTAAATGGGAGACTTTATTAAAATTGAAATTGAAATGGAAATGTTTGTTTGTTTGAATGTGGTAGAGTAGTAAAAATATCTCTCTATAGAGATAAGCTATGTCTATCTACTGTATAAAAGATTTGACTTTAGCTGGCTTGTATGAGGCCCAAGCTTGAGGCTTTTTGATTGATTTATTAATTATTATTGACTCTGGGAGATGACTCCATTGGGGATTAATTACAGGGTATTTTTGTGTTCTGTACGAAGCCCAGAATTGAGGCTGACTCTATTTAGGGAGACTCTATTTGTGTGCCTTGTACAAAGCCCAAGGTTGTGGCTAACTGCTGAGGATAACTGAATTTTTGAGACTATGAATGACTCTATTTTGTGTGCCTTGTACAAAGCCCAAGGTTGTGGCTAACTGCTGAGGATAACTGAATTTTTGAGACTATGAATGACTCTATTTTGTGTGCCTTGTACAAAGCCCAAGGTTGTGGCTGACTCTAGCTAGGAAAAAACATTATTTTCTGCCTTGTACAAAGCCCAAGGTTGTGGCTGACTCTTAAATAAACTGAGTATGGATGACTCTATGGGGAAAAGATCCTAGGTGTTAGGAATCTTTGACACATAAAAATATGGTTTAATCTGCCTTGTACAAAGCCCAAGGTTGTGGCTATTAGATGATGAAGAACTCACTGGGGAGACTCTATTATCTGCCTTGTACAATGCCCAAGGTTGAGGATGACTCTTGACAGGGGAGTTTTATTGTTTGGTGCCTTGTATGAAGCCCAAGGTTGAGGCTAACTGTTTTTGTTGGTTTTGACTCTACCGAGGAGATTTTATTAAAAGACTGTTTTTTCTTTGGAAGCTAACCCTTTCCAGGGATTTTGACTCAGCTGGTGAATTTGTCTGTTAAAAGACTGACTTTATCATGTTTTTTGGAGGCTGACCCTTTCCAGGGGTTTTGACTCTTTTGGGGAAATTATCTCCTAAGAGAATGAATATTTGGTTTTGAAAGACTGATATTGGAGGCTAACCCTTTCCAGGGGATTTAACATTTTAAACAGGTTTTTATTAATTGACTTTGGAGGCTAACCCTTTCCAGGGAATTTGAAATGATGGATTGATTTTAATTGACTTTGGAGGCTAACCCTTTCCAGGGGTTTTATTGAAATGATTGGCAGAAAGATTATCTAGTGGAGACTTCTTGTTTAAAGCCCAAGATGAAGGCTGACTCATGCTGAGGATAAGAAGATATGGATCCTAGACTCTGCTAAGGAAGATTGATGAAGATAAGGGTGACAGAGACTGTCCATGTCTCTCATTTCAAAAGGTGTACTCAATGCAAAATTGAGACAAACTTAGCTTGTTTAAAGTCTGGTTTAAATTGGAAGAAACTCACCAGGGTAGGCTAAAAGGTGACTAAAGACCTGTTCCTATGTTTATAAGAAACCTGATGGGTCCTTGTATACAAGCTCAAGAGGAAGCTGGAAGTGCTTTTAAGAAGCCTGTGGGTCCTTGTACAAAGCCCAAGAGGAGGCTAATCGAGGGTCCTTGTTATAGCACAAGAGAAAGCTATGTGGTTTTGAACTTATTTTGGCTCTAAGCAAATGGGTAAGAGGTTTCACCGGGAATAATTCCTCTTTGGGTGGATGTGTCCTATTTTTTTGGATTCTAAGGTTTTTGCCAAGATGTTTCACCGGGAATAATTCATCTTGGGGGTTTGAACTACAGATCTCTAATTAGGAAAGAGCCTTCACCAGGAAGACATTCTCAATCCTAGGTCATATTCCTATAATATATATAGTTTAACTGTCCTAAGGTTTATACTCAAACATAGTTCTAAACTAATATATATGCACAATTTATATTTGACAGTAATTTAAATAAAGACTGTAAATTGAAAGCTTGTAAAGCCTAACCTGGATGGAGTGGAGGCCTTTGAAGAAGTATGTACAGAGCCTCAACAGTATTTTTGTTGTTTTGTTGATAACAGTTGAATATTTATGATAAACAGTTAATGGTTTTTGAAAACAGAAGAAGTGAAGATGGACAAAGGTCACATAGGTATCTGAAGAGTTTCACCGGGAATAATGCCCTTCAAATACCAGAAGAATGTTTTGAAAACAGAAAGAAGATTTTGAAAATACAGTTTTGAAAACAAGCTAAGAAGAGAAGGTGTTTGGGACTTACACTCTATTAGAGGCCCAGTACTTTACAGTACTGGTTATGACAGTAATTTTTGAAAAGAATGTTTTGAAATGATATAAGGTTTTGTTGTTTGAAAACCTTAATCATTTGATTTAATCAGAGATTGAAAAAAAACAGTTTTGAGAATTGACAAAAGTCAACTTAATTAAGGTAAAAATAAAGATTTTACCTAATTAAGACCTAAACAATTAGGGTTTTATCATAAAATTGTTCACACAAATAATTAGGTTAAAACAAAATGAAAATATATATTTAAAGTATTTAAGAAAACACTTAAAATATACTATTTTAAACCTAATAAAAATATAAGAAATAAATAATATTTTTATGATTATTCCCAAAATAGATATATTAAATGACAAGTGTGTGAAAAATGAAGTAAAAATGTATTTATTTGATAGGTTAAATAATTGTGTAAAGTTGATAAAAAAATGAAGGAAAATAGTAGTAAAAAAAATGGTTTGGTCTCACCAAGGGTTGAACTCACGCCCTCTTGGTTACCAAACAAAACAAATACCAACTGGGCCACGCGCGTGGCCTGTTTAAGGAAAGAGCCCATAGGATTATATGTGAAAGCAAGGCATTAAATGAGTTGGAAAAATAAAATGAACAAAAGGTCTGAGGGGGGGATCGAACCCCAGACCTAAGGTAAGGCAAGGCTTTTGGACGCGCGCTGTAACCATTGGGACACTACGATGAATTCGTAGATAACATACCCATCATTCAAAATAAAATAAACTTAAGTCTGGGAAATTCAAAAAAATGGCGCCACCATCTTCATCTTCAACCTCAAGCTTCAGATTTTTGAATTTGCTATCTCCTTCGTTTCTCAACCAAACTTAAAGATGTAAACATGGATTTTGCTCGTTTTTGGACGAGGATTATGATGGTGTCCTTTAATTTCATTTATTCTAAGTGTAACATAAAATTCGCAAGCATGAACACTAAGAACCCTAAAACTGAAATTAAACATGAAATGCTATATATGCATGTTTTGATGCAATTGATTGAGGGCTAATGATCTATGAAGGTGCAGAAACCAACTGGTAACTTCATTTTTAATTTATCATGCGTGAATCATAGAGTTTGAAGCTTTGGAAACTTACCTGAAAAATGAAGATCTGGCTCTGATCAAAGTGTGTTGCAGAGTTGTTGCAACGATCCAGATAGCTTCAGTGATCCTCCTGGAAGGTGTTGAGATGCTTAGCTTGGACTGAAAGTACCCAAAACCTCTTGCTCGACCCCAACTGCAACAGCTCCAAGTGAGAGGTGCAGATGATGATTCCTCACTCACAGAAGTGTTTCAGAGGTCTGGATCACCTCCAAATGACTCCCCTAATGTGTTTGAATACTTAATTCCAAAGGAAGAGCTTTGGTTTGAAGAATCCGAGTCTTCTTGCCAAAGAACCTTTGAAAACCTTAAGTATGGAGAAAGAAGAGAGAAAGCAAGGATTCTGTTGCTTTGGTGTGTTTTCTGAATGAGAAAGAGGCCTCTATTTATAGGCAATTGGTTCAGAGCAATTGATCATAGTAAGCTTGCTTAGTGTAGTGAGTTTGGTTTCTTAGCCATGAAGGAATTCAAAGAATATTCCAAGTGCAATGATGAGCTCTTTGATACCACTCCCTAGCCCTCGGTTTTGCTTGATCTTAGGGGACCAAATGGCTGCAGAAATGAGCTCCAATTGGTTGGGAGAAGATTCCTTTGATGAATCACCAATTTGCCATAAATTCAAAAAATGCAATCATTACATAATCACATGCCTTTGTTTTTGGGAATCTTCTCTAATCCTTATGCAATGATGGAAATTGATGTATGGTATGGTTTCAGATGCATTAGAGGTCGTGTAGCATCACTTAGTGAAGCAAAATGCACAAAATTGCAAAGTTTCAAATTGTACATGACCTATAATTTTACTTCATGAGGCCAACTTTGAACAAGCATAACTCCTAGCTCAAATTGAATTTGGAGAAGGTTGAACACAATTTGGAAAGCCCTAAACATCTACTTCAAATCATTAGTTTGGAGTTTCTTCAGAATCCTTTGGAAAATTTGTGAAAAATGAGGCAAAAGTTGGAAGAAAACTAGGTTAAAACACTTAGAAAAATTTCTAAGTGTTTATGACCTAAAACTCCAAAACTTCTAAAACTCTTAAATGATTGATCTTTTGAAAAAAGTTCCTTTGTAAGATGTTGTTTTATTTTGCAAGATCTACAACTTTCATGTTGGAATTTTTTTGAGTTGTGTAGGTGAAATTTTGAGTTCTCACCATGCCTTAAAAAACCCTAATTCCCGACTTTTTGCTCCTTGATGAATTTCTTTGAATTTCTTTGGTCAAATTACTTCATTATCCATATATTGATGATATTGATCCTTAAAAGTCATGGTTTGACCAAAAATCTCAAAAGTCAATGGTGATCCCATACAGTTGACTTTTTCCTGGTAAGGTGAGATTTTGGACTTTTGTGTAGAATCAAGATCTTCTCCTCAAATGAATGATGTAAATGGATTATATTGAGGTAGTAGAGACTCTTGAATCATGTCTTGAGTTTTGGATCCATGCCCTGATTAAAAGTCAACCATCCTGGTGAATTAGGTCAAAAACCCTAATTGTCGACCAGAGGACAATGATGACTGTAGACTTTGAATTGAGGTGTGATGTCCAGTGGATCTTGTCATATGAGCTATTTGAAGATGATTGATGTCTTTGAATGATCCCCTGGGGCTTTTTAGGGTTTCCCAAAGGTGATCCCTGATTTTAGTCCTTGATAGGCTAAAAAACCCTAGTCTGGTGACCTGAGTAAACCTGTACTCAGATGACTGGGTGTCTAATCAATCATAGATGAAATAATGAAGCTCTTGAGTCTTATGATTGTATTAGAGACTAATCCTTCTATTGATTGATCCTTTGCCTGAGCTTTCTGGTCTTTGAACACCCTTGATTGAATGTTAGACTTCTCTGGGTACTTGCTTTGACTTGATGAAAATCCTGAAGATATGTCATCTCAGGGGGGGGGGGTCAAAAATTAGGGTATGACAGATGCCCCTATTTAAGTTTCTTTTATCTGGAGGGAGAGAGATTGATATCTCGATCTCTTCTACGTAAAAGAGACTTAAATATCGAGGAATGCCCGAATTTTGGGCGCTCCTGAGATGTTGTAATTGATAAAATCTTTGCATATCTTTGATCCCGTTGTCGCACTCGGCGGGGATGAGGAGACAAACTCCTGCAGAAACACTTGATGTGGATTCTAGAGAATGGATGGCAATGTAGGATGCGCAATCCATCTTCTTTAACTAAGTGTTGATACTTAGAAAAAGGTAGACAACCTCCTCTTGTTCCGGATGTCCAAATCTCGGAACTGGTCTCAGTTGCGTTTGGACAATATCTCAGATAAAGAGAAAATCTCCAAAGGTCTGTTTCCTCATCAAACTTCTTACCAGCACTTGGAGGTAAGATACCATTTGACGGTAAATAAAGAAACTTCAAGGGTTTGTTTCCTCATCAAACTTCTTACCAGCACTTGGAAGTAAGATACCATTTGACGGTAAATAAAGAAACTTCAAAGGTTTGTTTCCTCATCAAACTTCTTACCAGCACTTGGAGGTAAGATACCATTTGATGGTAATAAAGAAACTTCAAAGGTTTGTTTCCTCATCAAACTTCTTACCAGCACTTGGAGGTAAGATACCATTTGATGGTAAATAGAAACTTCAGGGGTTTGTTTCCTCATCAAACTTCTTACCAGCACTTGGAGGTAAGATACCATTTGACGGTAAATAAAGAAACTTCAAGGGTTTGTTTCCTCATCAAACTTCTTACCAGCACTTGGAGGTAAGATACCATTTGACGGTAAATAAAGAAACTTCACCATCTTCCCTTTTGACTTGGCATCTTTGAAAGATTGTCATATGGGCCCGCGCTCTTTTGAGGGGCTAATGACTTTGTTTGAAGGCGGACAAACTGTTTTCGGGGTGAAAACCAACATTTATTGTCCTCCTGAATGTTTAACAGACAAACTGTCTTTCCTTGGGGAAAGACTACCATTTGTTGACTCCGCTGGGGATCATGAACTATCTTCTGGACGAAGACTACCATTCACTGATTCCGTTGGGGAATCATTTGTTGATCTGCTGGGAGATTCTGAATTATTTTCTTTGACGAAAAAGTGGCATCTCTTGACCCTGCTGGGGAAATACCAAACCTGTAGGGAATTCCAAAATGTGAAGCAGACTATCTTATCTGAAGAAGACTGTTGAATGTCGCTCTGCAGGAGAATCTCGGCTGAGGAATTCCAAAAGTGAACAAACTATCTCTTGGAGGGAGATTACCATCTGTTGACTTGCTTGGTGAGATCCTCGTGTATGAACTGTTGTCTCGAAGGAAAACGTTTCTCCGGAACTTGCAGGGGAAACTTTGAATTCATGCCTCAATGACTTAGGCATTCACAGGATCAAAGCCTGATTCAGCTATGCAATTATGATGTAATGTATGCATGAATATTATGACAATGATAAAATGTAAAGTGAATGTGAATAGAATTGTCGCGGATGGAAAATCCTAAGATACGACTTGAATTCTTGTTGATCAGAAGATGTCTTCTTCTTGTAGTTCGAACTCTGTTGGGAATATCTGGTTATCAGTTGTCCGCTGTCTGAAGTGAGTAATATGAATTGAAGTGAAGATCCGTCATCGGGAGATGTTCGCAAAGCGACCTCATGGGGAAATATTGGTTCCCGGAGTCTCAACCGTTCTCGGAGCAACTGTTTGCATTCTTCCTATTGTTTGTAAACCTTAGAAAGAAATTTCACCTTTATTTTTGCAAGTAAATTCATTTTTATTTTATGAAAACATTTGTTTCAAGAAATTGACTGTTAAACTTAAAATGCATTCCAAGAAACTGAATAAGACTAGATTGCAAAGGAAAAGCACAAGGCTCAAATTATTATATATGGAATGGTAATCAGCCAAATGCTTGATTCCATGGAGTTTTTATAAAGTTGGAAATTGGTAATTTTTCGGGAAAAGGGCTACGATGAAACGTGACGACCGTTATCTTTCCCTTCCACTCCGAGTTGCGCTGTATTCGTGCTTCGTAGAAGATGACCTACTGCTGATGAATACTCCGCTATGGATTTTGAATGATCAAGTTTGTCCTGAACACAGTTACTTGCCATATATCCCTAACTTTTGCGTAAACTACCCCTTTCGGGTTTTAAGTCTACCGGGATTGATTAATATATTTTTTATGTCTCTAACTTTTGCCTGAATCGCCCTTTCGGGTTTTCGATTCATCGAGACGCTCTTTTTTGCCTAAGCCGCTCTTTGCGAGTTTTCAACTTAGCGAGCTGTTCTTTTGTTTATTTAGGCGATGTATTTCTTGACTGCGTCGACGTTCACAGGACGGGTGAATTCTTCTCCATCCATAGTCGTGAGTATTAAGGCTCCTCCTGAGAAAGCTCTCTTGACCACGTAGGGGCCGTCATAATTGGGAGTCCATTTCCCTCTCAAATATGTGAGAAAAGATTGAATCTTTTTGAGTACAAGGTCGCCTTCTTTGATTGTGCGAGGTCGAACCTTTTTGTCGAAAGCTTTCTTTATTCTTTGTTGATATAGCTGTCCGTGGCATAAAGCTGTCATGCGCTTTTCTTCGATTAAGTTCAATTCATCGAATCTGCTTTGACACCACTCGGCTTCTGTTAATTTTGCCTCCATCAAAACTCTCATTGATGGAATCTCAACCTCTATAGGTAGGACTGCCTCCATGCCATATACAAGGGAGAAAGGAGTTGCTCCAGTCGAAGTACGTACTGATGTACGGTAACCATGAAGAGCATACGGGAGCATTTCATGCCAATCTTTGTAAGTGATGACCATCTTCTGAATGATTTTCTTGATGTTTTTGTTAGCTGCTTCAACAGCTCCATTCATCTTTGGTCTGTAAGGAGATGAGTTGTGATGTTCGATCTTGAATTCTTCACAAAGCTCCTTCATCATTTTGTTATTCAAATTTGACCCATTGTCAGTGATTATCTTGCTAGGAACGCCGTAGCGACAGATGATGTGATTCTTGATAAATCTGACGACAACTTGTCTTGTAACGTTTGCATATGAAGCTGCTTCAACCCATTTGGTGAAATAGTCTATGGCTACCAAGATGAAGCGATGTCCGTTGGACGCTTTTGGTTCGATCATTCCAATCATGTCGATTCCCCACATGGAGAAAGGCCAAGGGGAAGAGAGTATGTTGAGAAGAGATGGTGGCACATGAATTTTATTGGCGTAGATCTGACATTTGTGACACCTCTTTGCATACTGGTAGCAATCTGACTCCATTGTCAGCTGATCGGTCACCAATTTGTATGGTGTTTTCATCAATCTCTCGGCATAAATCTCGTCAATTCGGTAACACAATGGCCCGTCTTTTATAGTTTTCGTTCTTATTTTGAAAGTTTCGTTTAAGTTGTGTGTTTTGTTTTGATGCTAAGAACTCATGTTTTTAAGATGCTTTGATGCTTATTTTTGGTAGTGATTGTGTTTCAGGTTTATGCGTTTAAGTCCATGAGAAGAATGCAGGGCTGAACAAAGATGAATCGAAGAAAAAATGAAGATTTGGTGCATACAGTGGCCTGACACGGGTACCAGTGTCACAGGACACGGCCAGTGTCAGGAAGCAGGAGAAGAAACAAAAGAATGGAGAAATCAGTGGCCTGACACGGGTACCCGTGTCACGTGACACTGCCCGTGTCAGGAAGCCTGGGGGAAAGCAAAGAAAACATGTAAAACAGTGGCCTGACACGGGTGCCCGTGTCACGTGACACTGCCCGTGTCAGGAAGCCTGGGGGAAATTTTGAAAATAACATGGACAGAGGGCCAACACGGGTGCCCGTGTCACAGGACACGGCTCGTGTTGGCAGGCGCGAGCAATTTTGCCAGTTTTATATTTTTAAAGGCCTCAACTTCATTAAGGGTAGTTCGGACTTTTCGCATGTTTTTAACTTGAATCAACACTACTAAAACCTAATTGGGAGGAGGGAAGAGACACTTTTTGACGTACGAAAGAATTGCAGAAGAAAGAGGAGAGCTCTCAAGGGTTTTGGAGAACAGAGATCTTCAAGAGCAATTGCGATTGAAGATCAAAGCAATCCTATTTTCTTGTAATGTCTAATCTTCCTATTGTATTTTCTTTGAATATTATGAGCGGCTAAACCCCCCAATGCTAGGGGGGTGTCCCTGAATTGCTATTGTCATTGAACCTAATTTCCTTTATGTTAGAGAATATTTATGTGTGTGAAATTATTTGATTGTGCAAAGTGCTTATTGCTCTATCTATCTGACAAATAGATTTTTGATTTACGGTTAAGGTTTAGGTCGGACAAACCACCTTATCGCTGTTTGCAAAATTATATTACGATTGTTATTGCTTAGGAATGAGGATGCTTCGTAGTAACCATAATAATCTTGATAAATTATATTGCGCTTGATTACTTCTTGAATTGCTAAGGAATTAGGATACAAGAAAGTATCAAAAGGTTTTCCTCTGAGGAATTAGGGAAGATAACTCTTGAGATTCGGTAATAGTTCATGTACATTGATATTTTATAACTAAGGATTAAGGGTCATTGCAAGGCAATTCATACACTCACCCTAGCATATTCTCTCATATTGTTTCAAAGTCACATTTACGTCTCTTATTGATTTGTTGTCATTTATCATTATTTCTAGTCAAACAACAAAACCCCCATGGTCTTTTGTTCAATTGAATCATTAAAATAACTTATATTTCCTACGCAGTCCACGAGATCGATATTTGGGATAAATCCTATTATTACTACATCGGTAAAAATAGTACACTTGCTATTTTCCGATCAAGTTTTTGGCGCCGTTGCCGGGGACTGCCAGAAATATAAGTTCAATTTGTAATTCAATTGAAATTTTGTTGCTCTGCAACCAAAATTTTTCTTTCTATATTCTGATTTATTGCTATTAATAATTGTCTAATCTGTGGATGCGAGGTAAGACCTCAGCTGAACTTCTTTTTGACGCAGAACCAGAAAGATCATTGCGTACCAGACTCCGTGAAGCCAGGCAAGAAAGACCGGAAACATCAAAAGCAACACTGACAGTTTCTGAATCTGAAGAAGAGGAAGTAATTTCGGTTCATTCCGAACTTTCAGACACCGAGTCTGAAACCATGGCTGCAGATCCACCTCCAGTGGAGAGACTTCTGGGTGATTATGGAGGAACAAATGCTCCAACTGGACGGTTGACAATAGTAAATCAACCGGTCAATGTTGCTCATTTTCAGTTGCACCCTTCAACGATCCAGCAACTCGAAAAGAGGCCTTTTTCAGGAAAAATCAATGAAGATGCAAATAAGCATTTACAGAGATTTCTCACGATGACCACGTCGTTAAAAATTGAAGGACACTCCGAGGAAGCGAAAAAGTTGGTAATGTTTCCCTTTACCCTTTCAGAAGATGCTGAAGAGTGGTTCTACTCTTTACCTGCTGGGAGCATTACAACTTGGCAACAAATGGAGACGACATTTCTCAACGAGTATTTTCCTGCTTCTGTGTATATCCGTAAGAGGTATGACATAGTAAATTTTAAACAGAAGGAAGGAGAATCACTTGGAGATGCGTACAAGAGGTTTAAACGATTATTAGTTGCATGTCCTACTCACAATATGGATGCAACTGAACAGATGCAGAACTTTGTGAATGGCCTCAAGATGAAGACTAAGCAACTCATTGACACAGCTGCCGGTGGCTCATCTAATTTTACAACAGCCACTGGTATCAAGAAGATCATTGAAGCCATTGCTGCGAATGAGCATTTGGAATGATATGATCGTAGTGTAAGCCAGCCGGAAGGGATGATTGATTTAAAGTTGGCTAATCAAGTTGTGAAAATGGATGACCAAATTGCAGCTGAAGTCGAGAGAAGACTCAAGAAGATGACTGTTGAGACTCAAACTGTGGCTCAAGTTCAACCGGCTCAGACGGTCAGTTGTGAGATTTGTAATGGTCCTCACCAAACTGTGTATTGTTTTGCAGCTCCTCAACAAATTGAAGAAATCAAGTTCTTGAAGCAGAACAATCCTTATTCTAACACCTATAATCCGGGATGGAAGAATCATCCAAACTTCTCATGGAAAGATCAACAACAAGTTCCTCAAAAGGCAGAATGGGAAGTAGCTATTGAGAGATTGGCCGGACAATGTTCCCAGTTTCAAGAAGAGACAAGAAACAACCATAGGAACACAACAGCTTCAATAAAAAATCTGGAAGTTCAAGTGGGTCAGATAGCACAACATCTCACTCTACAGGCACAAGGTACTCTTCCAAGCTCAACTGTGGCAAATCCAAAAAACCAAGAAAAAATTAATGTTGTTACAACAAGAAGTCAGAAAGCGCCAGAGCCTGAAGTAGAGGAGGAGATAGATGACAACTTAGTCATAGAAGTAGATCTAGAAATTAGAGAAAATCCAAAAGAGCCTGAAGTAGTGATATCACCGGTTAAGAACCTAGAAGAGAAAAATAAGAAAGAAACTAAACCGGTGGTCAAATTACCATTCCCCTCTAGAGTGGCCAAGAAGGATTCGAAAGAGAAGGATTTTGAGAAGTTTGCTGCAATGTTCAAGAAGTTAGAGATTAACTTACCTTTCTTTGAAGCACTTGAGAATATGCCTTTATACAAGAAATTTATGAAAGAGGTAATTTCTAAGAAAAGACAAGTGGGAGATGAAACAAAAATTGTGACTGAAAAGTGTGGTAGAGTCTCGCCAGCAAGGAAGATCCCCATTAAGAAGAAAGACCCTGGAGTGGTGGCAATACCGTGCACCATAAATGATAGAGTGTTCAAAAAGGTGCTAATTGATTCTGGTTCTAGTGTGAGTTTGATGCCATTGTCCATCTTCAAAAAGCTGGAGATTGGAAAAATAAGCGAGAGTGAAACAAAGTTGCAATTTGCTGATCACACTATTAAGAATTCATATGGGATAGCCGAAGATGTAATGGTAGAGATTGACAAGTTTGTTTACCCAGTTGATTTGCACATCATGGACATTCCTGAGGATGAAGAGACTCCAATCCTTCTTGGGCGACCCTTTTTGCTTACTAGTCGCTGCAATTTGGATATTGAAAAAGGGGAACTCGTAGTTAAATCATTTGATGAGGAGGTAACACTGAAGGTGTTAGAAGTCAAAAAAGAAGCTGTTGGTGGGAATAATCAATCTAAAGTTGGTATGATCAGAAGTGAGGGAGCCAGCAAAAGTCCACACCATCCCGAAAAAGTTTTAAGTATCATCTCTAAGGTGGCCTCAACTCATACACCTATAAAAATTCCTGCGGTAATTCAAGAAATCAAGAAGAAGAAAACAGTGGAAAGTAAAGGTGAGAAGATGAAAGTGGGTAGTAACTTGAAGAGAAAAGTGGTCCATACTTCTCGGTTTCATAAGTTTGTGGTTGCGGAAGTGACAAGCAACCAAGTTTGGAGGAGGAAGTACCCTCCTTAATAAAGGGTATTGGACCGTCGAGCCATGCGACGTTAAACGAAGCGCTTCGGGGGAGGCAACCCACGGTTTTAATAATGCAGTTTACTTTTTATTTTGTTTTCAGAAAAAAAGGTGGGTCTCTCCGGTGAAAGCTAGGAAGAGGCAGCTGGAGTCGCAGTACCCTCTGTGAGTTCACCCTCACTATCTTGAATTTAAACATTGAGGTCAATGTTTGGTTCAAGTGTGGGGGGGTTTTATTGCATTCAGTTTTTATTTTCAGTTTATTTGCTAAGTTTTTCGTTCTGTTTTAATTAGTTTGCTTGAAGGAACATTGTGTTGCAGAAGGACGAGGATTGTGTCAAAGAGAGGTGAACCAGTACCGAGTGGATGAAAGATCCAACCCAAGCTTGCACCCGAGGCACCCCTGAAAGTTGATACAACTGAAAAAAATAGTTGGACGCAACTCGATGACACTGGTCTGAGATTGAAAGCTGGTACATACGAACCGGAAAAGAAGCGACATTACACAATAAGCACTCGGGATCCTGTAAGCTATGCCCAACATGGTGAGATCATAAAAAGCCAGACATTTATCATCATGAGAGAGTAGTCAGGTATGACTTTATCACTTTGAATTTGCGTAAGTTCTATTCATATGACACTACCTGATAACACACACTGAGGCACGTTTTTTGTGTTTCCCCTTGAGCCTTTTTAGCCATCCCTGATTCATGTTTACCATTTGCAAACCCCTTTGAGCCTTTATCCCTTGTTTGTTTTTAAAAACCCGCATATATTACCCCTTGGCCAAAAGAAAAAAAATTCCTTTTTACCCGTGCTCGGCATAAACGTGGTGGATGAAAAAGTTGTGCAAAATTCTAAGTTTGGGGTGGTGATACAAAAAGGGCAAGTGAAAAAAAAAAGAAGAGAAGAAAAGAAAAAAAATTATAGAACTCACCAAAACACACTTGTCCTGACTAAATGACTTGGTTACATTTGAAACACTCGAATAAGTGAGTGAAGTCAAGAGTCAATGATTAAACCCCATCGTACTAAAATAAGCACAATAACAAGAAAGACAACATGATTTTCGAGCCCCCAAAACCTTTGTGTATCCGTTTCCTTGTTTATCCCACCTGTCCTAAGCCCCGTTTCAACCCGAAGACCTCAAAAAGTGTGTGCAAAGTGTTTGTGTATGAAAGTAGAATTTGTTCAAATTTAAAAGTTGATATTGCATATCGTGATTTATGAGTGAATTGCTTTTAACCGTGAGAGACTTGGTGAGAAGTGTGAAAAAGCTTACAGGTGAAGGAGAAATTTAACATGAAAGTGGAGCGGAAAATTCGGGGAGAAAAAGCTAGCATGATTGACTGGAATGGTGGAAGTCGAGTTGTGAAAAACACGGTTGTATTGTGGAAGCATAAATTTAGGGGTGACCTCTGTTTGATGTCTCAGGCATTGCTTGAGGACAAGCAACGAGCTAAGTTTGGGGTTGTGATCGGTCACCAATTTGTATGGTGTTTTCATCAATCTCTCGGCATAAATCTCGTCAATTCGGTAACACAATGGCCCGTCTTTTATAGTTTTCGTTCTTATTTTGAAAGTTTCGTTTAAGTTATGTGTTTTGTTTTGATGCTAAGAACTCATGTTTTTAAGATGCTTTGATGCTTGTTTTTGGTAGTGATTGTGTTTCAGGTTTATGCGTTTAAGTCCATGAGAAGAATGCAGGGCTGAACAAAGATGAATCGAAGAAAAAATGAAGATTTGGTGCATACAGTGGCCTGACACGGGTACCAGTGTCACAGGACACGACCAGTGTCAGGAAGCAGGAGAAGAAACAAAAGAATGGAGAAATCAGTGGCCTGACACGGGTACCCGTGTCACGTGACACTGCCCGTGTCAGGAAGCCTGGGGGAAAGCAAAGAAAACATGTAAAACAGTGGCCTGACACGGGTGCCCGTGTCACGTGACACTGCCCGTGTCAGGAAGCCTGGGGGAAATTTTGAAAATAACATGGACAGAGGGCCAACACGGGTGCCCGTGTCACAGGACACGGCCCGTGTTGGCAGGCGCGAGCAATTTTGCCAGTTTTATATTTTTAAAGGCCTCAACTTCATTAAGGGTAGTTCGGACTTTTCGCATGTTTTTAACTTGAATCAACACTACTAAAACCTAATTGGGAGGAGGGAAGAGACACTTTTTGACGTACGAAAGAATTGCAGAAGAAAGAGGAGAGCTCTCAAGGGTTTTGGAGAACAGAGATCTTCAAGAGCAATTGCGATTGAAGATCAAAGCAATCCTATTTTCTTGTAATGTCTAATCTTCCTATTGTATTTTCTTTGAATATTATGAGCGGCTAAACCCCCCAATGCTAGGGGGGTGTCCCTGAATTGCTATTGTCATTGAACCTAATTTCCTTTATGTTAGAGAATATTTATGTGTGTGAAATTATTTGATTGTGCAAAGTGCTTATTGCTCTATCTATCTGACAAATAGATTTTTGATTTACGGTTAAGGTTTAGGTCGGACAAACCACCTTATCGCTGTTTGCAAAATTATATTACGATTGTTATTGCTTAGGAATGAGGATGCTTCGTAGTAACCATAATAATCTTGATAAATTATATTGCGCTTGATTACTTCTTGAATTGCTAAGGAATTAGGATACAAGAAAGTATCAAAAGGTTTTCCTCTGAGGAATTAGGGAAGATAACTCTTGAGATTCGGTAATAGTTCATGTACATTGATATTTTATAACTAAGGATTAAGGGTCATTGCAAGGCAATTCATACACTCACCCTAGCATATTCTCTCATATTGTTTCAAAGTCACATTTACGTCTCTTATTGATTTGTTGTCATTTATCATTATTTCTAGTCAAACAACAAAACCCCCATGGTCTTTTGTTCAATTGAATCATTAAAATAACTTATATTTCCTACGCAGTCCACGAGATCGATATTTGGGATAAATCCTATTATTACTACATCGGTAAAAATAGTACACTTGCTATTTTCCGATCAAGTTTTTGGCGCCGTTGCCGGGGACTGCCAGAAATATAAGTTCAATTTGTAATTCAATTGAAATTTTGTTGCTCTGCAACCAAAATTTTTCTTTCTATATTTTGATTTATTGCTATTAATAATTGTCTAATCTGTGGATGCGAGGTAAGACCTCAGCTGAACTTCTTTTTGACGCAGAACCAGAAAGATCATTGCGTACCAGACTCCGTGAAGCCAGGCAAGAAAGACCGGAAACATGAAAAGCAACACTGACAGTTTCTGAATCTGAAGAAGAGGAAGTAATTTCGGTTCATTCCGAACTTTCAGACACCGAGTCTGAAACCATGGCTGCAGATCCACCTCCAGTGGAGAGACTTCTGGGTGATTATGGAGGAACAAATGCTCCAACTGGACGGTTGACAATAGTAAATCAACCGGTCAATGTTGCTCATTTTCAGTTGCACCCTTCAACGATCCAGCAACTCGAAAAGAGGCCTTTTTCAGGAAAAATCAATGAAGATGCAAATAAGCATTTACAGACATTTCTCACGATGACCACGTCGTTAAAAATTGAAGGACACTCCGAGGAAGCGAAAAAGTTGGTAATGTTTCCCTTTACCCTTTCAGAAGATGCTGAAGAGTGGTTCTACTCTTTACCTGCTGGGAGCATTACAACTTGGCAACAAATGGAGACGACATTTCTCAACGAGTATTTTCCTGCTTCTGTGTATATCCGTAAGAGGTATGACATAGTAAATTTTAAACAGAAGGAAGGAGAATCACTAGGAGAGGCGTACAAGAGGTTTAAACGATTATTAGTTGCATGTCCTACTCACAATATGGATGCAACTGAACAGATGCAGAACTTTGTGAATGGCCTCAAGATGAAGACTAAGCAACTCATTGACACAGCTGCCGGTGGCTCATCTAATTTTACAACAGCCACTGGTATCAAGAAGATCATTGAAGCCATTGCTGCGAATGAGCATTTGGAATTATATGATCGTAGTGTAAGCCAGCCGGAAGGGATGATTGATTTAAAGTTGGCTAATCAAGTTGTGAAAATGGATGACCAAATTGCAGCTGAAGTCGAGAGAAGACTCAAGAAGATGACTGTTGAGACTCAAACTGTGGCTCAAGTTCAACCGGCTCAGACGGTCAGTTGTGAGATTTGTAATGGTCCTCACCAAACTGTGTATTGTTTTGCAACTCCTCAACAAATTGAAGAAATCAAGTTCTTGAAGCAGAACAATCCTTATTCTAACACCTATAATCCGGGATGGAAGAATCATCCAAACTTCTCATGGAAAGATCAACAACAAGTTCCTCAAAAGGCAGAATGGGAAGTAGCTATTGAGAGATTGGCCGGACAATGTTCCCAGTTTCAAGAAGAGACAAGAAACAACCATAGGAACACAACAGCTTCAATAAAAAATCTGGAAGTTCAAGTGGGTCAGATAGCACAACATCTCACTCTACAGGCACAAGGTACTCTTCCAAGCTCAACTGTGGCAAATCCAAAAAACCAAGAAAAAATTAATGTTGTTACAACAAGAAGTCAGAAAGCGCCAGAGCCTGAAGTAGAGGAGGAGATAGATGACAACTTAGTCATAGAAGTAGATCTAGAAATTAGAGAAAATCCAAAAGAGCCTGAAGTAGTGATATCACCGGTTAAGCACCTAGAAGAGAAAAATAAGAAAGAAACTAAACTGGTGGTCAAATTACCATTCCCCTCTAGAGTGGCCAAGAAGGATTCGAAAGAGAAGGATTTTGAGAAGTTTGCTGCAATGTTCAAGAAGTTAGAGATTAACTTACCTTTCTTTGAAGCACTTGAGAATATGCCTTTATACAAGAAATTTATGAAAGAGGTAATTTCTAAGAAAAGACAAGTGGAGATGAAACAAAAATTGTGACTGAAAAGTGTGGTAGAGTCTCGCCAGCAAGGAAGATCCCCATTAAGAAGAAAGACCCTGGAGTGGTGGCAATACCGTGCACCATAAATGATAGAGTGTTCAAAAAGGTGCTAATTGATTCTGGTTCTAGTGTGAGTTTGATGCCATTGTCCATCTTCAAAAAGCTGGAGATTGGAAAAATAAGCGAGAGTGAAACAAAGTTGCAATTTGCTGATCACACTATTAAGAATTCATATGGGATAGCCGAAGATGTAATGGTAGAGATTGAAAAGTTTGTTTACCCAGTTGATTTCCACATCATGGACATTCCTGAGGATGAAGAGACTCCAATCCTTCTTGGGCGACCCTTTTTGCTTACTAGTCGCTGCAATTTGGATATTGAAAAAGGGGAACTCGTAGTTAAATCATTTGATGAGGAGGTAACACTGAAGGTGTTAGAAGTCAAAAAAGAAGCTGTTGGTGGGAATAATCAATCTAAAGTTGGTATGATCAGAAGTGAGGGAGCCAGCAAAAGTCCACACCATCCCGAAAAAGTTTCAAGTATCATCTCTAAGGTGGCCTCAACTCATACACCTATAAAAATTCCTGCGGTAATTCAAGAAATCAAGAAGAAGAAAACAGTGGAAAGTAAAGGCGAGAAGATGAAAGTGGGTAGTAACTTGAAGAGAAAAGTGGTCCATACTTCTCGGTTTCATAAGTTTGTGGTTGCGGAAGTGACAAGCAACCAAGTTTGGAGGAGGAAGTACCCTCCTTAATAAAGGGTATTGGACCGTCGAGCCATGCGACGTTAAACGAAGCGCTTCGGGGGAGGCAACCCACGGTTTTAATAATGCAGTTTACTTTTTATTTTGTTTTCAGAAAAAAAAGGTGGGTCTCTCCGGTGAAAGCTAGGAAGAGGCAGCTGGAGTCGCAGTACCCTCTGTGAGTTCACCCTCACTATCTTGAATTTAAACATTGAGGTCAATGTTTGGTTCAAGTGTGGGGGGGTTTTATTGCATTCAGTTTTTATTTTCAGTTTATTTGCTAAGTTTTTCGTTCTGTTTTAATTAGTTTGCTTGAAGGAACATTGTGTTGCAGAAGGATGAGGATTGTGTCAAAGAGAGGTGAACCAGTACCGAGTGGATGAAAGATCCAACCCAAGCTTGCACCCGAGGCACCCCTGAAAGTTGATACAACTAAAAAAAATAGTTGGACGCAACTCGATGACACTGGTCTGAGATTGAAAGCTGGTACATACGAACCGGAAAAGAAGCGACATTACACAATAAGCACTCGGGATCCTGTAAGCTATGCCCAACATGGTGAGATCATAAAAAGCCAGACATTTATCATCATGAGAGAGTAGTCAGGTATGACTTTATCACTTTGAATTTGCGTAAGTTCTATTCATATGACACTACCTGATAACACACACTGAGGCACGTTTTTTGTGTTTCCCCTTGAGCCTTTTTAGCCATCCCTGATTCATGTTTACCATTTGCAAACCCCTTTGAGCCTTTATCCCTTGTTTGTTTTTAAAAACCCGCATATATTACCCCTTGGCCAAAAGAAAAAAAAATTCCTTTTTACCCGTGCTCGGCATAAACGTGGTGGATGAAAAAGTTGTTTAAAATTCTAAGTTTGGGGTGGTGATACAAAAAGGGCAAGTGAAAAAAAAAAGAAGAGAAGAAAAGAAAAAAAATTATAGAACTCACCAAAACACACTTGTCCTGACTAAATGACTTGGTTACATTTGAAACACTCGATTAAGTGAGTGAAGTCAAGAGTCAATGATTAAACCCCATCGTACTAAAATAAGCACAATAACAAGAAAGACAACATGATTGTCGAGCCCCCAAAACCTTTGTGTATCCGTTTCCTTGTTTATCCCACCTGTCCTAAGCCCCGTTTCAACCCGAAGACCTCAAAAAGTGTGTGCAAAGTGTTTGTGTATGAAAGTAGAATTTGTTCAAATTTAAAAGTTGATATTGCATATCGTGATTTATGAGTGAATTGCTTTTAACCGTGAGAGACTTGGTGAGAAGTGTGAAAAAGCTTACAGGTGAAGGAGAATTTTAACATGAAAGTGGAGCGGAAAATTCGGGGAGAAAAAGCTAGCATGATTGAATGGAATGGTGGAAGTCGAGTTGTGAAAAACACGGTTGTATTGTGGAAGCATAAATTTAGGGGTGACCTCTATTTGATGTCTCAGGCATTGCTTGAGGACAAGCAACGAGCTAAGTTTGGGGTTGTGATCGGTCACCAATTTGTATGGTGTTTTCATCAATCTCTCGGCATAAATCTCGTCAATTCGGTAACACAATGGCCCATCTTTTATAGTTTTCGTTCTTATTTTGAAAGTTTCGTTTAAGTTGTGTGTTTTGTTTTGATGCTAAGAACTCATGTTTTTAAGATGCTTTGATGCTTGTTTTTGGTAGTGATTGTGTTTCAGGTTTATGCGTTTAAGTCCATGAGAAGAATGCAGGGCTGAACAAAGATGAATCGAAGAAAAAATGAAGATTTGGTGCATACAGTGGCCTGACACGGGTACCAGTGTCACAGGACACGGCCAGTGTCAGGAAGCAGGAGAAGAAACAAAAGAATGGAGAAATCAGTGGCCTGACACGGGTACCCGTGTCACGTGACACTGCCCGTGTCAGGAAGCCTGGGGGAAAGCAAAGAAAACATGTAAAACAGTGGCCTGACACGGGTGCCCGTGTCACGTGACACTGCCCGTGTCAGGAAGCCTGGGGGAAATTTTGAAAATAACATGGACAGAGGGCCAACACGGGTGCCCGTGTCACAGGACACGGCCCGTGTTGGCAGGCGCGAGCAATTTTGCCAGTTTTATATTTTTAAAGGCCTCAACTTCATTAAGGGTAGTTCGGACTTTTCGCATGTTTTTAACTTGAATCAACACTACTAAAACCTAATTGGGAGGAGGGAAGAGACACTTTTTGACGTACGAAAGAATTGCAGAAGAAAGAGGAGAGCTCTCAAGGGTTTTGGAGAACAGAGATCTTCAAGAGCAATTGCGATTGAAGATCAAAGCAATCCTATTTTCTTGTAATGTCTAATCTTCCTATTGTATTTTCTTTGAATATTATGAGCGGCTAAACCCCCCAATGCTAGGGGGTGTCCCTGAATTGCTATTGTCATTGAACCTAATTTCCTTTATGTTAGAGAATATTTATGTGTGTGAAATTATTTGATTGTGCAAAGTGCTTATTGCTCTATCTATCTGACAAATAGATTTTTGATTTACGGTTAAGGTTTAGGTCGGACAAACCACCTTATCGCTGTTTGCAAAATTATATTACGATTGTTATTGCTTAGGAATGAGGATGCTTCGTAGTAACCATAATAATCTTGATAAATTATATTGCGCTTGATTACTTCTTGAATTGCTAAGGAATTAGGATACAAGAAAGTATCAAAAGGTTTTCCTCTGAGGAATTAGGGAAGATAACTCTTGAGATTCGGTAATAGTTCATGTACATTGATATTTTATAACTAAGGATTAAGGGTCATTGCAAGGCAATTCATACACTCACCCTAGCATATTCTCTCATATTGTTTTAAAGTCACATTTACGTCTCTTATTGATTTGTTGTCATTTATCATTATTTCTAGTCAAACAACAAAACCCCCATGGTCTTTTGTTCAATTGAATCATTAAAATAACTTATATTTCCTACGCAGTCCACGAGATCGATATTTGGGATAAATCCTATTATTACTACATCGGTAAAAATAGTACACTTGCTATTTTCCGATCATCAGCCAATAATATCCTTCTCTCAGTATTTTCCTTGTCATGGTATGTCCATTGGTGTGAGTACCAAAGGAACCTTCATGTATTTCTCTCATGAGTATTTCTGCTTCTTTTCTGTCAACGCATCTGAGCAGAACCATGTCGAAGTTCCTCTTGTACAGAACATCTTCATTCAGGAAGAATCTACAAGCTAACTTTCTCAAAGTCTTTCTATCTTTCTTTGACGTCCCAAGAGGGTATTCTTGCTTTTGAAGAAAGTTCTTGATGTCGTGATACCACGGTTTGTCGTCGATGATTGCTTCTACTGTGAAAACATGAGCGGGCCTATCCAGGCGCATAACATCGATCCGAGGAATGTCATTCCAATGAGTTATCCTAATCATGGAAGAGAGTGTGGCTAATGCATCAGCCAAGTTATTTTCTTCAGGAGGAATGTGGTGAAAATCTACCCTGTCAAAGAATGGTAACAATCTTCTCGCGTAGTCTTTGTAAGGGATTAGCCCTGGTTGGCGTGTTTCCCATTCTCCTTTGATTTGATTGATGACCAAAGCAGAATCTCCGTATACATCCAAGTGTTTGATTCTTAGATCCATGGCTTCTTCGAGACCCATGATGCAAGCTTCATATTCGGCCTCATTGTTTGTGCATTTGAAAGTTAATCTGGCAGTAAATGGAATATGGGTACCCTGAGGTGTAACAATGATTGCCCCAATTCCTCGTCCATAAGCATTGACAGCTCCGTCAAAGATTAAGCCCCACTGGGATCCTATCTCAGGTCCTTCGTCTGGTAGTGGCTCGTCGTAATCTTTCATCTTGAGGTACATGACGTCCTCGTCCGGAAAGTCGAAACTGGTTGATTCATGACCATTGAGTGGGTGGTGAGCCAGGTGCTCAGCTAGAATGCTTCCTTTCACGGCTTTCTGTGCGTGATACTCAATGTCATATTCTGATAACAACATCTGCCAACGGGCAATTCTCCCGGTTAAGGCAGGCTTCTCAAAGATGTACTTGATTGGATCCATATGAGAGATCAAACAAGTAGTATGTCGAATCATGTACTGGTGGAGACGCTTGGCAGCCCAGGCCAAAGCACAACACGTCTTCTCGAGCATGGAGTAGCGGGATTCACAATCAGTGAATTTCTTGCTCAGGTAGTAAATGGCATGCTCTTTTCTCTTCGTCTCGTCTTGCTGTCCAAGGACACAACCCATGGAGTCTTCTAAGACGGTTAAGTACATTATCAAAGGTCTTCCTTCCACTGGAGGAGACAAGATGGGTGGTTCGAGCAGATATTCCTTAATGTTGTCGAACGCTTTCTGACAATCGTCTGTCCAGACGCAACTTTGATTTTTCCGTAGAAGTTTGAAAATAGGAGCGCAAGTTGCAGTCATGAGATATATGAATCTCGAGATGTAATTCAGACGTCCAAGAAATCCTCTAACTTGTTTCTCGGTTCTGGGTGAAGGCATTTCTTGAATTGCCTTGACTTTGTCTGGATCTACTTCAATTCCTCGTTTGCTGACAATGAAACCAAGGAGTTTTCCTGAGTAGACACCAAAGGTACACTTGTTGGGATTCAGGCGAAGCTGAAACTTCCGTAAGCGTTGAAATAACTTTGTCAGATCCTGTATGTGATCTTCTTCATTTTCTGATTTAGCAATCATGTCGTCCACATAGACTTCCACTTCCTTATGCATCATGTCGTGGAAAAGCGTAGTCATGGCCCTTTGATAAGTTGCCCCTGCGTTCTTTAGTCCAAAAGGCATAACACGGTAGCAGAACGTGCCCCAGGGGGTGATGAAAGCTGTTTTTTCCATGTCTTCAGGTGCCATTTTGATTTGGTTGTATCCTGAAAATCCATCCATGAACGAGAAAACTTTGGATTTTGCTGTACTGTCTACCAACATATCAATATGTGGTAAAGGAAAATCATCCTTAGGGCTAGCTTTGTTCAAATCTCTGTAGTCGACGCACATGCGGACTTTTCCGTCTTTCTTAGGAACGGGAACAATGTTAGCTAACCACTGAGGGTATTCTGAAGTGACGAGGAAACCTGCGTTGATCTGTTTTTGAACTTCCTCTTTGATTTTCATGGCCATCTCCGGATGAGTTCTTCTTAATTTTTGTTTGACCGGAGGGCATTCTGCTTTTAATGGCAAGTGATGCTCCACTATACTGGTATCCAACCCTGGCATATCTTGATAAGACCAAGCGAAGACATCTGAGAATTCTTTGAGCAGCTGTATCAAACTCTCTCTGATCTCTGAACTGAGCGAAGCTCCAATCTTAACCTCTTTTCTGTTTCCATCGGAACCAAGGTTAATGATCTCTAGAGGCTCATTGTATGGCTGAATGGCCTCTTCCTTTTGTTGAAGTAACCGTGAAATTTCCTTTGATATTTCTTCGTCTTCTTCTTCCTCTGCCTCGAATACAGGAAACTCAAAGCTTGGAGAAGTCATACGATCGCACGTTTCAACGGGGTATTTTATGATTAATCTGCATATGTGTGATAAGTTTTATTTAGACAACGAGGGAAGACTCGGTGTATGCAGTTAATGGAATATTTGATGTTTTTTAAGGGTGTTTTTTAGGATTACCAATTTCCGAAAAAAGAAAAGGGAAAACTAAACGAAGGAACAGAATGACATTTTTATTTATGGACAGTCATTTCTTGAAACAAAGACCCTATAAAACAAAACTCTATTGCTTTGGGCGAAGCAAAGAGGGACATTTTCCTAAGAAATAGTAAAATGCAAAGCCCTATGAAACATCTCTTCACCCTGGGCTATGGTGAGAGGACAAAATAACGGTGAAAGTTCCTACTTAGGAGTGCGAACAACAGTTGTAACTTCAACAGCTGTCCAATAGTGGCGAACCCCATTGTGCACTAAGTAATCTGGAACCTTAGGCTTAAGCTGGCCTGTGGTAGGTCTTGATTTACCAACCACTGTCTTTGCAACACTCAGACGGTCTTCTTCTACTTCAGCAGACTGAGCGGTGTGAGCATACCCATTTCCGAGTGGAGTATGTCGAACTTTCTTTTGAGGAAACTTCCAATCTTCTGAATGGAGAGACTCGTTGTCGGAGACACTTTCGAGATCGTCCTCTTCTGTATTTTGGTCTTGCTCTTCTCCCAAGATGGCATTGACTAGATATGTGAACTCTATATCCGTAGCCTCGGAAGGTGACTTGGGGATATAATCCTCAATGATGATTTCACCAGTAGATGATGATGAATAGCAAGGGTTATACATCTCTTTTGGCTGAGAGAGGTACTCATAATCAATGTTCCATCCAGTTGGAACAATATCTTCAAGAGAGATTCTTGAACTTTCCGGAGCGGAGTATTTTACCATGTAGTCGAATTTTCCGCTTGGTTCTCCTAATGTATCCCAAGTCTCTTCGGGGATAGGAGGAACTTCTTCTGATGAACCATGACTTCTGGTGGTGAAGCTGTTAATAACTTCATCACTGCTTGGTTGAGTCTTACTTTCAGATCCTTTAGTCGGATAACAGCAAGGTGAATCAGACTCTGGTAGGGAGATGTATCCTGCTTTGTTAAGATAGGATAACCATTCCTCTTCATCGGTGTTTTCCGTATTGATGGTATTGACTATTTGTTGAACAGGTTGAAGAAAACCTCCACTGCAGAAAGTTTCTTGAATAGGGAGAACTACCTCAATCCCTGGGATAGCTTTTGATGATGTTGGAAAGAATCCAATTCCTGTTCTGTTCTTGTTGTTGGTAGGAATATTAATGTGCCCCCAACCACTGGTAGTGCCATCCTTTACAACTTGGATTGCATCTCTGTAGGAAGAAATAGATGCTGCTTTCTCCTTTCCTTTTTCCTTGTCCAAGGAAAGTGCTTGGAATTTAGTTCCAACAACTTCTTTTGGTTCTATGTCGGAGAATGATGACAGGTTGCTGACGATCAGAGCTCGTTCTCCACATACGGTTACCAATTTTTCATTTCTTATGAACTTCAGTTTCTGATGAAGTGTTGAAGTAATTGCCCCAGCCTCATGAATCCATGGGCGACCTAGCAAACAACTGTATTGTGCTGGAATGTCCATAACTTGGAAAGTGATTTTGAACGTCTGAGGTCCAATAGTTATGGGAAGATCTACCTCTCCAAAAACTGACTTTCTTGATCCATCAAATGCTTTGACGATGACATGACTTTTTCTTAGAGGGTAATCTTCGAAAGATAATCTTGACAATGTTGATTTAGGCATGACGTTGAGAGAGGATCCATTGTCTATTAGGACTCCTGTGAGTGTATTACCCATGCAGCCAACTGAGATGTGAAGTGGAAGATTGTGGTCCACTCCTTCTTCAGGAAGATCTTCGTCACAGAAACTTAGGCTAGTTCCCGCAGAGATGTTGGCAACGATGTTGTTAAATTGGCTTATTGTGACGCTAGGTTCTACAAAAGCTTGTTCCAAAACTTTCTGTAGAGCTTCCCTATGAGCTTCAGAACTCAATAGCAGGGAAAGAACAGAAATCCTAGACGGAGTATGTAGTAATTGATCTACAATGTTGTATTCACTCCTCTGGATTAACTTCAAGATCTCATCATTTTCTTTCGCTTGAACAGCATTGGTCGGATGATTGTCTTGCCTATGTGGTACTTCCTCCGAAGGTTTCTCCACATTTTCTGTTGTTCTGTTGAAGACTCGTCCACTTCTGGTGACTCGACTAACATCAGCAATGTTGACAACAGACGGTAATGGTATTTCCTTACCATTTTCAATGAATGTAGCGTTGTACTTGTATGGTATAGCCTTGCTGGACTCATATGGTACAGGACCTGGTAAGTAGATGACTAGTGGTGCAACTGCTGTCTTCCTGCTATCATACTTAACTTGCATAAGTTCATATTGATTAATTTGAGGAGATACGGTAAAGACTTCATCATCTTCTCTGTTGGCAAGAACAGTAATGGTATTGTCATCCATCAGCTTTTGAATATCGTTGCGAACACGCAAACATCCTCGTGAATTTCTTCGACAGATTCTGCATCTACTATAAGCGCGGAAATCTGTTCCAAAGTAGGCAAGTCCATTTAAAGTTTTGTGGAACCTGACTACCGATCCTTCAAGGTCTTCAACTTTGTAGATTTTGTATTCTCCTGGACATCCTTGAACCATGTTGATGTCATGTTCAGTTCTGACTCGGATATGTTGAATCCATCCCAAGTCCATTTGTTCTTGTAATGCAGCTTGAACTACGGCACATCCTTGAGTATTCCTTGGACAAATTTCACATGTGAAGTAGTTGTGAGGTGGTACATGACCGTACCCAGCTTGTCTAGCGTGCATCTTGACAAGATTTTCCCCTATCTGACGAATGTCGTAGATTTGAATGACATTGGGGTGTTGATCTATCAGATTTACTAAAGCTTCTTTATGCTGCGGAAAAGGATTTGCTTGGACGTTTGGATTAGTATCTTTGAAGGATAGCATTCCGCTTTTCACTAATCGTTGGACGTCAATCTTGAAAGGGAAATAGTTCTCAATATTGTGACCTGGTGCCCCCTGATGATAGGGACAAGATTGGTCAGCCTTATACCATGGTGAGGAACTATTTGTAGGATTTGGAGGACTTCTCGTCTGAATGAGTCCTTTTGCCAGTAATGTTGGAAACAATTCTGCATACGGCATTGGTACGGGGTCAAAGGCAGGATACCTTGGAGCCCGATTGTTGTAATTTGGAGGTCGAACCTGCTGCTGAGGTTGCTGCGACCTTTGTTGAATTTCTTGTTGCGAGACCTGAGGTTGATAAGCTGGCGCTTGTTAGAACAAGATTTGTTCTTATCAATTATCTTAGTTTTGATGATAACAATAATATGAATTTTGCTTAAGATAATATGGTACTCTAATCCAATGCAATTTTCCTTTCAGGAAATATATATAAAGAGTACGCATAATTCAGCGCTCAGAAGTTGTGTCTCAAATGGTTCAGCATGCAACATCAGAACATGGTCTGGCAAGACATCAGAAGATGGTCGAAGCAGAATCAGAACATGGGTCTATGGAAGCATCAGAAGAACATGAGATCAGAAGCACTGAAGATCAGAAGATGGTATCACGCTCAGAAGCACTTCAAGATCAGAAGATCAGAAGATGCTATGCACCAAGCTGTTTTGACTCTGATGATATTCAAACGTCGTATTCACAAACATCAGATCAGAAGGAAGTACAGGTGGCAGACTACGCTGACTGACAAAAGGAACGTTAAAGCTACTAAAGGCAACGTCAGTAGACACAGCGTGAACAAGGCTCGAGGTAGTTGACAAAAGCGTATAACATTAAATGCAATGCTGTACGGAACACGCAAAGCATTAAATGCACTCAACGGTCATCTTCTCAACGCCTATAAATATGAAGTTCTGATGAGAAGCAAGGTTACCAATTCTTAACAACTCTGAACGAAAATAAACTTGCTGAAACGCTATTCAATCAAAGCTCTTCATCTTCATCAAAGCTCACTACATTGCTGTTGTAATATTTTAGTGAGATTAAGCTTAAACGTTAAGAGAAATATCACAGTTGTGATTATCGCTTTTAAGAAGCATTTGTAAACTCTTGAATAGATTACATTAAGTTGTAAGGAACTAGAGTGATCGTGTTGATCAGAATACTCTAGGAAGTCTTAGCAGTTGGCTGAGCAGTTTGTAACTAGAGTGATCGTGTTGATCAGTAGACTCTAGAGAAAGTCTTAGAGGGTATCTAAGCAGTTGTTCCTGGAGTGATCAGTGTGTGATCAGAAGACTCTGGAAGACTTAGTTGCGGACTAAGTGGAAAACCATTGTAATCCGTGCGATTAGTGGATTAAATCCTCAGGTTGAGGTAAATCATCTCTGCGGGGGTGGACTGGAGTAGCTTCGTTAACAGCGAACCAGGATAAAAATAATTGTGCAATTTATTTTTATCGTCCAAGATTTAAAGTCACACTTATTCAATCCCCCCTTTCTAAGTGTTTTTCTATCCTTCAATTGGCATCAGAGCGCCGGTTCTAAGGTGCAAGCACTTAACCGTGTTTAGAAAAGATTCAGGAAGAGAAAAACGCTTCATTTAAAAGATGGCTGGTGAAACTCCGACAAATCCACCTGCATCTACATCTGGCTCTGCTGAGCAATACAACGGTAACAATGGTTATACAAGACCGCCGGTATTTGAGGGTGAAAACTTTGAATACTGGAAAGATAAACTGGAAAGTTATTTTCTTGGTCTAGATGGTGATCTATGGGATCTTCTGATGGATGGTTACAAACATCCAATAAATGCCAGTGGCGTAAAGCTGACAAGGCAAGAAATGAATGATGATCAAAAGAAGCATTTCAGGAATCATCATAAATGCAGAACTATTTTGCTGAATGCTATTTCTCATGTTGAGTATGAGAAAATATCAAACAGGGAAACAGCCTATGATATATATGAGTCCTTGAAAATGACTCATGAAGGAAATGCTCAAGTCAAGGAGACAAAAGCTCTTGCCTTAATCCAGAAGTATGAAGCCTTCAAGATGGAGGATGATGAAGACATTGAAAAGATGTTTTCAAGATTTCAAACTCTTACTGCTGGATTGAGAGTTCTTGACAAGGGATACACCAAGGCGGATCACGTAAAGAAGATCATCAGAAGCTTACCCAGAAGATGGGGTCCTATGGTGACTGCATTCAAGATTGCAAAGAATCTGAATGAAGTTTCTCTGGAAGAGCTTATCAGCGCCTTGAGAAGTCATGAAATAGAGCTGGACGCAAATGAGCCTCAAAAGAAAGGTAAGTCTATTGCATTAAAATCTAATATCAAGAAATGCACTAACGCTTTTCAGGCTAGAGAAGAAGATCCTGAAGAATCAGAATCTGAAGAAGAAGATGAACTGTCCCTGATTTCCAGAAGGGTAAATCAACTCTGGAAGAGCAAGCAAAGGAAGTTCAGAGGCTTCAGAAGTTCAAGGAAATTTGAACATGGAGAATCTTCTGATGACAGAAGATCTGACAAGAAGAAGGTCATGTGCTATGAATGCAATGAACCAGGACACTTCAGGAATGAATGTCCAAATCTTCAGAAGGAGAATCCCAAGAAGAAGTTTCATAAGAAGAAAGGTCTTATGGCAACCTGGGATGAGTCAGAAGATGATTCAGAAGATGAGCAGGCCAACTGTGCGCTGATGGCGACAGAAGATGACGGATCAGAATCTACATCAGAATCAGATTCTGAAGAGGTATTTTCTGAACTTACTAGAGATGAGTTAGTTTCCGGATTAACTGAACTTCTGGAATCCAAGTCTCAGATTTGTATTAAATACAAAAAGCTGAAAAAGCTATTTGAATTTGAAACAAAGAGGCTTGAATTGGAAAATTCTGAATTGAAAGATAAACTTTTAAAATTATCCAATGATGTTGGATCTCCTTCTAATTCAGAAAAATCCACTCCTAGTCTAAACCATATTCTGAAAGAATATGATTTAAGTTTCAGGAAGTTCTTATCTAGAAGTATTGGCAGAAGTCAGCTAGCTTCTATGATATATGCCGTATCTGGAAACAAAAGAGTTGGCATTGGTTATGAGGGTGAAACCCCATACAAACTTGAACCTGTTGATGAAATGAAACTCACATACAAGCCATTGTATGATCAGTTCAAGTATGGCCACTCTCATGATATTAGGCACACTTCACATGCACAAAGTTTTCACATAACACACACCAAGAAGCATGTGACACAACCTAGGAAATATCATGAAACTCATATTAAAAATTATCATGATGTTCCTCCTATTGCTTATAATGTCAAACCCAAGTTCAATCAGAACTTGAGAAAATCTAACAAGAAAGGACCCAAGAAGATGTGGGTACCAAAGAAAAAGATTATTTCTTTTGCAGATTCTCCTGATAACAAAGAAGACAACATTCAACATGACATGACACCTGGACTCAAGTTGCTCTCAACACTTGAAGGGAAGAAAGACTGTCTTCCAAGTTCTGGTTCTTAAATCTGTTGAAGAAACTATGTTTGTAGGATTTCAGAAAAGAAGCTTATTAGTCTTGGAACCATCTATGATGTTTGCCTCTAAGGCTTTGATGTTTCTTTCTTGAGTATTCTGAATGCTCTAAATGCTACAGAATATACAAAATTGAAACATTGATTGTGGTCAAATCAATAAACATCTGTTTTGATGATAAACTTGTTTCTGATGAAACAAAGATCTTAAGAATTTCTGCAGATACAGTTTTGTCTTATCAGAAGCTGCAGAACAAAGGAGTGAACCTCCAGAAGCTGTGTACATCAGAAGTAATGGATCAGAAGATCATTCAGACTTATATCAGCACACTTCAGAAGGAGTATTTCCAGAAGAGAAATTAGATCAATTCAGAAGCAGTAATCAGAATTTGAAGGCGTAAAATCTCTCTGATATTTATAGCTGTCATCTATTATCTGATGATGAACACGTGTCTGTACGGTTTGTACAAAGCGTGCAGTTGAAAAGACGCCGACCTAGGTAACTGTATTAAATCATTTCATTTACTGTGTTCTCTCTCTCCTAATGTCATTTCTCATTAAATGCATAATGATTTCTTTTTAAATCTTTTAAATAACCCGCTTCATCTTCATTCCCTCTTTCTCTCTCTTTCTCTCTCTTTTGTGCATTCACCTCGTTGCATCTCTCTTCAAACCCTAGTTCTTGATTTGATCTCAAAGCATTATCATAATGAATCCATCTTCTCGTTCATCAATCTCTAAAGATAGTATCACTTCCACACAGAACCGTTTAAGCAAAAATGATGCTCCGTTGAAAACATGCTTAATACCCACGAAAGAACTGGAAGTTCTATGTGAATCGGCTGTGGACGTCAACAACCTTAAAGCAAATGGCTTTCAGTGTGATGCAAGAATCTTTGAGCAAGGATGGTCTAAATATCTTGATAGATTGGTTGGTCCAATTTATCCTGAACTTGTAAAGGAGTTTTGGGTACATGCAACAGTTACCCCAACTGCCATCATTTCATTTGTGCTAGGGCATGAAGTGACTATCACTGAGAAACTCATCAGAAAGCTGTACAATCTTGATGATGAAGAAGGTTGGTCTGAGTTTCAACCCCATACAGTTGACTGGACGTTAGTTGAAAAACAAATCTCTACGGTTGTTGGAACTGATTCTCATTTTACGGGCAACTTAAAGCCTTTTTATAAAGTATGGGCTGAGATTATTCTGGGTTCTCTTCACCATAGAAAAAAGATGCGCTGCTCCTCCTACATCAGTCCGACTCACAAGTATACTCTTTTCTGCATTGGAAAAAGGATAGAGATCAACATCTTTCATATTCTATTTGAGAATCTGAAAACCTCTATCTTTGATTCAAGAGAAGATGAAAGGGCGAAGTACCCTCATATTCCAAGAACAAACATTCCTTTCGGAAGGATGATTTCAGACATTCTGATTGAAAGCAAAGTGGTGGACTCCATCAGAAATTGTAATGCCTCGCATTTTCTTGGAGTAACTCAAGGTCCCATCTTCAATGGTGTTGATCTGTTCGGACTGGAAGTCATTAAGGATGTACCTGTTATGTGCACAAGCTTTCCTGACATTCTGTCAAGAAGAATTGCTGTTGAAGGGTTCATATCTTTGTATCATAAAGAACTTGATCAAGTTGTCAAGTTTTACTTGGAAGATTGTGTGAGGAAGCAATCAGACGTTGATCCTGCATGGATCCGTGGCAGAGTACTTCCATCCAAAGATGATATTCTGAAGAAGGATAAAAAGGAACGTCAGGCAAGGCTAAAAAGAAAGGCACAAGAAGATGAGGCTGAGAGAGCCAAGAAGTTGAGGGTCACCTATGATCCTGACAAGGTGGACTCTAAAGAACGAAGAGATAAAAGGATCAGAGATTCCTTTCGCAAAACCAGATCTTCTTCTTCTTCTGTACAAATCTCCAGAAATGTCTTTACTCCACCTCCTTCTGTCCCTAAACCATCCTTCCAATCACCTCCATCTGAACCAAAAGTAAACTTCACTCTACCAAATCCTTCTCCATCATCCTCCTCCTCTCCCATTCTAAACCCCACACCTTTAAGTATTCTTCCCCCAACTCCTTCTGATAAATCTCTCTCACCAATTCCCTTTACAAACACTCCATCCTCGTCTCAATCCATCATTTCTGATATTCCATCCTCATCAATCATTCTCTCAGATATCCCTTCTTCCTCATCCACCGTACTTCCAACTTCTATATCTCATCCCTTACCTATCGAAAATTCCGAACCTTACTGTCTTCTCTATCCTGACTACAAATTCACCTTCAATCCGCCTGAACCTGAACCCTATACCTACCTGGAACTTTTCAGACTTGAGGTGATTAGCAGTCTAGACCTTCTGAAGGATGCATTCCTAAATGGTCTGGATGATGTTTCTACAAGAAATCTCTGGAGAAGATTTCGCAAGGATTTTCAAGTAGAAGCAATAGCAGTACAGAAAAGACTAGTGGCTGCTGCCCCTGGTTACCCTGGTTACCTTCTGGAGGGAGATAATGGTATATACTACCATCCTCTCAGAAATTGTGTTGCTGCTGAGGAGAAGCCCTTTGTGGATGAGATGGAACAGTTGAGACTGGCTGCTGCAATGGAAGCAAACCCATGCAGGGACATGGTTATCTGGATTCCTGATTATCCTGTTCTGCTAGGAGATTTCAAGACTCTCTTTGACTATCTGAGGGAAAACCCGTCTGAGAAAGATCCAAACTTGGTCATTCCAGAAGTTGTTGACCCACCAGAAGTTGAAGGTCCTTCTGCTCCAAGGAATCTAGCTGCCATTCTTCAGGCACTTGAGAATGGAGACTCGGAAATTCCTGCTGCAGAGTATGGAGATGCTTCTATGCAAGAAGCAGATGCTGAAGATCAAGTTGTCATTCCTGTGGATCAAAGCTGTGAAGCTTCTTCTGATGAACCTTCTCGTCTTGCAAAAACGCTAGAAGAAATTCAGAGGAGACAGGATGAGCAAAGCTCACGCAATGACAAGTATGATGCTTTCATTGAGAGGCAAGAAGGACACAACAACGAGATGAAAGAGATGCTGGCCAAGATCTTGTCAAGACTAGGGCCATCTTAGATTGAGTCTATGCTGTTTCTTTCCTTTCTTTGCATCTGTTTTGTTTCTGTGCATCTGATCTTTTCATTTTGTACTTCTGTACCCAATGGTTGAACCTTAATGACATCATCTTCTTCCTCCATGTGTTCTGTTTTATTCATCTGAATCTTTTCTATTTTTTGATGATATGACAAAAAGGGGGAGAAATACTGTGATAAATGATTTGATTAAATCTATCAGTTGCTGGGTAAAGAGGCTCCCACACATTCACTAACAAGAACTGCAAAGTTCTATATTGGTTTAAGTGTTTTGCAGGTACAGAGAAGTGAAGTGAATCTTCAGAAGCAAACACTAGAAGCAAAACCATAAGAAGCGTTATTCTGTAAAAGGAATAAGCTCTTGGAAACTGAAGCAAGTTGAGTGCTGTCAAGCTTCAGAGATCAGAAGCAAGAAAGAAGAATGAATCAGAAGCACTGATAATAGAATTTGAATATCATTGTCTATCCTGTTCTGACAAAATTCTATTTGCTCTGATACATATAATGTTATGGCTCTGATACATTATTTGCTCTGATACATTATTTCAGCCTATATGGCTCTGATACATATAATGTGTTCAAACATACATTTTATGTTCTAACTCGCTCATGCTGACTTTTGTCGTTTAGTTTTTGTTCTGTAACATTTCAGGATGTAGAGATGCTCTGATGATGCTCTGGTACATTCAACAATGTTCTGATACAAATCTAGCATGAAGTGATGTTGATAGACATTCAAAGTTCTGAAGCTATCCGAGGGAAGCAGAAATCAGAAGATGTGAATGTTCTAAAAGATCCAGAAATTCAAGTTCTGAAGTTGTCCTGAATGGAAGCAGAAGTCAGAAGCTGTGAATGTTCTGAAGATCAAAGAAATTCAAGTTCTGAAGCTGTCCACGATGGAAGCAGGAATCAGAAGCTGTGAGTGTTCTAAGGATCTAAAGAAATTCAAGTTCTGAAGCTGTCCAATGGAAGCAGAAGTCAGAAGCTATGAATTCTCTGAAGGCAGAAGCTTATATGATCGTCTCTACCGAAATAATCAAGGAAGTCTTTTATCAAAGTTCTTCGAGTATTTATTTCAGGGGGAGATTATTTATCTCAGGGGGAGATTGTTAATCTCAGGGGGAGACATATTCATATGCTTATGCTATAGCTGTGTAATTTGTCTTTTGCCGTCTACTCTTTCTGATCGCAAATTCATATCATTTATATATGTTTTTGTCATCATCAAAAATGGGGAGATTGTTAGAACAAGATTTGTTCTTATCAATTATCTTAGTTTTGATGATAACAATAATATGAATTTTGCTTAAGATAATATGGTACTCTAATCCAATGCAATTTTCCTTTCAGGAAATATATATAAAGAGTACGCATAATTCAGCGCTCAGAAGTTGTGTCTCAAATGGTTCAGCATGCAACATCAGAACATGGTCTGGCAAGACATCAGAAGATGGTCGAAGCAGAATCAGAACATGGGTCTATGGAAGCATCAGAAGAACATGAGATCAGAAGCACTGAAGATCAGAAGATGGTATCACGCTCAGAAGCACTTCAAGATCAGAAGATCAGAAGATGCTATGCACCAAGCTGTTTTGACTCTGATGATATTCAAACGTCGTATTCACAAACATCAGATCAGAAGGAAGTACAGGTGGCAGACTACGCTGACTGACAAAAGGAACGTTAAAGCTACTAAAGGCAACGTCAGTAGACACAGCGTGAACAAGGCTCGAGGTAGTTGACAAAAGCGTATAACATTAAATGCAATGCTGTACGGAACACGCAAAGCATTAAATGCACTCAACGGTCATCTTCTCAACGCCTATAAATATGAAGTTCTGATGAGAAGCAAGGTTACCAATTCTTAACAACTCTGAACGAAAATAAACTTGCTGAAACGCTATTCAATCAAAGCTCTTCATCTTCATCAAAGCTCACTACATTGCTGTTGTAATATTTTAGTGAGATTAAGCTTAAACGTTAAGAGAAATATCACAGTTGTGATTATCGCTTTTAAGAAGCATTTGTAAACTCTTGAATAGATTACATTAAGTTGTAAGGAACTAGAGTGATCGTGTTGATCAGAATACTCTAGGAAGTCTTAGCAGTTGGCTGAGCAGTTTGTAACTAGAGTGATCGTGTTGATCAGTAGACTCTAGAGAAAGTCTTAGAGGGTATCTAAGCAGTTGTTCCTGGAGTGATCAGTGTGTGATCAGAAGACTCTGGAAGACTTAGTTGCAGACTAAGTGGAAAACCATTGTAATCCGTGCGATTAGTGGATTAAATCCTCAGGTTGAGGTAAATCATCTCTGCGGGGGTGGACTGGAGTAGCTTCGTTAACAGCGAACCAGGATAAAAATAATTGTGCAATTTATTTTTATCGTCCAAGATTTAAAGTCACACTTATTCAATCCCCCCCTTTCTAAGTGTTTTTCTATCCTTCAGCGCTGAGTTAACAACCGGAGTTATTGTTGCAACTTGAGGTTGGAATTTCTTCTTGATTTTGTGCAAGACATTGCTGACATCTTGATCCTTTTTCTTCTGGAAAGAACTTCCATACTTCCTTGGACCAGCAGAAGATTCTGGTTCTTTGTTCAAGCGTCCTTCTCGAACTGCTTCTTCTAAACGTACACCCATGTTTACCATCTCGGTAAAGTCACTTGGTGCACTTGCAACCATTCGTCCGTAGTAAAATGGACTCAAAGTCTTGAGATAGATTTTTGTCATTTCTTTCTCTTCAAGTGGTGGACAAATTTGAGCAGCAACTTCACGCCATCTCTGAGCGTATTCCTTGAAGCTTTCTCTATCCTTTTGAGTCATGGCCCGGAGTTGATCTCTGTCGGGAGCCATATCCAGATTGTACTTATACTGTTTGACGAAGGCCTCTCCAAGGTCTCGAAAAGTACGAATCTCTGAACTGTCCAAGTTCATGTACCATTTGAGTGCAGCACCAGTCAGGCTGTCTTGAAAATAATGAATGAGTAATTGTTGATTATCAGTGTGAGTTGACATTCTTCGAGCGTACATTACGAGATGACTTTGTGGGCATGAATTCCCTTTATACTTCTCGAATTCTGGTACTTTGAATTTGTGAGGAATCTTAACATTTGGAACCAGACAAAGGTCTGCAGCATTCTTTCCAAATAGATCTTGTCCTCGGAGAGTCTTGAGTTCCTTCTGCATTTGCAGAAACTGTTCTTGGAACTCGTCTAATCTTTCATACACGCCAGCATCCTCACTTGGAGCGTGATGATATACTTGTCCGCCTTGCGGGGGAAAAGTATGCATAATGAGCTGTGGAGAAGCCATGACAGCAGATCTTGGAATCTCAGCATTCTGTTGTGCGAAACCCATTGTCGTTGCTCTTGGAACTTCAATTTCCAGAGGTTTGTAACCCTCCGGTGGACGCATATCCATGGTGACTTTTGGAGCTTCAGAAGCTGGAGGTATGTACCCTTCTGGAGTAAAGTTATACGGCATGCCCCAAGGTCGATCAGGCGGCATGGTATACTGAGGAATAGGAGTAGAAACAATCTCGGAAACCACAGTCCTTTGTGGTTCTTCTGGCGTTGGTCGATTCTGCGCAACTACCAGGGCTTCTACCATACTATTGAGTCTTTCAACAGTACCTTTGAGAGTATTAATCTCTTCTCTGAGCTCTTCATTCTCTTGCTCAAAGTCTTCCATTCTTTTCTTGCGACTTGAACGAGTGTTGTATGGATGAGACAGCTTGAAAGTCTTTGTTCACCTCCTTCTCCTCCTCTCTTTCTGGAGAAAGGAAAGTAACTCTTAGATCCGCGACAATTCTCGTGTCAGTGCGTACGGCTACAGCGATACATGATATGCAATTAAGTTATTATTTTTCAAGGAAACACCATAATTACGTTATGAAACATCAAACTCTTTATTAATTAAGCGAAAACGCCGTTTTTACACACTTTGAAAAGGAAATACAGAGAAACCGAGAGAAAGGACTCTAAAACTTTGATGATGAGCCGACTTCACGTTCTAACATCTTCTTCTGTTTCTTGAGCTGAGCGTTCTCTGACGTGAGCTGATCGATGATCCAGGAAGCAGGAGGGATATGATGAGAAAGTGACGTTTGTGTCACTTGTCGATCGAGTACTTCAAGTAACTCATCCTTCCTTCTTAGGATGTTTTGAATCTCAACATTTTCCGTGTTGACAATTCGATACTTGTTCCTCCAAGCATTCCTTTCTTGGCATACCTTGTTTAATGCCGCTTGCAGTTTTTCAACATCGGTGGAGAAAAGGTATATTGGTTCCCTTAGGGGAATGGGTTCTTGATGCTGATATGGCATTCTGAGCTTGAATGCCCTGACGCGTACCCATTGAAGGTAAGGATCCAGGGAGATGCAAAGATGTTTTCCTAACAATCTTCTCCCTTTGCTGTGTACAAGACGCCAGGCTTGGACAATTTCCTTCTTCAGCATGTTGCCATGATCGTCGATGTTCTTGAAGAACAGACCCTCCAATTGAATGTTACTTGGTATATTTTTCATGGGATAGCCGTATTGACGACGGGCTAAAGCTGGATTGTAACTAATTCCTCCCTTAGTTCCAATAAGGGGTATGTTGGGAAAACTTCCGCAACTGAAGATGATCTTGGTTTCGTCGTTGTCAGGACTACACCACTCAATGTCCGTATGAGTGAGAGACATGATTTTCTGTGACCAGTAAAGGCCATCCCTCATGTTCCAGAAAGTGCTAGACTTTGGCAGGTGCGAAACGAACCATTCGTATAACAACGGTACGCAGCATGTGATTAATCCTCCTCGCTGCAGGTTTCTTGAATGCACAGAGTGATAAGCATCCGCAAGCAAGGTTGGAACTGGATTTCCAATTAAGAAGATCTTAATTGCATTAATGTCGACGAAATCGTTAATGTTAGGGAACAAAAACAATCGGTAGATAAGCAAAGCCAAGATTTCCTCAAAAGCGCTCATATCTCGGATGCTGACGAAGTACCGAGCTTGATCAAACAGAAATTTGGAGGGAAATCCTTGAATTCCTCCTCTACTCACCATATGAGTTCTGATGTCGACTACGTTCAAAGGAGTAGTTGCAGCAATGATAATGTCGTCAGGATTCTTTTCCAAACCGGAGTACGGATCTTGCGCGTACACGGGTATTCCAATCAGACGAGAGTACTCCTCTAACGTAGGCATGAGCTGATAATCTGGAAAGGTGAAGCAGTGATACGTTGGATCGTAAAACTGTACCAAGGTGGGAAGGATCCCATCCACCATGTTGGTATTGAGCAGAGGCAGAAGTTTTCTATACTTCTCCTTGAAAGCCTGGGGGTTGACCACCAGTTTTCCGAGCTTTCCCAGTTCCTCGACCTGGGGAATCTTGAAGGTGTATTTCCTAGCTCTCTTTCTTCCGTAATCCATGGTATAGATCCTTAAGTCCTTTCTCCGTTTCTCTCTTTCTATGATGTTCAAAACGTTCGTTATTTAGTTTCCTTGAAAAACGACTCGAAAAAGACTCTTTTTGTTTTTAGTTGTTTATTAATGAATGATGCATGAATGCATGAATGCACACACAAGAGTTTTAAACAAACATGACGTTGAAGGGTATAGTGGTCATGAAGTCAAAACGCAATCCCCGCCCCAATGGTAAACTAAGGTTAAGGATTTTTGTACCTGTAGAACGGGTTCTAGGGGTCTCAGAGTTTTTGCTCAACCTTAAAGATACGTTGATTGGTATCTATAAGAGAGTTTTCTCTGAGTGTAGTATCTGCGTGACAATTACTTCCGTAATCACCGCTCTACGTCCTAAAAAAAAGGCTTTAAGTGGGGTTAATGTGTTTCTAGGTCCTCCTGGTACAAATCAGTCTCGGAATGCAGTGGCGCAGTTAATCACAACCAGCCAGGCAAATCCCAAGAGTAGACTTGGAGACCAAGATTAGAGGGCCTTCACCGGGAAGACATCCTCCATCCTATCTTATGTTGCACTCAAATCCGGGTATAGGATTTCTCACCACAAGGGGGAATCAAGCCCTTTCCCGATACAGAATAAACAAAATAAACAAATATAAATGCAGCAAACACATGATATGACACAGAGGTTAGGCAGGACCTCTCTTGTTTGAGGGGGAATTTGGCATCCCTAATTCCTCATTGGGGCTGGACCAGCAACAGGTCAACCATTGGTTTGGATGAAAAACCAAGGTTTTTAACACTTATATCCCCAGCAGAGTCGCCATTTTTATCTGTGGTGTCGTTTTCTTTACCTCCCCGTTTCACTTGGGAGGACGGCACGCTAAACCCTTCACGCGAAATTTGGAAGGAGAATGCGCCCGTGGTGGGATGAATTTTGTTTCAGTTCTTCCTACGATATCACACGAACTTTCTTATTGGTCCTACGAGTAGGAAAGGGAAAAAAAGATCTCAACTAAACCCTAGGAGTTTGCTAAGTGTGGGGATTTCACCTAGACTAGAAATTCTGGAGTCTGGGGGGTCGGTTATACATAGGGAAGTGTTTAAACACCCTACATATCTGTAGTACTCTACAGAAACCTTCTCTGTGTCATTTGTGATTGTGTTTATTGCTAATGATTGGGAAAGTTTCTCCTTTGTATTAGGAGAAGGAATTGAATTGATTTTAAAAGACAGACAGACAGACAAACTGACTATTTTTGGTATTTTATTAGCTCGCTGAGATTCCTTGTGAACCTCATGCCTACATATCCCTAGTGGAAGTCAGAGCTTAATGTAGTTCGGGGAACTAACTAGGGAAATTAATTGTTTTTGGTGCCTTGCTTGAAGCTCAAGGTTGAAGCTTGGAATTAAATCTCTGTTTACAGTAAAGAGACATGAAATTATCTCTACAGAGAGGTATTTGTACTATTCTACCACAAACATTTAAAGGAGTGACAGAATAACTGAATTCATTTCATTCAAGAGGGGGACCTTACTTGTGTATGTGCAAGTATACCAGTCAAATTCCTCTTAAATGAAAGAAAGTTGCTCATCCAAATTAGGGAAAGTTACCACATGTCTGGGTTTTACTGCCAGCTCATGCCTTTCAAAATCCTAAATGGGAGACTTGATTAAAATTGAAATTGAAATGGAAATGTTTGTTTGTTTGAATGTGGTAGAGTAGTAAAAATATCTCTCTATAGAGATAAGCTATGTCTATCTACTGTATAAAAGATTTGACTTTAGCTGGCTTGTATGAGGCCCAAGCTTGAGGCTTTTTGATTGATTTATTAATTATTATTGACTCTGGGAGATGACTCCATTGGGGATTAATTACAGGGTATTTTTGTGTTCTGTACGAAGCCCAGAATTGAGGCTGACTCTATTTAGGGAGACTCTATTTGTAAGCCTTGTACAAAGCCCAAGGTTGTGGCTAACTGCTGAGGATAACTGAATTTTTGAGACTATGAATGACTCTATTTTGTGTGCCTTGTACAAAGCCCAAGGTTGTGGCTAACTGCTGAGGATAACTGAATTTTTGAGACTATGAATGACTCTATTTTGTGTGCCTTGTACAAAGCCCAAGGTTGTGGCTGACTCTAGCTAGGAAAAAACATTATTTTCTGCCTTGTACAAAGCCCAAGGTTGTGGCTGACTCTTAAATAAACTGAGTATGGATGACTCTATGGGGAAAAGATCCTAGGTGTCATACCCCAAAATTTGCCCATACATTTTCTCCTATTCAAATTCAAATCAATACACAAAGCTCCAAAGACACACTCCCCTAAACTAGGCTCAGAAACTAGGGTTTGTTCTGCTCAAAGGAAAATCACAGAATCAATGGCTCCAAAGCATCTCATATGCCTCAATACATTTCACACTATCTCTATGACAAGTATCCAAAAGCCCAAAAATCTCTTTGCCACGAATTTTGATCATTATTTGATTTTTTATTGGATTTATATTCATTAAAATACAATTTAAATCAAATAAATCAAAGAAATTTAAAAAAAATTGATTTAATTATATTTTCTAATTAATTCAATAAATAATATTGTCTAAAATTTGTGCAAAAAATAGAATTGGAGTGATTGAAACAATCTTGGCTATAATTAGAAAGAAAATATCAAAATCCACAATCAAACTTCAATCAAATTTCCAAATATCAAAGATAAAGATTCAATTGGATTTTTTACAATTTTGGTGACCTAAAACCTTCATCTATATATTCACAACAGAACCAAATCGTGAGAAAGGAGAATTGGGCAAGGTTTTTGCAGCCAAGAACAAAGCTTTTTTTCCATAAGAATTCAATCCGGTTTCAAAGGTTGGGGGAAAATTAAAAGCGTTTCGAGCCTTGCAATACATTCTCCTGTGTCTCCTGAAGCTTTCCAGGCCATCATCCATCACCAACGCGTTCGAATTCGCGGCCAATAGCATCACGGTTTGCATAATTTTCTCAAACTTACCTCTGTCAATTCACGCAATATAAATGACATTTAAGCATACCCATGTGTTCATATGTTTGTGTGGAGTAATTCTGAATTGTTAATTGTAAGGTTTGGTGCATAAATCGATAGCCACCATTGTTAGGGTTTGTAACCTTTAAAAAGGGGTTTTTGGGTTAGAGACAATTTCAGGGTGAATTAACGAGTCTAATCAATCCGTAAGGCTCTGTTTATATAATCTGGGCTATTATTCGGTATTTTTTGGAAGTGATTTGCAGGTTTGGAGTTCCCATACACATGGCCACGGTATAAAACCGTGGGTAAAGGTCCTTCCCCATGTAACAGAAAAACCCAAACGAGGAAGACAACTCCTGGGCGCGTCTCGTTTTGATTTAAATTTGCTAGCTTGTTTTCTTATTTAACGATGCGAAACGAAGTCCTTAACAGCGGCTTGATCTTGGTGTGGTGGTAAGAGCGCTTGCTAGTGACCAAGACGACCTGGGTTCGATCCCAGTGTCGTGTGTATTTTTTGCCTATTTTCTTGTTCTAATTTCTCTGCAGATCCAATGCAATTCATCAAAGCAAGATTACCATAGGCTCTCCAATCTCAGACGTCAGATCAAGCACCTCGCAGATCCAGCGTCTCCAAACATGCGAGTGTACCATACTCCTTCAGCCACTTACCACACACGATCATAAGCTAAGAATTCTTTAATTTTTTTTTATTTTTAATTGCATAATCTATTTTACTTATATATTAACATATATACTATTTTTATTTGTTTTTCTTCCTCTATTTATAAATAATTATTATATTTGTTTTCAAAAATCTTTTTATATACAATTGATAATTTATTTATTTTATTTATTTATTTTAAATAGATTATATTTAATTACTTATATTTATTCACAAATTCATACATTTTATTCAAAATTTCAATGAAAACTACCTATGTGCCTGATTTTATTTTTTCTTCCCGATTTAATTAATTAGGTCACGAGACCAATAATTAATTAAATCGTTTGCGCTATTTTGTTCAATTCGTACCCTGATTAGGGTTCACAATGATCATGCCATACACTAAAAATATTGTTTTTGTGTATTCTTTTCAGGATTGTCTTTTCAAATGCCTTCCGAATACGCGCCTATCCCAAAACGCGAAGTTAAGTGTTCTATTCAGTTTAATTTAAATTCTATTTGGTTTATTTTTAAAATTAGGGTTTGTTTCGCCTTCATCCCTTTTCTGCCTTGCCTTTCAGGGTCAACCCTAAAAGCGCCTACTAACCATATCAGATCAAATGCAAAGCTAAGTATCTATTCTTCTTTATTTATTTATTTAGCCTTACAATATTCATCCTTTATTTTAGGTTTAGTTATTTTGCCTTCGAACCGATAATGCACTCACTGTACTTTGCCTTCTTGTTCTTCCTCCTTTTCAGGTTTATCAATTGCCAAAGCCACGTCATTGGTAACCCTAAACCTCATTTTATTCTATGCCTTTTATTATTATTACTTGTGTCAAACCCCATTGGGGATCCGCTGGTTTCATTGTCCCCTTCCCCTTTATTACTTTATAACTGCGTGGTTAATAATTTAGGGAGTGCAACTCGTTAATTGAATTAGAATAACTAATTAAAAGATAAATATTTGAATATAATCACGTGATTGTTGCACACACGCACCCTTTGGGTAACCTCTCTGCTGCCTTGTTGCCTTGTTGCCTTGTTGCCTGTTGCCTTTGTGTTTTTGCAGAATAAGCCATGTCCCTCGAATTCGAAGATACCTCAGCCATGTTGCCTCGAATAAAGGTTATGAGACCCTAAAAATGATGCTGTCTTCGATACACTAACATGACCTCGACCCTCGGATGTTGCCTACGGAAAAAGGCTGAGGTATCTTCTGGCTGCCTACGAAATGGCTTATTCTGATCCTTGCCTTAGACTACCTGCCCCTCTATGGCATGGGTCAGTCTTTGGGCAAAGGATATCTCGACGACCCTTCAACCTCCAAACGAAAGGCTTCCTGCCCTCTTATGGCAAGGATAGACCCTTTCATTCTGAAAGGCTAAAAAGAGACCTATCATCTGAGTTTAAGGCAATTGCCCCTAATTGCCTTGCAATGCTCAAACTTTCATTATATTCTTTCTCATAATTTTTCAAAAGGGCTACGCTCATTCACGAGCTAGAGTCCACTTTTTTTTCTTTCATCTACATTTTCTAAACAAACGAGCAAGCAAAGCAATTAAGAGCCCATGGAAAACCATGGATGCAAAGGGTGCCTTACACCTTCCCTTTGCATAAATTACCCCCCGAACTCAGATTTTCTTTAAAAAAGGTTTTTTTCTGTTTCTTTTTGCCTTTCCGAATTTGTTTGGATAAAATAAAAGTCGGTGGCGACTCTTGCTTACCGCGACATTTCGATCGATAAAAAGTCAGTTCACCGTATTACAGAACTGGCGACTCTGCTGGGGATAAATTTCGATAAAAGAGGGGTTATCTTAAAAGTTTAGGAATCACATAATTGTTTTCTATTGTTTGCTTTGTTTGTTTTATTTTTCAGGGGCGTTTTGGGAAAATTGAAGGACGAATCCTATTCCCGGATTCAAGAACACCTAAGTTTAGGAGTGGCATAGTCATGGAGACCCCCCTTGTGCATGCTTGGGGTTGGTCAAAATGAAGTTCACACTTGAGTTAGGCCTCCACTGGTTATTGTGTACCTCTTTTGCATGAGAGAGGTTTATGCATGTATCTTTGGGTGCGTCGGAGCTCAAGGACCTTTAGTAACCCTTAACCCATCTTAACTTTTAGGAACGTAGTGGGGGGGCTATTCTTGGTGCATGCCAAGTTATGGTCGCTACCCGATACTACAGCTCAGATAGGTTTCTTCCTAAAGTATCATTGCGTGGTATGCATGTACCATGTTCGAGGGTGCTTTAGAGGGGGCTGACAATTTTGAGTCACTTGGTAGAACCCGTTGCTGAAATCTCCTTATTCATAGAAATACCCTTGGGAAGGACACCCGATCAGACTCCATGCAAGCCTTAAGCCAAAAATTGTGTGACTCGTGTGACTTGTTCGTGTTTACTACTAACCTTCATTTCCTCGCGGGTTTTATTGAAAGGACTTGTTTGTCCTTACTATCTCACACCATGACTAATGAACTGCATTTGCATAACATCATGACATCATGACATCATAAGCATAAGATGATCAACTAACCCTTTCAAGGATCTTAGGAATTTAGGACGCACAATTTCAGGTGCTCTTATCAAAGACTGAATTCCCATCTAGGGCAAGAGGATTTATTTTCCTCTGGCCACGTACCTTCCAATCCAGAGACTCGATACCTATCAAGGGGCAAGAGGATTTATTTTCCTCTAGCCATATACCTTCAAATTCGAAGTATCCCGAATCAGAGGCGATGACCCACTGGATATGGTGAGCTTGGTTCCCATAGAAGAACATCCAAAAAAATCAGAGTTCTTCAAACGAAGAAGCGATCGAATCATGTTCCAATGTTGCTAACTAAATTTCCAAAGATCCTTGGAAGTGTTGCATCTGCATTCATAACATTGCATCACAGGTTTCCACCACAGGTTTCTTACCACCTCGCTGTTTATTTCAGCATCATGAATCTCGAGCAATCAGTCAAAGACCTTCAAGCTCAGAACGCCCAGTTTCAAGATCTGATCCTGAACCTGTCCAAGGGGCAAGATGAACTGAAAACACTCCTGACCAAGAAGAAGAAGAAGGGTAAGAAGACTCTGGGGAAAAAGCTTAGACCGATCTTGCAACTCAGGGATGCTGAACCCTCTGAAGACAGTGATGAGGATGAGCAAGATGATGATGCTAGTATCAAAAGTGATGCAAAAAGTAACCATGATTCTGCCAAACCCTCTGAAGAAGAAGAGGACTATCACCATGAGGATGAACATCCTGATGACAAATACAAGATGTTAGAAGAGCGTCTGAGAAGCGTGGAAATTCAGAAGGTACCTGGGCTGGATTTTGAAGAGCTTGGACTCGTTCCTGGGGTCATTATTCCTCCAAAATTCAAAACTCCCGCCTTTGCTAAGTATGATGGAGTCTCTTGTCCAAAGATGCACTTGAGGTCTTATGTAAGAAAGATTCAGCCCCACACTGCTGATAAGAGGCTCTGGATCCATTTCTTCCAAGAGAGTTTATCTGGAACTCAACTCGAATGGTACTATCAACTGGAAAGTACCAACATCCGTACTTGGGAAGATTTGGTTGTTGCTTTCTATAAGCAATACCAATATAATTCTGATCTCGCACCAACTCGCATGCAACTACAAAGCATGTCCATGGGACCTAAGGAAAGTTTCAAGGAGTATGCTCAGAAATGGAGAGATCTAGCTGGAAGAGTCAAACCTTCCTTGACTGACAGAGAGTTGGTAGATACGTTCATGAATACACTGACTAGCCCTTTCTATAGTCATTTGTTGGGAAGTTCATCATCTGGATTCACCGAGCTTATACTGACTGGGGAACGGGTTGAAAGCGGCATCCGAAGCGGTAAAATTCAAGTGGCTACATATTCTAATACCGCAAAGAAAGTGCACAATGAGAGGAACGAATCCAATACTGTGGGATCAATCCTAGCCTCTAATCAAGTGCTGGTACGACAAAAGGGCAACCAGCGTAAACAAGGCGCATCTAAAAGACAATTCACAAAGATCAACATAACTTTGGCTGAAGCGTTACCACAGTTGCTGAAAGCAGGGTTGATTACTTTAAAGGATCCTCCTCTGAAGCCTAATACCGCGTCTCACCAATATAACCCTAATGCAAGGTGCGCTTATCACTCCGACAGCATTGGACATGACACTAATGATTGTTGGCCGCTGAAGAACAAAATCCAGGATATGATTGACGCTGAAGAAATTGAGTTCGACTCTCCTGCAACCATGCCTAATCACAACAAGAATGCTAATACTGTGGATGGCTAGAAGGGTGGACTTTAAGATCATTAGTTTTACTTTCATTTGCAATTCCTTTTTCTGTTTGTTTAAACATTTGACTTATGATAGACATTATTTGTTTTAATAATCATCATCAGTGCATTGCATATGTTTGTCTTGAGTAATGTATCTCGCTATCACTCTTTTTAAATTATGTCTTTACTTTGCATATGTTTTGTGATACTCGACTCCTACTAAAAGTTGTATGCCTTTTGAGGGAGGATGACGAAAACAATACCGTAACCTTATACAATATGCTTTTGAACGGACTATGTTGACGATGTACAGGCATTGTTTCAATTCCTAAACAGTGGAGATATAAGGATGTTAATCCCTCGTCAACCCCTTTGAGCCTAAGAAGTAGAAGTTTCTTCCTTGTACTAATTAAAACCATTGATTATAACCTGGGGCAGGGTAGTTCTCATTTAATTTGGCTGTGCATTCTATTTTAAGAGAATCATTCAGTACACCTTTCGATAAAGGCTTCAATCACAAGCGTTCATCCGCACACATCAAAGAAGTGTTGGAGATGACAATCAAAAGACAATGATGGTTCGTCAATCATTAAACAAGACAGTCAATATCTTCAAAAGAAAAAATGAAAAATATAAATACAAAGAAAAGCCTGCTAAGTCAAAAATCAAAAGACGACTTAGGCAAAATCAAGGCTTCCCGCTGACTGTAATCTCAGAAATAAACAGTTCAGGCAAAAGTTAGGGATATCAAAAAGATGAAAAAAGAGAAGTCAATATACAACACAATGTTGTGACTACCAAAGGAAGAAGCGACTGCTATCTCAAAAGCGTTCCTTGCTTGTGAACCATCATCATTATCAAAGGTGCGAATCCAAAAGTCTCTTGGAACCTGAATGCACAAGTTGAATTAACTGAGCTTAGGATCGAAGATCATCACGAAGAGGGGTGGGTACAATCAATTTTTGAGCCTTTATCCTTCGTTTCTTAAACCGTGAACCAAGCCACGTTACAACCCTTAAAAGTCCTAACTGAAGCATGGTTAGTTCGAAAGCATACTGTCACAAAAAAGGTATCCTGACTCCTTAAGGTTTACCACAAATGCTGAGTTGACACTTCGTTTTTTTACAAACATCACGTTTTTATAAACATCATGCTTTTACATATCCAATTTTAATGTTTTTCAACAAACTCAAGACAGACATATGCATTGCATCTCATGAACTAATTATTAAACATATTCTGCTACATAATTTCAAAAGTTAGCATCAGAAAGAACTAGCACAGGGTATGACTAATGACTCAAAGTTATTCCAACCAACAAAGATTACTCCAAAGAAGCAATGTATCCTACATATACAAGGGGCATGACGCAGTTTATCCAATCAATCTGGGGCAATCAAGTCAAGAATCGAAGAATCTCTCAAATTCTAAACAGTCAAGGGCATACACCCAAGTGGACCCGAAGCTACTTCCCGATCAGTCAGGGGCATCATACGATTACTAGGGGCATGTCGCCCATAGTGCACATCTCATAAAGTCCTCGCAAGGCGAATCTTCCCAAAGTTCCTACTAGCAGGGGCAAATCTATGCAAGTCCAGTTCGACATCTTGATCAATACTCAGTGACGTGTCCTAATCAAATCCAGGGATGGTAGTTGCTATAATACTGGAGGAAATATTCAAGGCATCCATGCCTTCCCGCAATTCCGATTTTACAAAATCATATCCCCACAGAGCAATCCTCAAGAAGATATCTTCAAACATACTCGTCCTGACAAAGACATAGCTCCTCAACAAAGTTTACATTTTCAACACTGCTGGTTCTCCAACACTTTGTTTTTCTCCAACATGGTTTATTAATATTTCTTATCCCCAGTCAGGGTACATCAAGTTACTGATCATCCCCAAGCAGAAATCATAAATCCCCAGCTACACATCTTCAAAACAAGATCAAATATCCAATCCACAAGGATACATAGATTTGTTTTCTCAGAACAACATCAGTCATACATCATATACATCACATACATATTCATACTTTGCATACATTACTTATGATAAACATACAGGAGAAACTCGTCATACAATACATGCATCATGACATTGCATATTTCTAACTTTGTTTTCAGGTTCCGCCTCGACAAACATTCCTTTCAAATATAATCGAGATGAAGATTCGTTCTGACAAGCCTTTTTTATATTCCAAAACTTCATCAAAATAACTTATCAACTGCAACGTACAAGCATTCTCAGTCAGATATGGTCTAATGTACGACCCGTTCCGGTATTCTCAGTCAGATATGGTTAAATGTATGACTCGTTCTGGCATTATCCTTCAGATATGGTTTAATGAATAACTCGTTCTAACATCCTTCATCAGATATGGTCTAATGTATGACCCGTTCCGATATTCTCAGTCAGATATGGTTAAATGTATGACTCGTTCTGGCATTATCCTTCAGATATGGTTTAATGAATAACTCGTTCTGACATCCTTCATCAGATATGGTCTAATGCATGACTCGTTCTGACACCCTCCAACAAATACGATCTAATATTCTCCTGCAGATATGGTTTAAAGCATGACTCGTTCTGACGTCCTCTATCATATATGGTCTAATGTATGACCCGTTATGGTATTCTATTTACAAGATCTAAATCTATCATCACAAACGAGGTAGATGCGATCAACTGTCATAGTCTAAATCCTGTTACTACAGAAATGACACGATTAACATTTAACAACCACTTCTCAACACTTCAAGTTCAGATATAATCTAACGTATGATTCATTCTGACTTTCAAAACTTATCGAGACAAATGGCATCTTCAAACCCATCACAATCAAATCCCAAGAATCTGGATGGCATCTCCAAGCCCATCTCTGACAAAAATCCCTACTTCAGCTAGGGCAAATTTCTTGGTATTCTAGTGTTCAATCACCTTCCACCTTCAGATACCGACTGGCATACAAACCACTCTACATCTTCAGGTTTAAGATAATTGAACAGGGGCAGCTGTCATACCCCAAAATTTGCCCATACATTTTCTCCTATTCAAATTCAAATCAATACACAAAGCTCCAAAGACACACTCCCCTAAACTAGGCTCAGAAACTAGGGTTTGTTCTGCTCAAAGGAAAATCACAGAATCAATGGCTCCAAAGCATCTCATATGCCTCAATACATTTCACACTATCTCTATGACAAGTATCCAAAAGCCCAAAAATCTCTTTGCCACGAATTTTGATCATTATTTGATTTTTTATTGGATTTATATTCATTAAAATACAATTTAAATCAAATAAAGCAAAGAAATTTAAAAAAAAATTGATTTAATTATATTTTCTAATTAATTCAATAAATAATATTGTCTAAAATTTGTGCAAAAAATAGAATTGGAGTGATTGAAACAATCTTGGCTATAATTAGAAAGAAAATATCAAAATCCACAATCAAACTTTAATCAAATTTCCAAATATCAAAGATAAAGATTCAATTGGATTTTTTACAATTTTGGTGACCTAAAACCTTCATCTATATATTCACAACAGAACCAAATCGTGAGAAAGGAGAATTGGGCAAGGTTTTTGCAGCCAAGAACAAAGCTTTTTTTCCATAAGAATTCAATCCGGTTTCAAAGGTTGGGGGAAAATTAAAAGCGTTTCGAGCCTTGCAATACATTCTCCTGTGTCTCCTGAAGCTTTCCAGGCCATCATCCATCACCAACGCGTTCGAATTCGCGGCCAATAGCATCACGGTTTGCACAATTTTCTCAAACTTACCTCTGTCAATTCACGCAATATAAATGACATTTAAGCATACCCATGTGTTCATATGTTTGTGTGGAGTAATTCTGAATTGTTAATTGTAAGGTTTGGTGCATAAATCGATAGCCACCATTGTTAGGGTTTGTAACCTTTAAAAAGGGGTTTTTGGGTTAGAGACAATTTCAGGGTGAATTAACGAGTCTAATCAATCCGTAAGGCTCTGTTTATATAATCTGGGCTATTATTCGGTATTTTTTGGAAGTGATTTGCAGGTTTGGAGTTCCCATACACATGGCCACGGTATAAAACCGTGGGTAAAGGTCCTTCCCCATGTAACAGAAAAACCCAAACGAGGAAGACAACTCCTGGGCGCGTCTCGTTTTGATTTAAATTTGCTAGCTTGTTTTCTTATTTAACGATGCGAAACGAAGTCCTTAACAGCGGCTTGATCTTGGTGTGGTGGTAAGAGCGCTTGCTAGTGACCAAGACGACCTGGGTTCGATCCTAGTGTCGTGTGTATTTTTTGCCTATTTTCTTGTTCTAATTTCTCTGCAGATCCAATGCAATTCATCAAAGCAAGATTACCATAGGCTCTCCAATCTCAGACGTCAGATCAAGCACCTCGCAGATCCAGCGTCTCCAAACATGCGAGTGTACCATACTCCTTCAGCCACTTACCACACACGATCATAAGCTAAGAATTCTTTAATTTTTTTTATTTTTAATTGCATAATCTATTTTACTTATATATTAACATATATACTATTTTTATTTGTTTTTCTTCCTCTATTTATAAATAATTATTATATTTGTTTTCAAAAATCTTTTTATATACAATTGATAATTTATTTATTTTATTTATTTATTTTAAATAGATTATATTTAATTACTTATATTTATTCACAAATTCATACATTTTATTCAAAATTTCAATGAAAACTACCTATGTGCCTGATTTTATTTTTTCTTCCCGATTTAATTAATTAGGTCACGAGACCAATAATTAATTAAATCGTTTGCGCTATTTTGTTCAATTCGCACCCTGATTAGGGTTCACAATGATCATGCCATACACTAAAAATATTGTTTTTGTGTATTCTTTTCAGGATTGTCTTTTCAAATGCCTTCCGAATACGCGCCTATCCCAAAACGCGAAGTTAAGTGTTCTATTCAGTTTAATTTAAATTCTATTTGGTTTATTTTTAAAATTAGGGTTTGTTTCGCCTTCATCCCTTTTCTGCCTTGCCTTTCAGGGTCAACCCTAAAAGCGCCTACTAACCATATCAGATCAAATGCAAAGCTAAGTATCTATTCTTCTTTATTTATTTATTTAGCCTTACAATATTCATCCTTTATTTTAGGTTTAGTTATTTTGCCTTCGAACCGATAATGCACTCACTGTACTTTGCCTTCTTGTTCTTCCTCCTTTTCAGGTTTATCAATTGCCAAAGCCACGTCATTGGTAACCCTAAACCTCATTTTATTCTATGCCTTTTATTATTATTACTTGTGTCAAACCCCATTGGGGATCCGCTGGTTTCATTGTCCCCTTCCCCTTCATTACTTTATAACTGCGTGGTTAATAATTTAGGGAGTGCAACTCGTTAATTGAATTAGAATAACTAATTAAAAGATAAATATTTGAATATAATCATGTGATTGTTGCACACACGCACCCTTTGGGTAACCTCTCTGCTGCCTTGTTGCCTTGTTGCCTTGTTGCCTGTTGCCTTTGTGTTTTTGCAGAATAAGCCATGTCCCTCGAATTCGAAGATACCTCAGCCATGTTGCCTCGAATAAAGGTTATGAGACCCTAAAAATGATGCTGTCTTCGATACACTAACATGACCTCGACCCTCGGATGTTGCCTACGGAAAAAGGCTGAGGTATCTTCTGGCTGCCTACGAAATGGCTTATTCTGATCCTTGCCTTAGACTACCTGCCCCTCTATGGCATGGGTCAGTCTTTGGGCAAAGGATATCTCGACGACCCTTCAACCTCCAAACGAAAGGCTTCCTGCCCTCTTATGGCAAGGATAGACCCTTTCATTCTGAAAGGCTAAAAAGAGACCTATCATCTGAGTTTAAGGTAATTGCCCCTAATTGCCTTGCAATGCTCAAACTTTCATTATATTCTTTCTCATAATTTTTCAAAAGGGCTACGCTCATTCACGAGCTAGAGTCCACTTTTTTTTCTTTCATCTACATTTTCTAAACAAACGAGCAAGCAAAGCAATTAAGAGCCCATGGAAAACCATGGATGCAAAGGGTGCCTTACACCTTCCCTTTGCATAAATTACCCCCCGAACTCAGATTTTCTTTAAAAAAGGTTTTTTTCTGTTTCTTTTTGCCTTTCCGAATTTGTTTGGATAAAATAAAAGTCGGTGGCGACTCTTGCTTACCGCGACATTTCGATCGATAAAAAGTCAGTTCACCGTATTACACTAGGTGTTAGGAATCTTTGACACATAAAAATATGGTTTAATCTGCCTTGTACAAAGCCCAAGGTTGTGGCTATTAGATGATGAAGAACTCACTGGGGAGACTCTATTATCTGCCTTGTACAATGCCCAAGGTTGAGGCTGACTCTTGACAGGGGAGTTTTATTGTTTGGTGCCTTGTATGAAGCCCAAGGTTGAGGCTAACTGTTTTTGTTGGTTTTGACTCTACCGAGGAGATTTTATTAAAAGACTGTTTTTTCTTTGGAAGCTAACCCTTTCCAGGGATTTTGACTCAGCTGGTGAATTTGTCTGTTAAAAGACTGACTTTATCATGTTTTTTGGAGGCTGACCCTTTCCAGGGGTTTTGACTCTTTTGGGGAAATTATCTCCTAAGAGAATGAATATTTGGTTTTGAAAGACTGATATTGGAGGCTAACCCTTTCCAGGGGATTTAACATTTTAAACAGGTTTTTATTAATTGACTTTGGAGGCTAACCCTTTCCAGGGAATTTGAAATGATGGATTGATTTTAATTGACTTTGGAGGCTAACCCTTTCCAGGGGTTTTATTGAAATGATTGGCAGAAAGATTATCTAGTGGAGACTTCTTGTTTAAAGCCCAAGATGAAGGCTGACTCATGCTGAGGATAAGAAGATATGGATCCTAGACTCTGCTAAGGAAGATTGATGAAGATAAGGGTGACAGAGACTGTCCATGTCTCTCATTCCAAAAGGTGTACTCAATGCAAAATTGAGACAAACTTAGCTTGTTTAAAGTCTGGTTTAAATTGGAAGAAACTCACCAGGGTAGGCTAAAAGGTGACTAAAGACCTGTTCCTATGTTTATAAGAAACCTGATGGGTCCTTGTATACAAGCTCAAGAGGAAGCTGGAAGTGCTTTTAAGAAGCCTGTGGGTCCTTGTACAAAGCCCAAGAGGAGGCTAATCGAGGGTCCTTGTTATAGCACAAGAGAAAGCTATGTGGTTTTGAACTTATTTTGGCTCTAAGCAAATGGGTAAGAGGTTTCACCGGGAATAATTCCTCTTTGGGTGGATGTGTCCTATTTTTTTGGATTCTAAGGTTTTTGCCAAGATGTTTCACCGGGAATAATTCATCTTGGGGGTTTGAACTATAGATCTCTAATTAGGAAAGAGCCTTCACCAGTGTGGTGGTCGTTTTCTTTACCTCCCCGTTTCACTTGGGAGGACGGCACGCTAAACCCTTCACGCGAAATTTGGAAGGAGAATGCGCCCGTGGTGGGATGAATTTTGTTTCAGTTCTTCCTACGATATCACACGAACTTTCTTATTTGTCCTACGAGTAGGAAAGGGGAAAAAAGATCTCAACTAAACCCTAGGAGTTTGCTAAGTGTGGGGATTTCACCTAGACTAGAAATTCTGGAGTCCGGGGGGTCGGTTATACATAGGGAAGTGTTTAAACACCCTACATATCTGTAGTACTCTACAGGAACCTTCTCTGTGTCATTTGTGATTGTGTTTATTGCTAATGATTGGGAAAGTTTCTCCTTTGTATTAGGAGAAGGAATTGAATTGATTTTAAAAGACAGACAGACAGACAAACTGACTATTTTTGGTATTTTATTAGCTCGCTGAGATTCCTTGTGAACCTCATGCCTACATATCCCTAGAGGAAGTCAGAGCTTAATGTAGTTCGGGGAACTAACTAGGGAAATTAATTGTTTTTGGTGCCCTGCTTGAAGCTCAAGGTTGAAGCTTGGAATTAAATCTCTGTTTACAGTAAAGAGACATGAAATTATCTCTACAGAGAGGTATTTGTACTATTCTACCACAAACATTTAAAGGAGTGACAGAATAACTGAATTCATTTCATTCAAGAGGGGGACCTTACTTGTGTATGTGCAAGTATACCAGTCAAATGCCTCTTAAATAAAAGAAAGATGCTCATCCAAATTAGGGAAAGTTACCACATGTCTGGGTTTTACTGCCAGCTCATGCCTTTCAAAATCCTAAATGGGAGACATGATTAAAATTGAAATGAAATGTTTGTTTGTTTGAATGTGGTAGAGTAGTAAAAATATCTCTCTATAGAGATAAGCTATGTCTATCTACTGTATAAAAGATTTGACTTTAGCTGGCTTGTATGAGGCCCAAGCTTGAGGCTTTTTGATTGATTAATTAATATTAACTCTGGGAGATGACTCCACTGGGGATTAATTACAGGGTATTTTAGTGTTCTGTACAAAGCCCAGAATTGAGGCTGACTCTACTTAGGGAGACTCTATTTATGTGCCTTGTACAAAGCCCAAGGTTGTGGCTGACTGCTGAGGATAATTAAATGAATGACTCTATTTTATGTGCCTTGTACAAAGCCCAAGGTTGTGGCTGACTCTAGCTAGGGAAAACATTATTTTCTGCCTTGTACAAAGCCCAAGGTTGTGGCAGACTCTTAAATAAACTGAGTATGGATGACTCTATGGGGAAAAGATCCTAGGTTTTAGGAATCTTTGACACATGAAAATATGGTTTATCTGCCTTGTACAAAGCCCAAGGTTGTGGCTACTGAATGATGAAGAACTCACTGGGGAGACTCTATTATCTGCCTTGTACAATGCCCAAGGTTGAGGCTGACTCTTAACAGGGGAGTTTTATTGTTTGGGTGCCTTGTATGAAGCCCAAGGTTGAGGCTAACTGTTTTTGTTGGTTTTGACTCTACTGAGGAGGTTTTATTTATTAAAAGACTGTTTTTCTTTGGAAGCTAACCCTTTCCAGGGATTTTGACTCAGCTGGAGAAATTTGTCTGTTAAAAGACTGACTTTATCATGTTTTTGGAGGCTGACCCTTTCCAGGGGTTTTGACTCTTTTTGGGGAAATTATCTCCTAAGAGAAATGAATCTTTTTTTTGTTGACATTTATTAATTGACTTTGGAGGCTAACCCTTTCCAGGGGTTTATATTAAAAATGAAAGAATGTGTGGAAGCTAACCCTTTCCAGGGATTTTATTGAAATGATGGATTGATTTTAAATTGACTTTGGAGGCTAACCCTTTCCAGGGGTTTATATTAAAAATGAAAGAATGTGTGGAAGCTAACCCTTTCCAGGGATTTTATTGAAATGAATGGCAGAAAGATTATCTAATGGAGACTTCTTGTTTAAAGCCCAAGATGAAGGCTGACACATGCTGAGGATGATCAAACATGGATCCTAGACTCTGCTAAGGAAGATTGATGAAGATAAGGGTGACAGAGACTGTCCATGTCTCTCATTCCAAAAGGTGTACTCAATGCAAAATTGAGACAAACTTAGCTTGTTTAAAGTCTGGTTTAAATTGGAAGAAACTCACCAGGGTAGGCTAAAAGGTGACTAAAGACCTGTTCCTATGTTTATAAGAAACCTGATGGGTCCTTGTATACAAGCTCAAGAGGAAGCTGGAAATGCTTTTAAGAAGCCTGTGGGTCCTTGTACAAAGCCCAAGAGGAGGCTAATCGAGGGTCCTTGTTATAGCACAAGAGAAAGCTATGTAGTTTTGAACTTATTTTGGCTCTAAGCAAATGGGTAAGAGGTTTCACCGGGAATAATTCCTCTTTGGGTGGATGTGTCCTATTATTTGGATTCTAAGGTTTTTACCAAGATGTTTCACCGGGAATAATTCATCTTGGGGGTTTGAACTACAGATCTCTAATTAGGAAAGAGCCTTCACCGGGAAGACATTCTCAATCCTAGGCCATATTCCTATAATATATATATAGTTTAACTGTCCTAAGGTTTATACTCAAACGTAGTTCTAAACTAATATATATGCACAATTTATATTTGACAGTAATTTAAATAAAGACTGTAAATTGAAAGCTTGTAAAGCCTAACCTGAATGGAGTGGAGACCATTGAAGAAGTATGTACAGAGCCTTACCAGTAATTGATGGATAACAGTTGAATATATATATGATAAACAGTTAATGGTTTTTGAAAACAGAAGAAGTGAAGATGGACAAAGGTCACATAGGTATCTGAAGAGTTTCACCGGGAATAATGCCCTTCAAATACCAGAAGAATGTTTTGAAAACAGAAAGAAGATTTTGAAAATACCGTTTTGAAAACAAGCTAAGAAGAGAAGGTTTTTGGGACTTACACTCTATTAGAGGCCCAGTACTTTACAGTACTGGTGTAAAAGCAATTTGAAAATGATTTGGAATGATACAAGGTTTTGTTGTTTGAAAACCTTAATCATCCGTTTAATTAGAGATTGAAAACAGTTTTGAATATTGACAAAAGTCAACTTAATCAAAGTAAAAATAAAGATTTTTACTTAATTAGGACCTAAACAATTAGGGTTTTATCATAAACTTTATTTACAAAATGATTAGGTTAAAACAAAGGGAATATATGTATTTAAAGTATTTAAGAAAACACTTAAAACATACTATTTTAAACCTAATAAAAAATATATGAAATAAATAATATTTTTATGATTTTTTTTTATTATTCACAAAATAGGTATATTAAATGATAAGTGTGTGAAAAATGAAGTGAAAATAAATTAATTTGATAGGTTAAATAAATATGTGAAGTTTGTGAGAAAAATGAAAGAAATTGTGTGTTAAAAAAATAGTTTTGGCCCTTGGAGGGTTTGAACCCACGCCCTCTAGGTCACACACTCAAAACAAACACCACTGAGCCAACGCGCGTGTGGTGATAGTAACTTGCATTCATTTGGTTATGTTTCAAAACAACTAGTAAATCATTGAAAAAATAAAAGAATCAAAAAGTCTGGGGCGAGGGGGATTCGAACCCCAGACTTGAGGCATGATGAGACTAAGGGCGTATGGGAGGCCACTAGGGCAAGTTTGTTCAGTCGTTTAAGGAACGCATACCATTCAAAATAAAATAAACTTTGGCCCCAGATTCAAATTTTGCGCGCCATGGCCATAGTCATCTTCTTCCTCGAGCTCAAAGATTTTCAAAATCCTAACTCTCTGTTTTCTCAACTAAATGACATGATGTAAACATCAATCTTGTTCTAAATTTCCTCACGAATCCAGATATGTAACTAACATTTATTTATATGAACTATAGCTACCTAATTTCTCAGAAAACTCTAAGAACATATAAACCCTAAATTTGAAATTAAATGACAAACAAGATGAATAAATGCAAGATGATAGAGGGTTTTCAATCCTCTGATGATGCTAAACAAGATAGAATCGAGCTTTAACTCAGTGAGTGCTTAAATTAAAGAGGTGAAGTTCAGAAACTTACCTCTGAAAATGGAGGTCGTGAGGATGATTGAGAGCACCTGGGTTTGAATGAATGATCTCAATAGCTTCCTTGAGACTCAATGATGCTAACTGAATGCTTATTGGAGCTTGAATCCTCCTGAATTGCTCTATGGACCTCCCTCGATTTCAGCTTCAAGTGAACATGGAGGTTGTTGAATTTGGAGTTACAGATGAGCTGCAGCCATCTGGTTAGCTTCACTATGACCTGAGGAGTGTGCCTGGATGATTGGCTTGACTTGAAACCTCCTGAATCACTCTATGGACCTCCAACTGCAAATGCTCCAAAGTGAGAGCAACAATGGTGTTCCTCTACTTACAGAAGTGATCCAGGTGCTTGGATCACCTCAAATGACCTCCCTTGAGATGTTAGAATGCTCACTTTCCAAAGATAAGCTCTGGTTTGAAGAAATCGATTCTTCTTGCCAAAGAACTTTGAAAAACAATGAACATGAGAAGAGAAAGAGAAAGCAAGGAATATGGTTGCTTTGGTGTGTTTTTTGAATGAGAATGAGGCCTCTATTTATAGGCAAATGTCTCAGTACTGATTGGGAGAGTGAGCTTGCTTAGTGAAGCAAGTTTGGTTTCTTAGCCATGAAGAAATTTCAAAGAATATCCAAGTGTGATCATTGCATTTTCGAGCCACCTCCCCTATCCATTGATTCTATCTGATCTTAGGGGACAATTCAGATGCAAAGTGAGCTCTAATTGGTTGGTGAGAAGATTCCTTGGGTGATTCATCAATTTGCCATAAATTCTCAAAAGTAATCATTACATAATCACATGTTCTTGTTTTAGGAATCTTCTTCAATTATCAAGGCATGGTGAAAATGAATGCATGGTATTGTTTCAGACATGTTATGGGTCGTGTAGCATCCATTAGTGAAGCAAAAATGCACAAAATTGCAAAGTTCCAATTTGCTCATGACCTATAATTTTACTTCATGAGGCCAACTTTGGACAAGCATAACTCTTAGCTCAAATTGAATTTGGAGAAGGTTGAACACAATTTGGAAAGCCCTAAACATCTACTTTAAATCATTAGTTTATGTCTTCTTCAGAATCATTTGGGAAATTTGTGAAAAATGAGCCCAAAGTTGGATGAAAACTAGGTTAAAACACTTAGAAAATTTTCTAAGTGTTTATGACCTAAAACTTCAAAATCTCCAAAACCCTTAAATGGTTGATCTTTTGAAAAAAGTTCCGTTGTAAGATGTTGTTTTATTTTGCAAGATCTACAACTTTCATGTTGGAAGTTTTTTGAGTTGTGTAGGTGAAATTTTGAGTTCTCACCATGCCCTCAAAAACCCTAATTCCCGACTTTTTGCTCCTTGATGAATTTCTTTGAATTTCTTTGGTCAAATGACTTTGACATCCATATATTGATGATATTGATCTTTGAAAGTCATTTTTTGACCAAAAACCTTAAAAGTCAATGATGATCCCACACAGTTGACTTTTCCTGACAAAGTGAATTTTTTGGGCTTTTGTGAAGAAACAAGATCTTCTCCTCAAATGAATGATGTAAATGGATTATATTGAGGTAGTAGAGATTCTTGAATCATGTATTGAGTTTTGGATCCATGCCCTGATTAAAAGTCAACCATCCTGGTGAATTAGGTCAAAAACCCTAATTGTCGACCATATGAAAATAATGACTGTAGACTTTGAATTGGGGTGTAATGTCCAGTGGATCTTGTCATATGAGTTATTTATAGATGATTGATGTCTTTGAATGATCCCCTGGGGCTTTTTAGGGTTTCCCAAAGGTAATCCCTGATTTTAGTCCTTGATAGGCTCCAAACCCTAGTCTGTTGATCTGAGTAATCCTGTACTTAGATAACTGGGTGTCTTAATCAATCATAGGTGTAATAATGAGGATTTTGAGTCTTATGCTTGTATTAGAGACTAATCCTTCTATTGATTGATCCTTTGCCTGAATTTTCTTGTCTTTGAACACCCTCGATTGAATGCCAGACTGTCCTAGGTACTTACTTTGACTTGATGAAAATCCTGAAGATATGTCATCTCAGGGGGGTCAAAAATTAGGGTATGACAGATGCCCCTATTTAAGTTTCTTTTAACTGGAGGGAGAGAGATTGATATCTCGATCTCTTCTGCGTAAAAGAGACTTAAATATCAAAGAATGCCCGAATTTTGGGCGCTCCTGAGATGATAAAATCTTTGCATGATTTGATCCCGTTGTCGCACTTGGCGGGGGATGAGGAGACAAACTCCTGCAGAAATACTTGATGTGGATTCTGGCGAATGGATGGCAATGTAGGATGCGCAATCCATCTTCTTTAACTAAGTGTTGATACTTAGAAAAAGGTAAACAACCTCCCCCTTGTTTCGGATGTCCATATCTCGAAACTGGTCTCAGTTGCGTTTGGACAATATCTCAGATAAAGAGAAAATCTCCAAAGGTTTGTTTCCTCATCAAACTTCTTACCAGCACTTGGAGGTAAGATACCATTTGACGGTAAATAAAGAAACTTCAAGGGTTTGTTTCCTCATCAAACTTCTTACCAGCACTTGGAAGTAAGATACCATTTGACGGTAAATAAAGAAACTTCAAGGGTTTGTTTCCTCATCAAACTTCTTACCAGCACTTGGAGGTAAGATACCATTTGACGGTAAATAAAGAAATTTCAAAGATTTGTTTCCTCATCAAACTTCTCATCAGCACTTGGAGATGAGATACCATTTGATGGTAATAAAGAAACTTTAAGGGGTTGTTTCCTCATCAAACTTCTCATCAGCACTTGGAGATGAGATACCATTTGATGGTAATAAAGAAACTTTAAGGTTTGTTTCCTCATCAAACTTCTTACCAGCACTTGGAGGTAAGATACCATTTGACGGTAAATAAAGAAACTTCAAAGATTTGTTTCCTCATCAAACTTCTCATCAGCACTTGGAGATGAGATACCATTTGATGGTAATAAAGAAACTTTAAGGTTTTGTTTCCTCATCAAACTTCTTACCAGCACTTGGAGGTAAGATACCATTTGACGGTAAATAAAGAAACTTCAAAGATTTGTTTCCTCATCAAACTTGTCATCAGCACTTGGAGATGAGATACCATTTGATGGTAATAAAGAAACTTTAAGGTTTTGTTTCCTCATCAAACTTCTTACCAGCACTTGGAGGTAAGATACCATTTGACGGTAAATAAAGAAACTTCACCATCTTCCCTTTTGACCTGGCATCTTTGAAAGATTGTCATATGGGCCCGCGCTCTTTTGAGGGGCTAATGACTTTGTTTGAAGGCGGACGAACTGTTTTCGGGGTGAAAACTGCCATTCGTCGACTGGTGCCTGGGGAATCAACAAACTGTTTTCCTAAGGGGAAAACTACCATTTATCGACTCTGTGGGGAATTAAACATCCCTGAAACAGACAAACTGTTTGAAGAAACTGCCATTTGTCGATCTCTTGAGTATTTAACAGACAAACTGTCTTTCCTTGGGGAAAGACTACCATTTGTTGACTCCGCTGGGGATCATGAACTATCTTCTGGATGAAGACTACCATTCACTGATTCTGCTGGGGAATCATTTGTCGATCTGCTGGGAGATTCTGAATTATTTTCTTTGACGAAAAAGTGGCATCTCTCGACCTTGCTGGGGAAATACCAAAACTCTGGGGAATTCCAAAGTGCAAAGTAGATTATCTTATCTGAAGAAGACCGTCGAATGTCGCTCTGCAGGAGAATCTCGGCTGAGGAATTCCAAAAGTGAACAAACTATCTCTTTGAGGGAGACTACCATCTGTTGACTTGCTTGGGGAGATCCTTGTGTATGAACTGTTGTCTCGAAGGAAAAAGTTTCTCCGGAACTTGCAGGGGAAACTTGAGTTCATGCCTCAATGACTTAGGCATTCACAGGATCAAAGCCTGATTCGACTATGCAATTATGATGTAATGTATGCATGAATATAATGATAAAATGTAAAGTGAATGTGAATAAAATTGTCGCGGATGTAAAATCCTATGATGCGACTTGAATTCTTGTTGATCAGAAGATGTCCTCTTCTTGTAGTTCGAACTCTGTTGGGAATATCTGGTTATCAATTGTCTGCTGTCCGAAGTGAGTAATATGAATTGAAGTAAAGATCCGTCATTGGGAGATGTTCGCAAAGCGACCTCATGGGGAAAACTTGGTTCCCGGAGTCTCAACCGTTCTCGGAGCAACTGTTTGCATTCTTCCTATTGTTTGCAAACCTCAGAAAGAAATTTCACCTTTATTTTTTGCAAGTAAATTCATTTTTGTTTTATGAAAACATTTGTTTCAAGAAAATGACTGTTTAAACTTAAAATGCATTTCAAGAAACCGAATAAGACTAGATTGCAAAGGAAAAGCACAAGGCTCAAATTATTATATATGGAATGGTAATCAGCCAAATGCTTGATTCCATGGAGTATTTACAAAGTTGGAAATTGGTAATTTTCGGGAAAAGGGCTACGATGAAACGTGACGACCGTTATCTTTCCCTTCCACTCCGAGTTGCGCTGTATTCATGCTTCGTAGAAGATGACTTGCTGATGATGAATACTCCGCTATGGATTTTGAATGATCAAGTTTGTCCTGAACACAGTTACTTGCCATATATCCCTAACTTTTGCGTAAACTACCCCTTTCGGGTTTTAAGTCTACCGGGATTGATTAATATATATATTTATATGTCTCTAATTTTTTCCTGAATTGCCCTTTCGGGTTTTCGATTCACCGAGACGCTCTTTTTTGCCTAAGCCGCTCTTTGCGAGTTTTCAACTTAGCGAGTTGTTCTTTTAATTATTTAGGCGAAGTATTTCTTGACTGCGTCGACGTTCACAGGACGGGTGAATTCTTCTCCATCCATAGTCGTGAGTATTAAGGCTCCTCCTGAGAAAGCTCTCTTGACCACGTAGGGGCCGTCATAATTGGGAGTCCATTTCCCTCTCGAATCTGTGAGAAAAGATTGAATCTTTTTGAGTACAAGGTCGCCTTCTTTGATTGTGCGAGGTCGAACCTTTTTGTCGAAAGCTTTCTTCATTCTTTGTTGATATAGCTATCCGTGGCATAAAGCTGTCATGCGCTTTTCTTCGATTAAGTTCAATTCATCGAATCTGCTTTGACACCACTCGGCTTTTGTTAATTTTGCCTCCATCAAAACTCTCATTGATGGAATCTCAACCTCTATAGGTAGGACTGCCTCCATGCCATATACAAGGGAGAAAGGAGTTGCTCCAGTCGAAGTACGTACTGATGTACGGTAACCATGAAGAGCATACGGGAGCATTTCATGCCAATCTTTGTAAGTGATGACCATCTTCTGAATGATTTTCTTGATGTTTTTGTTAGCTGCTTCTACAGCTCCATTCATCTTTGGTCTGTAAGGAGATGAGTTGTGATGTTCGATCTTGAATTCTTCACAAAGCTCCTTCATCATTTTGTTATTCAAATTTGACCCATTGTCAGTGATTATCTTGCTAGGAATGCCGTAGCGACAGATGATGTGATTCTTGATAAACCTGACGACAACTTGTCTTGTAACGTTTGCATATGAAGCTGCTTCAACCCATTTGGTAAAATAGTCTATGGCTACCAAGATAAAGCGATGTCCGTTGGACGCTTTTGGCTCGATCATTCCAATCATGTCGATTCCCCACATGGAGAAAGGCCAAGGGGAAGAGAGTATGTTGAGAAGAGATGGTGGCACATGAATTCTATCGGCGTAGATCTGGCATTTGTGACACCTCTTTGCGTACTGGTAGCAATCTGACTCCATCGTCAGCCAATAATATCCTGCTCTCAGTATTCTCCTTGTCATGGTATGTCCATTGGTGTGAGTACCAAAGGAACCTTCATGTATTTCTCTCATGAGTATTTCTGCTTCTTTTCTGTCAACGCATCTGAGCAGAACCATGTCGAAGTTTCTCTTGTACAGAACATCTTCATTCAGGAAGAATCTACAAGCTAACTTTCTCAAAGTCTTTCTATCTTTCTTTGATGCCCCAAGAGGGTACTCTTGCTTTTGAAGAAAGTTCTTGATGTCGTGATACCACGGTTTGTCGTCGATGATTGCTTCTACTGTGAACACATGAGCGGGCCTATCCAGGCGCATAACATCGATCCGAGGAATGTCATTCCAATGATTTATCCTAATCATGGAAGAGAGTGTGGCTAATGCATCAGCCAAATTGTTTTCTTCACGAGGAATGTGATGAAAATCTACCCTGTCGAAGAATGGTAATAATCTTCTCGCGTAGTCTTTGTAAGGAATTAGCCCTGGTTGGCGTGTTTCCCATTCTCCTTTGATTTGATTGATGACCAAAGCAGAATCTCCATATACATCCAAGTGTTTGATTCTTAGATCCATGGCTTCTTCGAGACCCATGATGCAAGCTTCATATTCGGCCTCATTGTTTGTGCATTTGAAAGTTAATCTGGCAGTAAATGGAATATGGGTACCCTGAGGTGTAACAATGATTGCCCCAATTCCTTGTCCATAAGCATTGACAGCTCCGTCAAAGATTAAGCCCCACTGGGATCCTATCTCAGGTCCTTCGTTTGGTAGTGGCTCGTCGTAATCTTTCATCTTGAGGTACATGACGTCCTCGTCCGGAAAGTCAAAACTGGTTGATTCATGACCATTGAGTGGGTGGTGAGCCAGGTGCTCAGCTAGAATGCTTCCTTTCACGGCTTTCTGTGCGTGATACTCAATGTCATATTCTGATAACAACATCTGCCAACGGGCAATTCTCCCGGTTAAGGCAGGCTTCTCAAAGATGTACTTGATTGGATCCATATGAGAGATCAAACAAGTAGTATGTCGAATCATGTACTGGCGGAGACGCTTGGCAGCCCAGGCCAAAGCACAACACGTCTTCTCGAGCATGGAGTAGCGGGATTCACAATCAGTGAATTTCTTACTCAGGTAGTAAATGGCATGCTCTTTTCTCTTTGTCTCGTCTTGCTGTCCAAGGACACAACCCATGGAGTCTTCTAAGACGGTTAAGTACATTATCAAAGGTCTTCCTTCCACTGGAGGAGACAAGATGGGTGGTTCGAGCAGATATTCCTTAATGCTGTCGAACGCTTTCTGACAATCGTCTGTCCAGACGCAACTTTGATTTTTCCGTAGAAGTTTGAAAATAGGAGCGCAAGTTGCAGTCATGAGATATATGAATCTCGAGATGTAATTCAGACGTCCAAGAAATCCTCTAACTTGTTTCTCGGTTCTGGGTGAAGGCATTTCTTGAATTGCCTTGACTTTGTCTGGATCTACTTCAATTCCTCGTTTGCTGACAATGAAACCAAGGAGTTTTCCTGAGTAGACACCAAAGGTACACTTGTTGGGATTCAGGCGAAGCTGAAACTTCCGTAAGCGTTGAAATAACTTTATCAGATCCGGTATGTGATCTTCTTCATTTTCTGATTTGGCAATCATGTCGTCCACATAGACTTCCACTTCTTTATGCATCATGTCATGGAAAAGCGTAGTCATGGCTCTTTGATAAGTTGCCCCTGCGTTCTTTAGTCCAAAAGGCATAACACGATAGCAGAACGTGCCCCAGGGGGTGATGAAAGCTGTTTTTTCCATGTCTTCAGGTGCCATTTTGATTTGGTTGTATCCTGAAAATCCGTCCATGAATGAGAAAACTTTGGATTTTGCTGTACTGTCTACCAACATATCAATATGTGGTGAAGGAAAATCATCCTTAGGGCTAGCTTTGTTCAGATCTCTGTAGTCGACGCACATGCGGACTTTTCCGTCTTTCTTAGGAACGGGAACAATGTTAGCTAACCACTGAGGATATTCTGAAGTGACGAGGAAACCTGCGTTGATCTGCTTTTGAACTTCCTCTTTGATTTTCATGGCCATCTCCGGATGAGTTCTTCTCAATTTTTGCTTGACCGGAGGGCATTCTGCTTTTAATGGCAAGTGATGCTCCACTATACTGGTATCCAACCCTGGCATATCTTGATAAGACCAAGCGAAGATATCTGAGAATTCTTTGAGCAGCTGTATCAAACTCTCTCTGATCTCTGAACTGAGCGAAGCTCCAATCTTAACCTCCTTTCTGTTTCCATCGGAACCAAGGTTAATGATCTCTAGAGGCTCATTGTATGGCTGAATGGCCTCTTCCTTTTGTTGAAGTAATCGTGAAATTTCCTTTGATATTTCTTCGTCTTCTTCTTCCTCTGCCTCGAATACAGGAAACTCAAAGCTTGGAGAAGTCATACGGTCGCACGTTTCAACGGGGTATTTTATGATTAATCTGCATATGTGTGATAAGTTTTATTTAGACAACGAGGGAAGACTCGGTGTATGCAATTAATGGAATATTTGATGTTTTTTAGGGGTGTTTTTTAGGATTACCAATTTCCGAAAAAAGAAAAGGGAAAACTAAACGAAGAAACAGAATGACATTTTTATTTATTGACAGTCATTTCTTGAAACAAAGACCCTATAAAACAAAACTCTATTGCTTTGGGCGAAGCAAAGAGGGACATTTTCCTAAGAAATAGTAAAATGCAAAGCCCTATGAAACATCTCTTCACCCTGGGCTATGGTGAGAGGATAAAATAACGGTGAAAGTTCCTACTTAGGAGTACGAACAACAGTTGAAACTTCAACAGTTGTCCAGTAGTGGCGAACCCCATTGTGCACTAAGTAATCTAGAACCTTAGGCTTAAGCTGGCCTGTGGTAGTTCTTGATTTACCAACCACTGTCTTTGCAACACTCAGACGATCTTCTTCTACTTCAGCAGACTGAGCGGTGTGAGCATACCCATTTCCAAGTGGAGTATGTCGATTTTTCTTTTGAGGAAGCTTCCAATCTTCTGAATGGAGAGACTCGTTGTCGGAGACACTTTCGAGATCGTCCTCTTCTGTATTTTGGTCTTGCTCTTCTCCCAAGATGGCATTAACTAGATATGTGAACTCTAGATCCGTAGCCTCGGAAGGTGACTTGGGGATATAATCCTCAATGATGACTTCACCAGATGCTGATGATGAATAGCAAGGGTTATACATCTCTTTTGGCTGAGAGAGGTACTCATAATCAATGTTCCATCCAGTTGGAACAATGTCTTCAAGAGAGATTCTTGAACTTTCAGGAGCGGAGTATTTCACCATGTAGTCGAATTTCCCGCTTGGTTCTCCTAATGTATCCCAAGTCTCTTCGAGGATAGGAGGAACTTCTTCTGATGAACCATGATTTCTGGTGGTGAAGCTGTCAGTAACTTCATCCCTGTTTGGTTGAGTCTTACTTTCAGATCCTTTAGTCGGATAACAGCAAGGTGAATCAGACTCTGGTAGGGAGATGTATCCTGCTTTGTTAAGATAGGATAACCATTCCTCTTCATCGGTGTTTTCCGTACCGATGGTATTGACTGTTTGTTGAACAGGTTGAAGAAAACCTCTACTGCAGAAAGTTTCTTGAATAGGGAGAACTACCTCAATCCCTGGGATAGCTCTTGATGATGTCGGAAAGAATCCAATTCCCGTTCTGTTCTTGTTGTTGGTAGGAATATTAATGTGCCCCCAACCACTGGTAGTACCATCCTTTACAACTTGGATTGCATCTTTGTATGAAGAAATAGACGCTTCTTTCTCCTTTCCTTTGTCTAAGGAAAGCGCTTGGAATTTAGTTCCAACAACTTCTTTTGGTTCTATGTCGGAGAATGATGACAGGTTGCTGACGATCAGAGCTCGTTCTCCACATACGGTTACCAATTTGTCATTTCTTATGAACTTCAGCTTCTGATGAAGTGTTGAAGTAATTGCCCCAGCCTCATGAATCCATGGGCGACCTAGCAAACAACTGTATTGTGCTGGAATGTCCATAACCTGGAAAGTGATTTTGAACGTCTGAGGTCCAATAGTTATGGGAAGATCCACTTCTCCGAAAACTGACTTTCTTGATCCATCAAATGCTTTGACGATGACATGACTTTTTCTTAGAGGGTAATCTTCGAAAGATAATCTTGATAATGTTGATTTAGGCATGACATTGAGCGAGGATCCATTGTCTATTAGGACTCCTGTGAGTGTATCACCCATGCAGCCAACTGAGATGTGAAGTGGAAGATTGTGGTCTACTCCTTCTTCAGGAAGATCTTCGTTACAGAAACTTAGGTTAGTTCCGGCGGAGATGTTGGCAACGATGTTGTTGAATTGGCTTATAGTAACACTTGGTTCTACGAAAGCTTGTTCCAAAACTTTCTGTAGAGCTTCCCTATGAGCTTCAGAACTCAATAGCAGGGAAAGAACAGAAATCCTAGACGGAGTATGTAGTAATTGATCTACAATGTTGAATTCACTCCTCTGGATTAACTTCAAGATCTCATCATTTTCTTTCGCTTGAACAGCATTGGTCGGATGATTGTCTTGCCTATGTGGTACTTCCTCCGAAGGTTTCTCCACATTTTCTGTCGTTCTGTTGAAGACTCGTCCACTTCTGGTAACTCGACTAACATCAGCAATGTTGACAACAGACGGTAATGGTGTTTCCTTACCATTTTCAATGAATGTAGCATTGTACTTGTATGGTATAGCCTTGCTAGACTCATACGGTACAGGACCTGGTAAGTAGATGACTAGTGGTGCAACTGCTGTCTTCCTGCTGTCATACTTGACTTGCATTGGTTCAACTTGATTAATTTGAGGAGATACGGTAAAGACTTCATCATCTTCTCTGTTGGCAAGAACAGTAATGGTATTGTCATCCATCAGCTTTTGAATGTCGTTGCGAACACGCAAACATCCTCGTGAATTTCTTCGACAGATCTCGCATCTACTGCAAGCGTGGAAATCTGTTCCAAAGTAGGCAAGTTCATTTAAAGTTTTGTGGAACCTGACTACCGATCCTTCAAGGTCTTCAACTTTGTAGATTTTGTATTCTCCTGGACATCCTTGAACCATGTTGACGTCATGTTCAGTTCTGACTCGGATATGTTGAATCCATCCCAAGTCCATTTGTTCTTGTAATGCAGCTTGAACTACGGCACATCCTTGATTATTCTTTGGACAAATTTCACATGTGAAGTAGTTGTGAGGTGGTACATGACCGTACCCAGCTTGTTTAGCGTGCATCTTGACAAGATTTTCCCCTATCTGACGAATGTCGTAGATTTGAATGACATTGGGGTGTTGATCTATCAGATTTACTGAAGCTTCTTTGTGCTGCGGCAAAGGATTTGCTTGGACGTTTGGATTAGTATCTTTGAAGGATAGCATTCCGCTTTTCACTAATCGTTGTACGTCAATCTTGAAAGGGAAACAGTTCTCAATATTGTGACCTGGTGCCCCCTGATGATAGGGACAAGATTGGTCAGCCTTATACCATGGTGAGGAACTATTTGTAGGATTTGGAGGACTCCTTGTCTGAATGAGTCCTTTTGCCAGTAATGTTGGAAACAATTCTGCATACGGCATTGGTACGGGGTCAAAGGCAGGATACCTTGGAGCCCGATTGTTGTAATTTGGAGGTCGAACCTGTTGCTGAGGTTGCTGCGACCTTTGTTGAATTTGTTGTTGCGAGACCCGAGGTTGATAAGCTGGCGCTGAGTTAACAACCGGAGTTATTGTTGCAACTTGAGGTTGGAATTTCTTCTTGATTTTGTGCAAGACATTGCTGACATCTTGATCCTTTTTCTTCTGGAAAGAACTTCCATACTTCCTTGGACCAACAGAAGATTCTGGTTCTTTGTTCAAGCGTCCTTCTCGAACTGCTTCTTCTAAACGCACACCCATGTTTACCATCTCGGTAAAGTCACTTGGTGCACTTGCAACCATTCGTCCGTAGTAAAATGGACTCAAAGTTTTGAGATAGATTTTTGTCATTTCTTTCTCTTCAAGTGGTGGACAAATTTGAGCAGCAACTTCACGCCATCTCTGGGCGTATTCCTTGAAGCTTTCTCTATCCTTTTGAGTCATGGCCCGGAGTTGATCTCTGTCGGGAGCCATATCCAGATTGTACTTATACTGTTTGACGAAGGCCTCTCCGAGGTCTCGAAAAGTACGAATCTCTGAACTATCCAAGTTCATGTACCATTTGAGTGCAGCACCAGTCAGGCTGTCTTGAAAATAATGAATGAGCAATTGTTGATTATCAGTCTGAGTTGACATTCTTCGAGCGTACATCACAAGATGACTTTGTGGGCATGAATTCCCTTTGTACTTCTCGAATTCTGGTACTTTGAATTTGTGAGGAATCTTGACATTTGGAACCAGACAGAGGTCTGCAGCATTCTTTCCAAATAGATCTTGTCCTCGGAGAGTCTTGAGTTCCTTCTGCATTTGCAGAAACTGTTCCTGGAACTCGTCCAATCTTTCATACACGCCAGCATCCTCACTTGGAGCGTGATGATATACTTTTCCGCCTTGCGGGGGAAAAGTATGCATAATCGGTCGTGGAGAAGCCATGACAGCAGATCTTGGAATCTCAGCATTCTGTTGTGCAAAACCCATTGCCGTTGTTCATGGAACTTCAATTTCCAGAGGTTTGTAACCCTCCGGTGGACGCATATCCATGGTGACTTTTGGAGCTTCAGAAGCTGGAGGTATGTACCCTTCTGGAGTAAAGTTATACGGCATGCCCCAAGGTCGATCAGGCGGCATGGTATACTGAGGAACAGGAGTAGAAACAATCTCGGAAACCACAGTCCTTTGTGGTTCTTCTGGTGTTGGTCGATTCTGTGCAACTACCAGGGCTTCTACCATACTATTGAGTCTTTCAACAGTACCTTTGAGAGTATTAATCTCTTCTCTGAGTTCTTCATTCTCTTGCTCAAAGTCTTCCATTCTTTTCTTGCGACTTGAACGAGTGTTGTATGGATGAGACAGCTTGAAAGTCTTGGTTCACCTCCTTCTCCTCCTCTCTTTCTGAAGAAAGGAAAGTGACTATTAGATCCGCGACAATTCTCGTGTCAGTGCGTACGACTAAAGCGATGCATGATATGCAATTAAGTTATTATTTTTCAAGGAAACACCATAATTACGTTATGAAACATCAAACTTTTATTAATTAAGCGAAAACGCCGTTTTTTACACACTTTGAAAAGGGAAATACAGAGAAACTGAGAGAAAGGACTCTAAAACTTTGATGATGAGCCGACTTCACGTTCTAACATCTTCTTCTGTTTCTTGAGCTGAGCGTTCTCTGACGTGAGCTGATCGATGATCCAGGAAGCAGGAGGGATATGATGAGAAAGTGATGTTTGTGTCACTTGTCGATCGAGCACTTCAAGTAACTCATCCTTCCTTCTTAGGATGTTTTGAATCTCAACATTTTCCGTGTTGACAATTCGATACTTGTTCCTCCAAGCATTCCTTTCTTGGCATACCTTGTTTAATGCCGCTTGCAGTTTTTCAACATCGGTGGAGAAAAGGTAAATTGGTTCCCTTAGGGGAATAGGTTCTTGATGTTGATATGGCATCCTGAGCTTGAATGCCCTGACGCGTACCCATTGAAGGTAAGGATCCAGGGAGATGCAAAGATGTTTTCCTAACAATCTTCTCCCTTTGCTGTGAACAAGACGCCAGGCTTGGACAATTTCCTTCTTCAGCATGTTGCCATGATCGTCGATGTTCTTGAAGAACAGACCCTCCAATTGAATATTACTTGGAATGTTTTTCATGGGATAGCCGTATTGACGACGGGCTAAAGCTGGATTGTAACTAATTCCTCCCTTAGTTCTAATAAGGGGTATGTTGGGAAAACTTCCGCAACTGAAGATGATCTTGGTTTCGTCGTTGTCAGGACTACACCATTCAATGTCCGTATGAGTGAGGGACATGATTTTCTGTGACCAGTAAAGGCCATCCCTCATGTTCCAGAAAGTGCTAGACTTCGGCAGGTGTGAAATGAACCATTCGTATAACAACGGTACGCAGCATGTGATTAATCCTCCTCGCTGCAGGTTTCTTGAATGCACAGAGTGATAAGCATCCGCAAGCAAGGTTGGAACTGGATTTCCAATTAAGAAGATCTTAATTGCGTTGATGTCGACGAAATCGTTAATGTTAGGGAACAAAAACAATCCGTAGATAAGCAAAGCCAAGATTTCCTCAAAAGCGCTCATATCTTGGATGCTGACGAAGTACCGAGCTTGATCAAACAGGAATTTGGAGGGCAATCCTTGAATTCCTCCTCTACTCACCATATGAGTTCTGATGTCGACTACGTTCAAAGGAGTAGTTGCAGCAATGATAATGTCGTCAGGATTCTTTTCCAAACCGGAGTACGGATCTTGCGCGTACACGGGTATTCCAATCAGACGAGAGTACTCCTCTAACGTAGGCATGAGCTGATAATCTGGAAAGGTGAAGCAGTGATACGTTGGATCGTAAAACTGTACCAAGGTGGGAAGGATCCCATCCACCATGTTGGTATTGAGCAAAGGCAGAAGTTTTCCATACTTCTCCTTGAAAGCCTGGGGGTTGACCACCAGTTTTCCGAGCTTTCCCAGTTCCTCGACCTGGGGAATCTTGAAGGTGTATTTCCTAGCTCTCTTTCTTCCGTAATCCATAATATAGATCCTTAAGTCCTTTCTCCGTTTCTCTCTTTCTATGAAGTTCAAAACGTTCGTTATTTAGTTTCCTTGAAAAACGACTCGAAAAAGACTCTTTTTGTTTTTAGTTGTTTATTAATGAATGATGCATGAATGCATGAATGCACACACAAGAGTTTTAAACAAACATGGCGTTGAAGGGTATAGTGGTCATGAAG